>NC_092411.1:214895247-215202211 GCF_040894005.1 Engystomops pustulosus
AAAAACATCAGAGGCACTCTGCCTTGACATTCTTTACAGCAGAGGAGAAGTGGATCAGGAAATTGAAGCGTGAAAAGAAAAGGGACCAGCGATCTTGACGTGAGCAGTTTGGAGGTACAAGAGATTCTTGTGGTCTATATATACACAGACCGGATGACAAGTTCCTTCCAAAAGATAGAGCCATTCTTCCAAGGCAAGTGTAATAACCAGAAGTTCATGATCTCCAATGGAGTACTTTCTCTCGGCAGCGGAGAAGGTTTTAGAGAAATACCCACAAGTGAGCGTTCTGCCTTTGGGCCCTTTCTGGGTGAGAACAGCTCCAGCACTTACAGAGGAAGCGTCCACTTCAAGTTAAAATGGTTTCTCAGTGTCAGGCCGTGTAAGGACAGGGGCGGAAGCAAAGGCAATCTTAAGCTTGGAAAATGCTTATTCAGGTGCCGGATGCCAGAGTTTAGGATCAGCATTCTTTTTTGTTAATGCCACAATGGGAGACATGAGAGAGAAAAAATGCGGTATAAACTACCGGTAGTAATTGGCGAAACCCAGGAATCTTTGTATGGCAAGAAATCTAACAGGGCAAGGCCACTGAAGTACCGCAGATAACTTGGTTGGATTCATCTGTAGGCCCTTGTCGGAGATGATGTATCTGAGAAACCAAAGACTCTTCTGATAGAACTGGCACTTCTCCAGTTTGTCATAGAGACGATTGGCCCTTAGTTGTTGTACATGGACTCGATGAGACTCCAGGTCAAAAGAGAAAACAAGGATATTGTCCAGGTAGACAACAACACAGGTGTAGAGCAAGTCTCTGAAGATGCCGTTGACAAATTAACACCACAGGCGCATTGCACAGTCCAAAGGGCATGACCAGGTATTTGAAGTGCCCGTCACAAGTATTGAAGGCTGTCTTCCACTCATCGCCTTGACAGATGCAGATGAGGTTATTTGCCCCCCACAGATCCAGCTTGGTGAAATTCTTGGACCCACGTAAATGGTCAAAAGGTTCCGTGATTAGGGGTAGTGGGTAGCGTTTTTTCACCATGACTTTATTGAGGCTGTGGCAGTTGATACAGGGACGGAGGGAGCTATCCTTCTTGGCCACGAAGAAGAATCTGTCACCGACAGGGGAAGAGGAAATGCAGATGAACCCCTTCTGCAGATTCTCTTTGGTATAGGCCGACATAGCCACAGGTACGGAGAGTGGGTATACCTGACCTCGTGGAGGAGATGTGCCCAGTAGCAGCTCTATGGAACAGTCGTAGGGATGTTGACTTCCACTTGTTTCTCTGAGAAGACGTCAGCAAGGTCCACATAAACAGCAGGAAGACCTACGAAAGGCTTGGAAAACTCAGAAGAAGACCTGGTGGACAGCTAGACGGTAACTCAGGATCCCAGCGAAGAACCTCCCCAGTCTGCCAGTTGAGTACAGAGCATGTTGCCGTAACCACGGAAGTCCCAATAGAACGGAGGATGTGGAGAGAGGAAGTACATAGAAAGACAGTTTCTCTTTATGCAGGGAACCAACTTGCAGGCATAGTGGTTCAGTGCGATACTGAACTGGGTCACAGAGGATGTGCCCACTGACGGACAAGATGACCAGGGACTTCTCCAGACGAAACACAGGAAAAAGATCCCGGGACAGCAGAGCAGCATCCACAAAATTCCCTACAGAGTCCAGGAAGGCCGAGACTTGAACAGGATCACTGGTACGAAAGCTGAGCAGAACTGGAAGATGCAGGCGTGGAGAAGCTTTACTCTCACCTAGCGATGCTCCAGCTAGGAACCCTAGGTATGAATGACTTCCTGGATGCTGAGAGCACACTGGACACGACTGGCGGAAGTGTTCCGGGCTGGCACAGTAGATGCTGAGATGTCTGGAGCACTCTTGGGGTGTTAGCCAGGTTTTACTCACCTGCATTGACTTCTCGTTAGCAGACATAGGAGAAAGAAGAGGTGATCTTTGGAAAACTGGAGCCAGACGGGAAAAAACATCAGACTCTGAGTGCTAGTTCAACTGCTGCTCTTCCTTGCATTCAGAAAAACTGATGTCTATTCGAGTGGCCAAACAGATTAGACCACTCAGGGTAGACGGCAGGTCCCATACAAACAAGTCTTTTTTGATCTGACTAGACAGCCCTTTTTAAAGGTGGTGGCCAAGGCTGCTTCATTCCCGGAAAGTTCAGAAGCCAGAGTACGGAATTGCACAATGTAGTCACCCACAGAGGAGTCCCCTTGGCACAAGTTCAGAAGGGCAGTCTCAGCAGAAGACGCCCCGGCTGGTTCCTTCAAGATGGTCCGTAGTTCAGCAAGGAATGTGGTGATGTCTGCTGCAACTGGATCTTCCCTGGCTCATGTAAGGGCTTTCCCGGAGAGAAGACTGATCACAAAAGCAACTCTCGACCATTCAGTTAAGAATTGCATAGGCATTAGTACAATATGCAAGGAGCACTGGGTAATAAAGCATCTGCACAACTTCGCATCCCCATCATATTTGGAAGCCATAGAGAACCTCAGCCTACGTTATGTGAAAGGTAGACAAACCGGGCTAGCAGGTGGAACTGCAGGAACTTGAGGTGGCTGCTGGGAATTCATTACCTGTTGCAGAATGTTCGAGCTGCTGACCTTGTACAGCAATCCGTTGGAGCGGCTAGGCCATGATGGTGGTGAGATCAGCCATTTCAAGTAGTGGAACCTTGGTGGGATCCATGTCCGGATCTTACTGTCAGGATCTGAGGTAGTGGATCCTCTGTACCATCGCGAGCGATGGCAGAAGCCAACACCTGGGAGCGGAGTCTAAGTGGCACCTGGTTTTCACCAGAGCAGGGGTAATGTACCACCAGATCATTCCACAGGCACAACTTTTCTCGCGGTGGTGGCAAAGGCGTGGTTCAAAGGTACAAATATGAGGCAGAATCGTGGTCAGGGACAGGCAGGAGGTTGAGACAGGCAGCACGGGATCAACGTCAGAAACAAAGCAGGAGGTCAGGACAGGTACCACAGAGTCAAAGTCAGGAACAGAACCATGGGTCACAATGGGAAATCAGCAGACAGGCACTAGGCAACGCAACAAGCTTTCTCTGAGGCCGGCTTCTATTCAATTCCTGGAAATGGCCAGCACCAATCAGTGGTGTGCTGGCCCTTTAAATCTTTGAGCGCCTACACCCTAGGAGGCAGTATCGCGCACGCCAGGCTGTGAGTAGCAGAGCAGGAACATGGAGAGGTAAGGTAGCAGAACTTGGGGCTAGGGGTTGGAGAGAGGCATTGGTACGCCCCCGACCCAGGACGTGGTTTGCGGGAGCACCTGTGACATACTTATGCTGCACCATACTATGACAGCGCGTGTCATTAAGGGTTAATGGAGATTTGCATTTTATATATTCCATTTCCATGTATTTATACCTAAATATTGGTATCCAATAAATGTAATATATAGACTCTTATGTGGTATAGGCCATAACATTAGTTAAAGATAGAGATGGAATTAAGTATGTAACATTGTTATACTTTGCATGTACAAGTACTGACAACTTTTGTTGCTGCTTACTCCACATTATGTTTGTAGCCTACAACCATATCTATTGTCCTGGCATGTCCCTTGGATGTTTTGGTATCCCTCCAGTACCAGTATTTTCTGAATGTCTGTTCCTATTTTTTAATTACCGTAGATGTTGAATAAAATTATGTACTTTTTATAAGAACTCTTTATGGAATTCTGGCTTTTTCCTATATTGTTTTTTGTTTTATTATGCCAGTTATACATATGCAATAGTCCAACATAGAGGAGCTTTAGACAGTATAATGATTGCTAACACAACAATACACAGTCTCCTCACTTACATAGGTGTTTTAGTGTTGTTATTAAGGATATATAATAGTGCCAGAGATGGATGTGTGCTGTCCTTGGCTATTTTCAGCATTTGCATGGACAGAGAATGGAGCAATTGCAGCAGGCTTCTTACTATGAATAAAAAATTACATTAGCAGAAAAGTATGATGACTGTGCCACAAGAAAGCAAACTAGGTATTGTTAAGGTTTTGCAGATTAATTCATTTTTGTTGTTGAATGTGTTTTAACAGTGTGCCATTTATTTTCTCTTTCAGTAGAAATCTGTCTAAATCCAGTTCTTCCATGTTTCAGCAACAGAATGGCATTGATGTGTGTCCCCTATTGGGCCATGTATATCAAACTGACTTGTTTACTGACATGAATGGTAAATAAGTCTACTCATTGGTATCTAGTGGCCAGTGTATGAGTGAAATAGAGAACAAATAAATCTGCATTTCCGTCGTTAAGTAAATGTTTCTTTCACTCATTATATCTATGCCTTTAGCATTAAACTAATGAGCAACAAATTGCTTTCAAAAGATTTCAAAGGTTAACTTGTTCATCTCCAGAAATAGAGAAAACATATTAGGGGGCAGTTAGAACAAGTACTATAAGAAGCAGATATATGTTTTCATTTTATAAAAGTGCACTAGAAAATAGCAGAACCTAAGCAATTGCTTTATGCTGTGGTGAAATAAGTATGCCATATGCCCTGGGTTGCACAAATAGTTTGTGTCCTTATTTAAATTGGTGTAAGGGTACTAGGGACATTTTCCAAAAATCTGATCCTGACAAATTTAGAGGCAATATGTGCTTCAGGGATTGATCCTATTATCCTTTTTATAAACAATGGTTTCCTTCATTACTTACATAATGGCAAACCATAAAGGGGTATTCCCACAAGATTCTTAAATACAATCAGGATAACAAAATAACACATTCTATAATTTGCTGTTATTAACAAAAATACCAGTCTCTATCAGTCCTGGTTTTTACAATTTTGGTTGTCCCTTGATCCAACCATAAATCAGCTTCTTCTCATGAATAGCCTCTTTTTTCAGCACATTGCAGTGCTCTTTGCCTCCTGCCCCTCCCCCTGCATTACAAGACCAGCTCAGACACAGGCACTCCACAAGTGTCATTGTGTTTTATATAAATCTCATGGATCTCATCATCTCTCATCTCTGATCTGTGTAGATAAACCCTGAACTATGACAATCTAAGCACATTGTCAGCATACAGCGTCTCTTAGCACATCAATCAAGAATTGTCTGCTTAGAGAGTTCCCACTCACACACTCTGTATTCTTACACTGACCTGTCTGGGGAGTGATATGACCAAAAACAGCAGTAAATTGCAAAGTAAGGGTTGAAAAATTATCTTTATTGTGTAATCATCACTAGGGAATCAGTCCAAAAAAGAAGCGTGGCCTTTATAAAATGGGTGTGGTCTCCGATAAAGTGTCATGGCCTGGGTGGAAAATAGTCTGTGCACAAAATAAAAATTTGCCAAGGCACCACATTGTGGCTAAAGACAAGTCTAAAGTAGAACCCAACAGTCTTAAAGTTAACCTGTCAGCAGAAGTTGATGTCATAAACCACTACCAGTATGTCATCAAGTAGCTGAACACCTTCCCGATCATGTCTATTCCATGGCCCAGTTCGATGGCATTGTCCAGAAACTCAGTCGAAAGGACGTGTAATTTGGTTGTACAAAATCAAGGAGGCTGGGAGTTTAACACCAAAGTCAGGCTTTCCTGACTTCAGAATGCCCTCATTATTGTAATGTAATTATTGTGATGGTTCTATATCCAGAATTTCCTTCACATCACAGATTTCCTTCATTCTGAGATTAGGAGAGCTTGACTTCAATGCTGAGCTGTTCAGGATGCCCTGGAAAAAAAGAATAAAAGTCCCCTGATTCCCCATCCTATAAGAAAATCAAATAAAACATAAAAAATTGAAAATCAGCAAAAAACATTACATATTGGATATCACCGTGTCCATAACATTTACCCCAACATGATACTGGTAAAAAGTACAGCTTGTCCCTCAAAAAACAAGCTCTGTAAACAAAAAAAAATTATGCCCATTACTGCATGGTGATGCAAAAATAATCATATTTCTCACAAAATGAGTTCTATATTCTGCAAAAAAAGTCAACCATAAAATAGCTATATCAATGGGTATTGCCTTAATCATGGTGACTAGAGATGAGCGAGCACTAAAATGCTCGGGTACTCGTTATTCGAGACGAACTTTTCCCGATGCTCGAGTGCTCGTTTCGAGTAACGAGCCCCATTGAAGTCAATGGGAGACTCGAGCATTTTTCAAGGGGACCAAGGCTCTGCACAGGGAAGCTTGGCCAAACACCTGGGAACCTCAGAAAAGGATGGAAACACCACGGAAATGGACAGGAAACAGCAGGGGCAGCATGCATGGATGCCTCTGAGGCTGCTTAAATGCACCATTATGCCAAAATTATGGGCAACAGCATGGCCATGACAGAGTGACAGAATGAAGCTAGATAGCATCTAAAACATCCAATAATTGACCCTGACACTATAGGGGACTGCATGCAGAGGCAGCGGCAGCAGCGGAAGGCTAGAGAGTGGCATGGCGACATACCCTAAATGGACTCAGGCTTCAAACCAATGGGTAGCAGAGAGGAACCAAAGGAGGTGAGCAAGAAGCGCTCAAATAATATCGGTACATGATAAAAGTTTGCCAGTATATTTTGTGGATTACACAGCAGGGTGGCGACAAAGTTAACATGGAAGCCATGAAAACAATCCAAAATTCTGCCTGACACAGCTCGTTTGATAAGGGGACGATGTATGGAGGCAGTGAACTAGTAGTAGATTAAAGGTGCTGCAGTTAAAACTATGTTAGTTGTTTCTTGGCATGGAGCTGGCGCTCCGCTGCCAGGCGAGCTTTCGCCAATCCAAGCCCCTGTCTCTAGGCTACTCCCCAAACAGCACTTCTAAGAACCTTTCGGATAAGATCAAGTGTAGTAGCGTTCTTATAAGTTTGGGATATGGCGGGTGAGGGGAATGTAAACATCTGCGCAAGAAGCGCTGAAATAATATCCGTAAATGAAAAAAGTTTTCCAGTATATTTTGTGGCTTACACAGCAGGGTGGCGACAAAGTTAACAAGTTTGATGTGGAATGCCCAGCAATAGCTCTTGGGCGGTGTGCCTTTTATCACCTAGGCTCAGCAGTTTGAGCACCGCCTGCTGTCGCTTAGCGACGGCACTGCTGCTGTGCCTAGAGCTACCGACTGATGGCGCCATGCCCACGGATGGTAATTCGGAGGAGGAGGAGGTGGAGGAGGGGTGGGAGGATTTGGAGGTATAGTAGGCCTTTGAGACCTGGACCGAGGTAGGCCCCGCAATCCTCTGCGTCGGCAGTATATGACCAGCCCCAGGGTCAGACTCGGTCCCAGCCTGCACCAAGTTAAGTGTAGTAGCGTTCTTATAAGTTTGGGATATGGCGGGTGAGGGGGATGTAAACAGATGCGCAAGAAGCGCTGAAATAATATCCGTAAATGGTAAAAGTTTGCCAGTATATTTTGTGGATTACACAGCAGGGTGGCGACAAAGTTAACAAGTTTGTTGTGGAAGCCATGAAAACAACCCAAAATTCGGCCTGACAAACCTCGTTTGATAAAGGGACGATGTATGGAGGCAGCTATATGGACGACTTTTGGAGGTAGCAATGGAGACAACGTGTGGAGGCTGCTATGGAGACAATTCAATTTGGATAGTGCCTGTATGTGGCAGTCCAAAAAATTTTTCAAACCAGAGGAGCAGGTAGGTGGCCCTCCAGAAAAATGGAATAGATTGAGTGCCTGTATGTGGCAGTCCAAAAAAGTTTTTAAACCAGAGGAGCAGGTAGGTGGCCCTCCAGAAAAATGGAATAGATTGAGTGCCTGTATGTGGCAGTCCAAAAAAGTTTTTAAACCAGAGGAGCAGGTAGGTGGCCCTCCAGAAAAATGGAATAGATTGAGTGCCTGTATGTGGCAGTCCAAAAAAGTTTTTAAACCAGAGGAGCAGGTAGGTGGCCCTCCAGAAAAATTGAATAGATTGAGTGCCTGTATGTGGCAGTCCAAAAAAGTTTTTAAACCAGAGGAGCAGGTAGGTGGCTCTCCAGAAAAATGGAATAGATTGAGTGCCTGTATGTGGCAGTCCAAAAAAGTTTTTAAACCAGAGGAGCAGGTAGGTGGCCCTCCAGAAAAATGGAATAGATTGAGTGCCTGTATGTGGCAGTCCAAAAAAGTTTTTAAACCAGAGGAGCAGGTAGGTGGCCCTCCAGAAAAATTGAATAGATTGAGTGCCTGTATGTGGCAGTCCAAAAAAGTTTTCAAACCAGAGGAGCAGGTAGGTGGCCCTCCAGAAAAATGGAATAGATTGAGTGCCTGTATGTGGCAGTCCAAAAAATTTTTCAAACCAGAGGAGCAGGTAGGTGGAGCTCCAGAAAAATTGAATAGATTGAGTGCCTGTATGTGGCACTCCCAAAAATTGTTTAAAACAGAGGACCGGGTCGGTGGCCCTCCAGAAAAATTAAATGCATAAAGTACTATAGGTAGAGCCAGTGGGCCCTGTCAAAAAATAGCCAGTTTCCTCTGCTTTACTGTACAAAGAGCAGGAGAAGGAGGAAAATGAGGAGGAGGAGGAGGAGGAGTGGATAAATTATTCAGGTTGAGCTTCCTTCACCTGCTGGAGATTGGAAATTAGGAGAAATCCATGCTTTATTCATCTTGATAAGCGTCAGCCTGTCAGCGCTGTCAGTCGACAGGCGTGTACGCTTATCGGTGATGATGCCACCAGCTGCACTGAAAACCCGCTCGGACAAGACGCTAGCGGCAGGGCAGGCAAGAACCTCCAAGGCGTACAGCGCCAGTTCGTGCCACATGTCCAGCTTTGAAACCCAGTAGTTGTAGGGAGCTGTGTGATCATTTACGACGATGGTATGGTCAGCTACGTACTCCCTCACCATCTTTCTGTAAAGATCAGCCCTACTCTGCCGAGACTGGGGACAGGTGACAGTGTCTTGCTGGGGTGACATAAAGCTGGCAAAAGCCTTGTAAAGCGTACCCTTGCCAGTGCTGGACAAGCTGCCTGCTCGCCTACTCTCCCTCGCTACTTGTCCCGCAGAACTACGCACTCTGCCGCTAGCGCTGTCAGAAGGGAAATACTGTTTCAGTTTGTGCACCAGGGCCTGCTGGTATTCATGCATTCTCACACTCCTTTCCTCTCCAGGGATGAGAGTGGAAAGATTTTGCTTGTACCGTGGGTCCAGGAGAGTGAACACCCAGTAATCGGTGCTGGAATAAATTCTTTGAACGCGAGGGTCACGGGATAGGCAGCCTAGCATGAAATCTGCCATATGCGCCAGAGTACCAACGCGTAAGAATTCGCTCCCCTCACTGGCCTGACTGTCCATTTCCTCCTCCTCCAACTCCTCCAATTCCTCTTCTTCTGCCCATACACGCTCAACAGTGAAGGACTCAACAATGGTCCCCTCTTGTGTCTCGCCAACATTCTCCTCCTCTTCCTCCTCATCCTCCTCCACCTCCACCTCCTCCGATATGCGCTGAGAAACAGGCCTAAGGGTGCTTTGGCTATCAACAAGGGAATCTTCTTCCCCCGTCTCTTGTGAGGAGCGCAAAGCTTCCGACTTCATGCTGACCAGAGAGTTTTTCAACAGGCCAAGCAGCGGGATGGTGAGGCTGATGATGGCGGCATCGCCACTGACCATCTGTGTTGACTCCTCAAAGTTACTCAGCACCTGACAGATATCAGACATCCACGTCCACTCCTCATTGTAGACTTGAGGAAGCTGACTGACCTGACTACCAGTTCTGGTGGAAGTTGACATCTGGCAGTCTACAATCGCTCGGCGCTGCTGGTAAACTCTGGATAACATGGTCAGTGTTGAATTCCACCTCGTGGGCACGTCGCACAACAGTCGGTGAGCGGGCAGTTGGAGGCGGCGCTGCGCTGCCCTGAGAGTGGCAGCATCTGTGCTGGACTTCCTGAAATGCGCACAGATGCGGCGCACCTTCGTGAGCAAATCAGACAGATTGGGGTATGTCTTGAGGAAACGCTGAACTATCAGATTTAACACATGGGCCAGGCATGGCACATGTGTCAGTCTGCCGAGTTGCAGAGCCGCCACCAGGTTACGGCCGTTGTCACACACAACCATGCCTGGCTTCAGGTTCAGCGGTGCCAGCCACAGATCAGTCTGCGCCGTGATGCCCTGTAATAGTTCTTGGGCGGTGTGCCTTTTATCGCCTAGGCTCAGCAGTTTGAGCACCGCCTGCTGTCGCTTAGCGACGGCACTGCTGCTGTGCCTAGAGCTACCGACTGATGGCGCCATGCCCACGGATGGTCGTTCGGAGGAGGAGGTGGAGGAGGGGTGGGAGGAGGAGGAGGCATAGTAGGCCTCAAACACCTGGACCGAGGTAGGCCCCGCAATCCTCGGCGTCGGCAGTATATGACCAGCCGCAGGGTCACACTCGGTCCCAGCCTCCACCAAGTTAACCCAATGTGCCGTCAGAGATATATAGTGGCCCTGCCCGGCAGCACTCGTCCACGTGTCCGTGGTCAGGTGGACCTTGTCAGAAACGGCGTTGGTCAGGGCACGGATTATGTTGTCTGACACGTGCTGGTGCAGGGCTGGGACGGCACATCGGGAAAAGTAGTGGCGGCTGGGGACCGAATACCGAGGGGCGGCCGCCGCCATGAGGCTGCGAAAGGCCTCGGTCTCTACTAGCCTATAGGGCAGCATCTCCAGGCTTAGCAATCTGGAGATGTGCACATTAAGGGCTTGGGCGTGCGGGTGGGTTGCACTATATTTGCGTTTCCGCTCCAGCGTCTGGGGTATGGAGAGCTGAACGCTGGTGGATGCTGTGGAGGATCGTGGAGGCGACGATGGGGTTTTTGTGGCAGGGTCCTGGGCAGGGGGCTGACTATCAGCTGACACAGGGGAAGGAGCAGTGGTGTGCACGGCCGGAGGTGAACGCGCTTGTTGCCACTGAGTGGGGTGTTTAGCATTCATATGCCTGCGCATACTGGTGGTAGTTAAGCTAGTAGTGGTGGAACCCCTGCTGATCCTGGTATGGCAAATGTGGCACACCACAGTCCGTCGGTCATCCGGTGTTTCCTTAATGAACCTCCAGACTTCTGAAAATCTAGCCCTCGCCGCAGGAGCCCTTGCCACGGGAGCTTCACTAGTTGACACATTTGGCGCTGATGCACCAGCTCTGGCCCTGCCTCTCCGTCTGGCCCCACCACTGCCTCTTCCAACCTGCTCTGGTCGAGGACTCTCCTCCGTCTCAGAAGCACTGTGTTCACCCGGCCTCTCAACCCAGCTTGGGTCTGTCACCTCATCATCCTCCGATCCCTCAGTCTGCTCCCCCCTCGGACTTCCTGCCCTGACAACAACTTCCCCACTGTCTGACAACCGTGTCTCCTCATCGTCGGACACCTCTTTACACACTTCTTCCAGTACGTCAACAAGGTCATCATCACCCACAGACTGCGACTGGTGGAAAACCTGGGCATCGGAAAATTGCTCATCAGCAACCGGACAAGTGGTTTATGACTGTGGGAATGGTCCAGAAAACAGTTCCTCAGAGTATGCCGGTTCAAATGGCAAATTTTGCTGGGAGGGGGCAGACTGGGGGGGAGGAGGCTGAGGTGCAGGAGCTGGAGGAGTGCCGATTTCGGTGACATGGGTGGACTGCGTGGAAGACTGACTGGTGGACAAATTGCTCGAAGCATTGTCGGCAATCCACGACATCACCTGTTCGCACTGTTCTGGCCTCAACAGTGCTCTACCACGATTCCCAGTAACTTCAGACATGAACCTAGGGAGTGTAGCTCTGCGGCGTTCCCCTGCTCCCTCATAAGCAGGTGGTGTCTCACCCCGCCCAGGACCACGGCCTCTGACCCCTGCAGTAGTTGGACGCCCACGTCCCCGCCCTCGTCCTCTACCCCTAGCCCTCGGGTTAAACATTTTGAAAATGAGAGTTATAACTTGAATTTTTTTTTTAACTTTTTTTTTTTTTTTTTGTTTTTTTTTTGTGTTTTTTAGTTTTTAAAACCAAACGATGCTATCCTATTGCTATGGCTATTTTATAGCCAAGTATGAAAGCACACTGCTATGCCAGATGAGATGACGCTGAGTTATGAAAAAAATAAACGTAAAATAAAAAAGGAAATGGCAGAGTGTGCCTAATTGAAATACAACCCCGGGCCCTAATAAATTTTCCCACTTCGGTCTTTGCGATGGATATGTGCGTCACTAAGCGCAAAACACAGTGGTCGCAAGTCTGACTCCAAATTGCTCACAATTTGCTAGTAGATGCACTGCAACAACTACAGCCACCAGCAGATCAACCAGAAATCAAATATATATAACGCTACTGTAGGCGTAATTAAGCCGTTTGTATTCTCCTATGGCTATTTTCTAGCCAAGTATTACAGCACACTACTATGCCAGATGAGATGACGCTGAGTTATGAAAAAAATAAACGTAAAATAAAAAAGGAAATGGCAGACTGTGCCTAATTGAAATACAACCCCGGCCCCTAATAAATTTTCCCACTTCGGTCTTTGCGATGGATATGTGCGTCACTAAGCGCAAAACACAGTGGTCGCAAGTCTGACTCCAAATTGCTCACAATTTGCTAGTAGATGCACTGCAACAACTACAGCCACCAGCAGATCAACCAGAAATCAAATATATATAACGCTACTGTAGGCGTAATTAAGCCGTTTGTATTCTCCCATGGCTATTTTCTAGCCAAGTATTACAGCACACTACTATGCCAGATGAGATGACGCTGAGTTATGAAAAAAATAAACGTAAAATAAAAAAGGAAATGGCAGACTGTGCCTAATTGAAATACAACCCCGGCCCCTAATAAATTTTCCCACTTCGGTCTTTGCGATGGATATGTGCGTCACTAAGCGCAAAACACAGTGGTCGCAAGTCTGACTCCAAATTGCTCACAATTTGCTAGTAGATGCACTGCAACAACTACAGCCACCAGCAGATCAACCAGAAATCAAATATATATAACGCTACTGTAGGCGTAATTAAGCCGTTTGTATTCTCCTATGGCTATTTTCTAGCCAAGTATTACAGCACACTACTATGCCAGATGAGATGACGCTGAGTTATGAAAAAAATAAACGTAAAATAAAAAAGGAAATGGCAGACTGTGCCTAATTGAAATCCAACCCCGGGCCCTAATAAATTTTCCCACTTCGGTCTTTGCGATGGATATGTGCGTCACTAAAACACAGTGGTCGCAAGTCTGACTCCAAATTGCTCACAATTTACTAGTAGATGCACTGCAACAACTACAGCCACCAGCAGATCAACCAGAAATCAAATATATATAACGCTACTGTAGGCGTAATTAAGCCGTTTGTATTCTCCTATGGCTATTTTCTAGCCAAGTATTACAGCACACTACTATGCCAGATGAGATGACGCTGAGTTATGAAAAAAATAAACGTAAAATAAAAAAGGAAATGGCAGACTGTGCCTAATTGAAATACAACCCCGGGCCCTAATAAATTTTCCCACTTCGGTCTTTGCGATGGATATGTGCGTCACTAAAACACAGTGGTCGCAAGTCTGACTCCAAATTGCTCACAATTTACTAGTAGATGCACTGCAACAACTACAGCCACCAGCAGATCAACCAGAAATCAAATATATATAACGCTACTGTAGGCGTAATTAAGCCGTTTGTATTCTCCTATGGCTATTTTCTAGCCAAGTATTACAGCACACTACTATGCCAGATGAGATGACGCTGAGTTATGAAAAAAATAAACGTAAAATAAAAAAGGAAATGGCAGACTGTGCCTAATTGAAATACAACCCCGGGCCCTAATAAATTTTCCTACTTCGGTCTTTGCGATGGATATGTGCGTCACTAAAACACAGTGGTCGCAAGTCTGACTCCAAATTGCTCACAATTTACTAGTAGATGCACTGCAACAACTACAGCCACCAGCAGATCAACCAGAAATCAAATATATATAACGCTACTGTAGGCGTAATTAAGACGTTTGTATTCTCCTATGGCTATTTTCTAGCCAAGTATTACAGCACACTACTATGCCAGATGAGATGACGCTGAGTTATGAAAAAAATAAACGTAAAATAAAAAGAAACTGGCAGACTGTGCCTAATTCTACTCAAACCCCTAATAAATTTTCCCACTTTGGTGTTTGAGGTGGATATGTGTGTCACTAAGAGCTAAACACAACGGTAGCAAGTCCCCCTGCTAATTCCTCACAATATGGTACTAGCTGCAAATAAAAAAAAAAAAAAATTATAACGTTATTGTAGCCCTAAGAAGGGCTGTTGGGTTCTTTTAGAATCACTCCTGCCTAACAGTAAGCTAATAGAACACCCTAACGCTTTCCCTGAGCAGCAGCAGCTCTCTCCCTAGCGGCAACCAGACAGAGAATGATCCGAGCAGCGCGGGCAGCGGCTAGTCTATCCCAGGGTCACCTGATCTGGCCAGCCAACCACTGCTATCTACGTGTAAGGGTACCACGTCATGCTGGGTGGAGTGCAGAGTCTCCTGGCTTGTGATTGGCTCTGTTTCTGGCCGCCAAAAAGCAAAACGGCGGGAGCTGCCATTTTCTCGAGCGGGCGAAATACTCGTCCGAGCAACGAGCAGTTACGAGTACACTAATGCTCGATCGAGCATCAAGCTCGGACGAGTATGTTCGCTCATCTCTAATGGTGACCCATAGAATAAAGATAACATATTACGGTGAACGACCGGAAAAGTTAACCACCACCACCATGAAAGAGTTAATAAAATTTCATTATTAGCTATTAAATCCCCCCAAATGATGAACCTAAAAAGTGGATCTCATCCTTCATATGTCCAAATTACAAAGAATAAACGTTTCATAGCCTGTAAAATGTGACAATGCAAATCTGTTCCATGCCCGGCCATGTACCCATACAGCAGTTTACCAACACATATGTGGTATGAGGAAAACACATAAAATTGGACATAAAACTTTGTTGAGTTTTTTATCATTTAATACATTGTGACTTAGTTTTGGCCAAAACTAATATATTGTCTAAAAAAAATAGTTTGTATATTCCACCTCCATTTTGTTTTAACCACTGTGAAACTTCTTTTGTTCTTAAGTAGATTTTTCATAAATTTAGGGGTGTAGTTTCTAAAATGGCATAACTTACATGGTTTTACTGTTATTTGGGCCTCTCAAAGTCACTTAAAGCTGAGCAGCTGCCTCTAAATAAGGGTTTTGGTGATTTTCATAAAAATGAGAAAAATTTTACCCAAAATTCTAAACCTCCTAACAACTTAAAAGAAAGAGAGGATACATAAAAAGTCATGGCAATATAATGAAGACATTTGGCAAATGTTAGGTATGAAGTTGTTTGGGTGTTATGACTATCTGCCTGAAAAGCTGAAAATTTAGAACTTTGAAAATGAAGGCGTTTTTAGAAATTGTTGCCAGATTTCTATTTTTATCATACCTAAACACAAAAGATATCATCCAAAATTTTCAGCTAAATTGAAGTACAATGGGGAACATTTACTTACCCCTCCCGTTGATGCCGCCGATCCGGAATGTCTGATGAGGATTCGGAGCTGACTTGATTCACTAAGATCTTGCATCCAATTTCTTGCATGTGTCACTTCCCCGCTCAGGTCCGCCAGAGTTCACCATCTTCTTCTCGGTGCATGTAAGTGCGACACAATTTTGAAAGTTAAATTCCGCGGTTTGTCCAAATCAGTCGGATTGTCCGACGGCCACACCCCCATTTGTGTCACATGAAAGATGGCCCTGATGTGCCACAATCCGTTCACGTGCGCCAAAAACCCCTGTGCAATTCGGGGCAAATCGGAAATATTCGGGAAACCTGATAGAAATGCTTCCTTAGTAAATGTGCCCCAATGTGTGATGGGAAAACAGTCTCAAAATCCCCTGAATATGTTAAATCGTCACAAAGGTATAACCTCTTATAATGACACAGAGCAAATTTTAAAAATCAGACCTGGTCTTGAAGCCCTAAAATGGCTTAATCTTAAAGGGGGTTAATGTCCAAATCCATTTTAACAGTTCTCTTATTCTCTTCTTCAATTGACTCTATGGGGGAGATATATCATTAGGCAGGATTTTGCGCAGATGTCTATGTGTTAGACTGGCAGGTTTCCATCAGTCGGATTTATAGTGCGGTGTATGTGGAGTGTTACATCCCTTCTGATGTGAGTATCAGCTGTGTGTGCTTTATGCGAATAGACTGCACCAGTCACACGTATGCTCAATTTCTGTCATTTTGCGATGTTTTTGCACAGGAAATTCTCCGATACCTCAAACATAAAACTGAGCAAAAATATCAAAATTGAGCAAGTGTGAGATAAATCTCCCCACTGTAGTAGCAATGGCCCCATATACACCATTTCCTATGTGGTGTAGTTTTGCAATTAAATTTGCGTGTTTTTGAAAATTCTCAGTTGATAAATGTGGTGTTGCACACTCTGGTGTATTTTTCTGTCATTGTGTGACAAAAAAAACAGCAAAAACAATGTTTGCGCAAAAATTTGCGACAATTATACACCAAGAAGCTACATAGGACTAATGATAAATCTCCCCCAATATTTATAACAGCTTTACATATTATAACAATTTTTCACATTGTTTTCTACATGATGTGAGACTTTGACTTGATGGAATAATTTTATATTTATAGAGTTACCACGCATAAAAAGGGAAAAAAAATCTATGATGTCTCAGTGTAAAATGGATAGCAGAAAGATGGCAATACATTGGATGCAACATACATTGGACACAATGCAAACCAACCTCGTGAAACTGATGTTGACATTGTTTTCACTCTCAAGAATCAGCTTTGTTGTGTGCATTTAGCATTTTTTTAGTATTATAAAGATTAATATTATTTTAATTATTCTAATGAAAAGTGTTACTCCACAGTATGTAGCAATATAACAAAGTACAGTGAAAATACTGTGAGGAAAAAACAAGTAATAAAGAAGGAAATTGAAATTGTAAAAAACAGAAGAAGAAAAAATTAAAACACACCACAGTATAGCAGCATATGGGGATTTTGCAATGATCTGTTACAATGTGCGACTTCCATGTACAGGTGTTAACACTAGGACTTGGGTGCAATATGCACCAAACATCCGTGCTGTATAGAGATGGCTCAGCTGGGGAGCCCTGTCCATTCACCCGTTTGCCACATGCAGGTTTTTGCGGCAAGGAGTTAAAAGCTTGACTTTAGTGATAAAATCTCCGCCTCCTTGACTTTAAACAACCAATTTACATCTCACTTCAAAGTTGATTTTCTGGATGATGCTACCAAACTGGGCCATGAAAGACACATGATCTGGGATGTGTTAATAGTTGATGAAATTAATTTCGGATGTCTTTTAAAGATCAGATGTCTCTAGTAAGAGTATCATATTCAAAATAATCCTCCAGTCTCCCAAATATACACACATTGCAGTAAAAATAAACATTTATCTTCTAAAAACTCTAGAGAATGCTGCCTCATTTACACCATTGATTCTTTTTTTAAACATGATCCAAGCAGTCGACATGAAGGACATTTTTTTATCAACAGCTATTTCAATTACTATGTACGTCATTACCACTGGAGAACAGCAAGCATCTGACAAGTACACATCCTCATGGATAGAATGCATTTTAATTGTTACCAAGAATCTGATGATTAGAAAGGTGATGTAAAGATGTGGGATGTAAGGTGTAATAAGCATATTCCTCTTAGATAAACATTTATTTATATACCAAGCAATAGAATTAAAGTGAGTAGGACTTTTAGTGATTTTAGTTATGAATATATTATTCAAGAATGATATCCCAGTGCACACTTTAGAACCTAGATAGGTAACCAGCAGATGAAGATCATTGATAAGTCCAGTGTAGATCATTGCTATAAGCTATGTCTATATATGCGTGTCACAAGATGATTGGCTATTCAATAAAATACTCTTTTACAGCATTATTGTGCTTCAGTAGTGCCTTAAATTGGTTTCATTAGAAATCCAGAAAGTCTGTTGAATCATTCTTCCTTTGGGGCCGTCATTTTGGATGACAATAATAAAAGTTAAGACAACCTAGGATTTTGACTCAGTCTGTATTCTTTATTTCTGGTGACAGATTTCACTCACACCGATTGCTTAGCTCATGGGTGTTCTAAAGGATATCGGTATTCTGCAGACCCCAATACAAATGAATATTCAGGTACATGGGAGCCTTGTGGTATTTCACAGTTATGCATTGATTTCATGATTATATCATCATGCTATCTGTCTTATTTTTCCAGTGTATCCAGATCAGTGCACCTCACTAGGATCTTAGAATCACGAACTAAAACAGCACAAATTTCTTAATTTATTAGGGATGGTGCATAAATGCCAGATGTAAATTTTCAATAGCCCAAACTCAAGGCCCGAAAACACTAACCATGTCCCAATAAAGAGATAACATGTGCCTCACCATCTAATAGCACTTTTTTCAATGGTCACAATATAGATTATTAATCATTAAAAAAAAGTCATAATGTATATTTTACATCTTTAAAGGGACCAATATGTGTGGGCCCTTATTTAGGGGGCATAATAATAATAATGTCAATGCATCTTTGTATACAGTAGCTCCATTATATTCCTTTACAATTAAAGCGGTAAATATACAAACAAATAAAAAATATCACAGAGTAATAATATTGTCATATGAAACAATAGGAATGAGGGCCCAGCTTGCAAGAGGAAAGAGAAAAATACAGCTCAGTAGAACTCCAAAAATGCCAGTAAAAAGACTTGATTTGTAGAATTATCCAGCAATGATATAAGCCTATATTTCTCTTGTTACTTCTTGCTCATGGTCATCCAGGCTTGACTGTGTTTCACTAAAGCTGTTCACTAAAGCTTGCTTGCAAGAGCTTACAATCCTGTGGAACAAAGTGTAAGTGATTGTATAACGGTCCAGCAATTCTTTATAAGTTATCAAAATGAATAACACTTACAGAATCTATAATGTATAGGCCTGAACAGTAACCTGTATAATGGTAACACATGCTGAAAGAATGTAAAAGGGGGGCGTAAACAGTGGAGGTCAGCTTAA
Organism: Engystomops pustulosus; assembly: GCF_040894005.1. NCBI lineage: Eukaryota > Metazoa > Chordata > Amphibia > Anura > Leptodactylidae > Engystomops > Engystomops pustulosus. The sequence goes on from NC_092411.1 coordinate 214,914,265, forward strand.
AGAAAGTGAAAATGATACAGTGTGTAATTAGGGGATGTGATTGGCCCGAAGACATGTATTTTTAGAGCACTACAGAGATTGGGAGAAGACTTTCAGGTGTAAGTGGGAAGTTGGGATTAAAGAAAAGATTCATTTTAGATCAATGGCAAATTGAAGAGCATGGGTAGGGTACTAGACTGAGATGAGTGAGGAGAGGGAGGTGCAGCACTGTGTAGAGCTGTGTTGATGAGGGTGATCAATTTAAATTGAAAATGAAAGATGATGGGCAACCAGGGCAGAGACCAGCACAGACTGCAAGATTTAGTAAGTGGATGTAGTAGTCCAGATGATAGTAAATTAGTGCAATAATTACAGTTTATGAGGTTTCCTTGGTCAGAAAAAGCTAAATTCTGGAAATGTTTTTGAAGAGTATATTGCATGGGGGATTTAAGGTATAATGCACAGGAAAGATTACAGTTGCCCAGGGCTCTCTTCTTTCAAATGAATCTAGAATTATGTTGGTGCCATGGATCCAGAGATATTCAGGTTTAAAGTGAGAATTTCAGGTGCGATTTTTAAATATTAAAAGTCACTCCTGACATTTTAACAGATAATATCTCCGTTTTCCTGACACTTAGAAACACAAATTTAGATTCATATAAAAGAGGAGACTCCTTTCTTTCATAGAAAATAAGAAGTGTGGTTCTATGTGTCACAGAGCCAGAGATATAGCAGAAGAAGGTAGAATAAGAGGGTTTCTCCGGCGCTCCAATAGAGGTAAAAATTCTAAGTTTTATTGATTACATTAAAAACAGCATAATCTCAAAAAAGTGCATGGACGGTACACAGACCAACTTGTTTCGAACATACAAAATATCTCTCAGTTCTTAGTCATGGTCTATCCTTTAACACAGTACACAAGGTTTAAATAGCTAGACACAAAAAGAAGCGCATGCGAATAGCATGCAGGGGGGAAGGAACAAAGTCTGCACAGCTGCACAAGACAAACATCCAGGAGGATCTCAATGTAAAAAAGGTAAGTATGTAGAAGGATTTTCTCTAATATTAGTTGCATACATTATTAACACTGAGAATAAATATCAAAGGAGGATGTATTTCACAATCTTAGCTAGAAAATAGTTTGAAAAACAGTTGGATAATAGAGAACCATGAGTATAGAACAATCAATACAGATATAATAGATCGGTTCTGCTGTTCATGTCCTTCGAATGCCGTGTATCTAGCACCAGAATCCAGTAAGCCTCTCTGTTCTGAAACTTGTGAGTCCAATCTCCCCCTCTGATAGGTTTAGATACTTTATCTATGATTGCCACCTTATGAGATTGGAAACATCCTGTGTGACAGAACAAGAAATGTTTAGACAAACTTGACATCTTGTTAACATCCTTTAATGGTTTGTTATCTGAATCCACTCTAGCATCTGAAATATGCTTGTTTATGCGTACCTTCAGTGATCTAATGGTGCTACCGACATAATATACTGTATATACTCGGCCCGGGCAGCTCCGCTTCCATCTTCATGTCTGCGGCGGGTCCGCTGCGGGTCCGCGGCAGTTCCGTCTGCAGCGCCTCTTCTCCTTCAGGCTGGCGCTAGGACCGCGATGTCTCCGTACGCATTGCCCGGCCGGCACACAACTGTGACATCAGCAACTGTGATGTCACAGTTATGTGCCGACCACGCCGTGTGTACGGAGACATCGCGGTCCTAGCGCCGGCCTGAAGGAGAAGAGGCGCTGATGACGGACCCGCCGCGGACATGAAGATGGAAACAGAGCTGCCCGGGCCGATGGGATGGTGAGTACTGAGCTTATTATTTTTAAGGGCTGGCAGGCTGTATACAACGGGGGTCTTGCTGGCTGTATACAACGGGGTCTGGCAGGCTGTATACAACAGGAGTCTGGCAGCCTGTATACAACGGGGGCTGGCAGGCTGTATACAACATGGGGCTTGCAGGCTGTATACAACATGGGGCTGGCAGGCTGTATACTACTGTGGGCAGGCTGGCTGTATACAACGGGGGGCTGGCAGGCTGTCTACAACTGGGGGCTGGCAGGCTGTCTACAACTGGGGGCTGGCAGGCTGTATACAACTGGGGGCTGGCAGGATGTATACTACAGGGGGCTGGCAGGATGTATACTACAGGGGGCTGGAAGGCTGGATACAATGGGGGACTGGCAGGCCGTATACAACGGGGGGCTGGCACGCTATATACTGGGGAGGCTGTGACCAATGCATTTCCCACCCTCGGCTTATACTCGAGTCAATAGGTTTTTCCAGTTTTTTGTGTTAAAATTAGGGGTCTCGGCTTATACTCAGGTTGGCTTATACTCGAGTATATACGGTAGTTTACAAAGGTCACATTCTGCCAAATAAATGTCATGTTTGATGTTGCAATTGGTAAAGGAATTTATCTTAAAATTTATTGTTACTTTGTGACTTTGGTTTCATGGTGGGAAGAAATACATCTTTACAGTTCAGATAACCCATTCCTTCCGTACATTCACTGTTACGGAAGATATATTGATGATGCTCTACATGTATGGTCTGGCACGCAGGAGGATATGTGTAATTCTTTCTCTTACCTGAATGTTAACAATTTCAATTTCCTAGCAGCTGAATACATTCTACCCAGAAGTTCTAGCACTTCCTTCCAGAGTCCTTCTAATTTCCCACTCCCACATCATGTGCAGAATACCCGCCTCTTCAATCCCACACCTGGGATAGGATGAGTCCCCACGGACCCCTATTTTAAATTATAGTTGTGGTGACCTGTATGCTCTCTACATACAAACTCTTTGCAGATGTTCCCATATTACAGCTTGTTTTACCATTCTAAAGGGGGCCTCTTACTGACTGTGACTGGTCATAAAATAGTTTTATTTTGGGGCCCCACTTTTAGTTTTGACCAGGGCCCCACTTTATTTAGAACCGACGCTGCAGTTGAGAACAACCTCAAGGCACTGCTGCCTCTTAGTAGAGCCACATGTGCTGTTTACAGGCCACAAGCAAGGGGGCATGATCCCTTCTTTTTTGCCTGTTTGTCATCAGTCACCTGGAGAAGAAAAGGACAACCCGGGCCACAAATTAACAAAAACTGCCTAATAACCCTTCCCATATTAAAGCATAGAAACAACTGGTGCTCTAAAATGATTGCCAATTAGTTTTCAACTTAACACGCATCTAAATGATCTAGATCACCAAACAGCCGATTGCTGATGGTAGGTAAATCAACATCATATTAAAAAAAACATTACCAAGAGGCTTCCCTCTAAATTTCCATGGAAAAGTAAGGGTGTACTTAGTTTCTTATTTTTTCTGTATTTTGGCAGAAATTTTATTAAATAAACAATGACACAATGGAATACTGGCATTCACTCGAGGTTATACTTTTAATATCTGCATGGTCTTTAATTATTATATAACATCAATAATTTTATACAGCTCATGTTGAGTCTTGCCAATGCATGATATAATAGAACTCAAGGCTCTGTTTATTGTGTATTTATCACATTTATCACTTGATCTATAGCAACCAAAATATCTTGTTTGCGTGTATCACATCCTGATTTGGTATCTTTGATAGTGACATCTTTGTATACAGAACATAAGTATATATCTATATGGATTTATTTTACTATGGTTTAGTAATACTATTATCACAATAACATTGGACCTAGGGTATATTCTATGATTTATTGTAGTCTATGAAATTAAAGTTTTTAGTGCCACAATGTTAATAAATAATTAATCCCACGGTGACACCTACAGGTGCTATAGTGCTGTCATGTTAAAACTTGCTATAACCACAGCTGTACCATATTGCTCCACACAGTTATCTGACACAGTGGGAGCCCAATATTCATTCTCACAGAGTAATATGATGTGTTGATAGCACTGACAGGTTTATTCTCAAGTTGTGAGTTTTTATTCCATAAAAAGATACAGTGTCAGGGGATATAGCAAATTTCATACAATATTCTTTGGGAAGTACATTATACTTTTTAGGCAATTAATTGAAAGCTTAATTTACTTTCCTATTTTACATAGGTTGCCTAATGATGTATATTGCAAATGTACCGTAATTTGTGTTTTTTGTAAATAGTGAATTAATTTGTTTAATTGACTTTAATACAGAGAAAATACATGTAGCATCACCTTTTAGATATTCAACATAACTAATTTAATTTGCACATTTGCAGTGTCCTAGATTTTGGCACCTGCTGGTTTGTAGCAGAGATCAAATAGACAAGGATGTACTGTACCTTAAGTTCAGTAACGTTTGTAGTGGAAGAGATCTCGAAATGCATAACACATGAAGACTCAAGAATAAGGAAACTGCACATAGAGATGATCTTATCTCAAAATTTACCCTGGATGGAAGAAAAATTGCTAGGATTACTCTGTACAAGAACTTTATTCAGTGTTAGGGAGGTATTTTTCCAGCAGGTGGCAGCCTCCAATATTCCAGTATTATAAGCTTGTGAAGTGTGATGAATTGTTACAATCATCTTTATTAACTTTATTGACTAACGTATTCACATTGCTTTATGGATACAAAAATATAGAAAATTAAAGAAAATAAACATTTATGGGCTTTGAGGCAGTAAGATTGAAGAATCTTTCTATCAGATCTTACAGCTTTTACAAGGTAAAGGACAATTTTAAATTGGTTCACTTTAATTTTGGTATTAATAGAAGCGTAAATAAAGTGGAATGTTTCCCATCACAAAACCTATCCCTAAATGCTTACTCCAGACATGTCTTGTTTTTCTAAGGTTTCTGTAAACTATACTGTGAAGTCACTTTGCCAGGCTTTCTGCACCTATAGTCTCAGGATCAGTGGGCATCACAGCAGTCTTAACAAACATAAGTTATATGACATAAATTTAAAGTAAACCTACCACCAGAATGAAGAATTGTAAACCAAGCACACTTACGCACTGCTGTAAGCTCTCTCTGGCAGTATTTGCTCTTCTTTTGGATTCTTATGTCCTGTTTTTTTTTTTTTTACAAAAAAAAAGGCATTAAAGGATTATCTACCACTCGATAAAAGTAAAAAACACAAGAGACCACCTGTCTACCTCTTCATCTTGATTTGATGGAAGCATGATATAAACTTTGTAATTGAAAACATATTAGCTGCCTTATACTAAGAATTATAAAGGCAAATTGATACTCCAGTCACAGCTAGAGCTGCAGTCATTTAAGATGATACAATGGTAGATAGATGATTGCAGTAATGGATGTGACTGGAGTATATAATGGAAAGGATAAAACTGCAGCTCTAGATGTGACTGGAGTATCACAGATGATGTAAGCATCATATCTCACCTCACATCACCTCACATATGACCTTGCATATTACCTCACATATTACTTCACATATTACTTCACACATAAGCTGTCTTATACTCACTCACTATACTATAGTAACCAATCAAAGCTCAGAGCTCATATTAATGACTCGTGCAAAATAGAAACTAAGCTGTGATTGCTTGTTAAATGAGACGACATCGGTGACGCAAATGCAAATGTGGAGTCCCTATGGGTGGAGATAAGGGGAGGGAAAAAGAATAATAAAATATTACTAGGGGTTTGTTATAAGGCTCCAAATATAATGGAGGCAGCAGAGGAAATGTTGATAAGTGAAATGGATGCAGCTTCAAAGCATGGTGAAGTACTTATCATGGGGGACTTCAATTACCCAGATATTGACTGGGGGGCAGAAACCTGCAGGTCCTTCAAAGGTAGCAGGTTCTTGTCAACAACAAAAGACAATTACCTGTCGCAACTAGTCCTGGAGCCAACAAGAGGGGGGGCACTGCTGGACCTTATCCTATCCAACAGAACTGATAGGGTATCAAAATTACAGGTTAGGGTGAACCTGGGTAATAGTTATCATAATATCATTGATTTTGTATTACGCTTTACTAAGAATCTTAGGGAAGGGGCAACCAACACTCTAAACTTCAGAAGGGCATATTTTCAGCAACTATGGGAAGACCTTAAAGGCATAGACTGGGACAATCTTCTCAAAGACAAAAGCCCCCTCCCCCCCCCAAAAAAAAATGGGACTTTTTCTCATATATTCTAAAAAAGCCCTGTGAGAAACACATACCTTATGGGAAAAAGCATATGAGGAACAAGAAAAAGCCAATGTGACTAACTAGTCTTGTAAGGAAAGCAATAAGCGAGAAAGATAAGGCATTTAAGGTGCTAAAATGTGAAGGTAGCTATGAGGCATTACAGGAATATAAAGAGAAAAATAAATCCTGTAAAAATCAGATAAAGGCCGCAAAAATAGAGACAGAGAAATATTGCCAGGGAGAGCAAAAATAATCCCAAATTATTTTTCAAGTATATAAATGACACAGTGCGGAATAATGAAAATTCTCTTTGGAATGTCAACAGTTTAACCCAGGAAGAGATACGGCGCTGCCTCACAACCACTAACATAGATAAATCACCGAGGCCAGATGGCAAACACCCCCGGGTTCTGCATGAACTATGTACCGTGATAGACAAACCGTTATTTTTAATATTTTAAGATTCACTGAGGACCGGTTATGTTCCACAGGACTGGCGCATAGCATATGTGGTACCAATATACAAAAAAGGATGCGATCCTGGAAACTACAGACCTGTGAGTCTAACTTCTGTGGTGAGGAAAATATTTGAGGCGTTTGTTAGAGATGCTATCCTGGAGTATCTCACTGTACATAATCTTATAACCCAGCGTCAGCATGGGTTTATGAGAGATCGGTTCTGTCAGACTGATCTGATTGGTTTCTACGAGTAGCTAAGTTCAAGACTGGATCTGGGGGACACTGTGGATGTTGTATATCTGAACTTTTCAAAGGCATTTGACACCGTGCCGCATAAAAGGTTGGTATATAAAATGAGACTGCTGGGAATAGGGGAAAATCTGTGTATTTGGGTAAGTAATTGGCTTAGTGATAGAAAACAGAGGGTCGTCATTAATGGCACATTCTCAGATTGGGTTGACGTTACCAGTGGAGTGTCACAGGGGTCAGTATTGGGGCCACTTCTTTTTAATATTTTTATTAATGACCTTGTAGTGGGTTTACACAGTCAAGTTTCAATATTTGCAGATGATACTAAGCTGTGTAAAGTAATAAATACTGAGGTCGATCATTTAGCATTACAGAGGGATTTGTGGAAGCTTGAGGAGTGGGCAGAGAAATGGTTGATGAGGTTTAATGTAGATAAATGTAAAGTTATGCACTTGGTCCATGGAAACAAAAAGTATAATTATGTTCTAAACAGTCAATTACTTGGTAAAACTGGAGCTGAAAAGGGGTATTGGTGGATGGTAAACTTAATTTTAGTGACCAGAGCCAGTTGGCTGCTGCTAAAGCAAACAAAATTATGGGATGTATCAAGAGAGGAATAGATTCTCATGATAAAGACATAGTTTTGCCCTTATACAAATCCTTGGTCAGACCACACATGGAATATTGTGTACAGTTTGGGGCACCAGTGTATAAAAAGGACATAGTAGAGCTGGAACAGGTGCAGAGGAGAGCAACCAAGATTATTAGGGGAATGGGGGGATTAGAATACAATGACACATTACAAAATTTGGGATTATTCAGTTTAGAAAAAAGACGACTGAGGGGAGACCTCATTACAATGTACAAATACCTGAACGGACAGTACAAGGATCTCTCCAAAGATCTTTTTATACCTAGGCCTGTGACCAGGACAAGGGGGCATCCTCTGCGCCTAGAGGAGAGGCGATTCTACCATCAATATAGACAAAGGTTCTTTACTGTAAGAGCAGTGAGACTGTGGAACTCTCTGCCGCAGGAGGTTGTTATGGCGGACTCTATGTACATGTTCAAGAGGGGCCTGGATGCCTTTCTGGAGAGAAAAAATATCATGGGTTATTGGGATAAAACATTTATTTCATTCGTAAAGGTTGAACTTGATGGACTTGCGTCTTTTTCCAGCCTCATATACTGTACTATGATACTATGATATCTACAAACCAATGGACTCGATACATGACTTAATTTTTAACACAAAAATGGGGTGTGACCACCTCTGGAGATGGCAATTTGAAGAGAATGGGGGCATTTATGTAGTGAGCTATTATAACTAGTTTGGGGGGGGGGGGCATAGTACATATTCTTATTAAAAATGACAGTCACTATGTATTCTAAAACTAATTTGTGGGAAGGACTGTATATATGAACACAAGAGAGATGGCACTGTATACACAATAATTCCACCAGAAGAACTGTATTTTATATCATTTATTCTGGGGTATACTGTTTATGTTTTAATTTATTTGGGGGTCATATTTTAATGACTGCACTGTTCAATGGTCACCCAAAGAAATGTATCAGCAAAAGGAAGAGCCACCATATGTTAGGTAGCTTTTTCAGGGATTAAATATGTTGTCAGTACTGTACCTTTAGGTGACATTAAAGAGAACAATTTCATACTGTGATTTATAAGAGTGGCTTTGGTATTGTGTGGCAAAGAATGATGGGGTCAGTTGGACCTATTACAGTACTGGAGGTACATTTGTAACCATTTTTGCCTTTGTCTTATGGACTTGCAGACTTTTAGCAAATAATTCAGTTTAGCAATGTTTTGAAGGTCAACTATCATGAGGTTTGGAACCATTAGCAAATTGCTATACATCTGTGGTTTAATGCTCCAAGCCTTCCAATGTCAAAAACAGACGTCAATCTTGACTGTCGATGGGTCCTGGATTCCTTTTCTTAGCCTCCAGTGCATGCATGTGGCACAGATGCGTACACTTTGCTTCAGCAGTGGATGCATTACTCATCTTCAACTGAAACCTTTAACTGGAACTCATACTTAGTTAAACAATATATAGGCAAAATATTTTGATCTTGGCAGCTTTTCTTCAGTAGGGACGGGGAATATGGTTAAAATTGATAAGAAGATGGATATAGCCGAATATAGGACCATTCTGGAAAAAAACCTGTCTGCAAGAGTCTGCAAAAGACATGAGACTGGGATGGAGATTTATCTTCAATGATCTCAAACATCTATCAACATCTACAATGGCATGGTTCACAAATAAACATATCCAGGTGTTAGAATGGCCATTTTGAGTTAATTTGAAAACTAAAAAAAAATGTACTATAAATAACAAAAAAAAAACTTTTTTCCACTTTTAACCCCAAATAAAAATTAAAAAAAGTTTAAACTTTTTTATTACCTTCTTAACTAGCTCTATGTGTCCTGAAAAAAACACAGCAAAAACTTTTAAAGTAGAATGCAAAAAAAAAAAAATGATGGCCCCTAAACCGGTGCTTACAAAAATGTGCTAAAAAGGCCAGTCACTAGAGCCTTTTCAGGCCACATCAGGCCAAGGGGTTAAATAAGTTGGCCACCTTGCCAGAACAGGCCACCAATATGTCAGTAAACCATCTAAGGCCCTTTCCACACTTTTTTCATGTTCGCGTGCTTTTGACGCGCAGAACTTGCATTGCACTCTGACCCATTGTAATCAATGGGCTTTTTTTTCAGACTTTTTTTCACGCACACACGCACATTTTTTTTAACGCACGTTTAAATCTCGACATTCTCTACTTTTGCAAGTCACACTCGTGAAAAACGCACCATACAAGTCTATGGAGATGCATCAAAAACTCATTGCACTCTGAGACACATGCAAGTCCAATGCGTTTTTCATGCATTAATTGCCATAGAAAAGATAGAGCTCAGTCCTGAGTCCTTTTCCTGAAAATGCATTGAAAGCGTATGTGAAAAACTGACACACTGAACAAACGCTGAATGAAAACTGATTGAACTACATGCAAAATGGCAGTTTTTCACTGACTAAACCCTGATCGCACCCTGGTCAAACTCTGACGTGATCTGCAACGCAAGTGTGGAAGGGGCCTTAAACAATGTCAGCAAGTCTGATTAAACTGGTTACAGTATACTAAGTGTCTTGGCTAATTTGAGCGTACTGTTACTATTTTTGGTTTTGAACTATGTCCCAATTAAATTAAATGATCCTACAATAAACTATACATTATGTACAGATCCTATAAGTGCAGGACTGTGTTGTGCATTGAAGATGAGGCTTGCACTGACAGCTGATAGACAGTGAATCATAATAGACATAATTGCTAAGCATATTCTTCATCTAATTCCCTGTGTAGCAGCCTGTCATACCAATCATCCCCAAACAAATAATTGTCATGAATGGCACAAGGCCAGCTGAATCTGTTCCTTATAACTTTATTTGTATGACATAACGTCACCTGCAGCATGCTGGCCACTGATCTTCCCATCAGCAATACTTCTTTCTTTACGCTCCCTGAGTCTCAATGACCTTGGCTGTAACCTTTGTTGCATAGATAGACTTGCTAAATAATGCAGAACAGCAGTGAAGCATACTAGTTTCATAAATGTTAGGTAAGATTATGCTGAAATTTCTGAGCTCAAACTCAATGCCACTATATGCATGGAATATGTTATAATACTGGCAATGTTACATTTCTTTTCACATGGAGAATGGAGTATCCATTGATGATATTTGGTGACAATGGCACATATTTATCAAAAGTAGTGCAGGGCGCACCTGATTATTGAGTACTGGTCCACATACACAATCACCTCATTCACTATCCTGCTACTGTACGTTGAGCTGCTGCAAAATGGCACTATTTATGGTTCAGGTGTTCCCAAACTTAAAAAAGGTTACCCCTAAAAACTATTTATGACATATCCACAGGACATGCCATAAATGCCTGATTGAAACAGGTCTCTCTGTTCCTCTGTTCAGCCTTTCTACTGCACTTAGTAAGGTGCTGCAAAAGTAAGTACTAAGGTACTGCAATGTATTTAACCTAAAATATGGACAGCAGATGTTTAGATTATAACAAAATTGAAACAAAGTTTACATAGTAAAACAAATTTAAAAAACGGCTACTAAAGGGGTATGTACAGGCAGTCCCCGGCTTACATACAGGAAAGGTTCTGTAGGTTTGTTCTTAAGTTGAGTTTGTATGTAAGTCGGAACTGTTATATTTTATATGTGTGACCCCAGATAAAGTATTTTTTCGTCCCTTTGATAATAGGACTTTCATAATTTCGAGCTGTTGTGGGAACAAGGATTAACTCTCTTATATTAACCATTGCAGCCTGGGGCTAAAGTTCAAGAAATTACCAGCATCGAGGGAGCTTTGTCAGGGGTCACAGTTGTCAGAGAGGTCTGTCTGTAACTAAGAGTCATCTGTAAGTTTGGTGTTTTTAAGTCAGGGACTGCGTTTACTAATAAAATATTATATTATCTTAAGCAGTAAATACTGCAAAGAAAAAAATCATAATGTTCCCTAATGTTTCCCTGAAGGGGAACAGAAAAACTTTAAATTGTTTGGCTTTGGAAGCTGAGAATGAGAGAGAAATGTAAAAAAATCACTAAACCATACAATTTAAACTACTGCTTTCATAACTGATTAATAAGTTGTATATACATCAGGAGATTCCATTGGCCAGGAGGCTAGTAATACACAGACCCTTATTGCATAAAAATGTATTGCAAAATATAGAAATCACTTTAGTAAAATTGAGTAATGACCATAAACCAGACAGCAAAAAGCTGTCAAAACAGCAAAAAGTTAAATATGTATGTCCTAATATAGAAAAATAAAAGATTTATATAAAATAAGAACAAGCTGTACATGTTTGCTTACATAAAGAAATATGCTATATACAGTGGCGTAACAACAGCCGTAGCAGCCGTAGCGGTTGCGACGGGGCCCATGCTGCTAGGGGGCCCGGGATGGACGTGAACCCAAAATTTTGTGTTCTCCCCTCCCCTGCCTGTGAACAGCACAGCATTGACGCTTGCTGTGCTAAACATAGAGCCGCCCAAGAGTGTCGGTCGCCCGCCCCCGACAGTCGGCTACAATCGCCTCCACATTCTCCTACTCAAACGCCCGCCTCCACGATCCCCTGCCCGCCCACCAGCAAGTCTTCCTGCCCGCTCGCTGCATCCACGATCCCCTTCCCGCCCACCGCTATGTCTTCCTGTCCGCCTGCCACCATATCCTGCCGCCCACCTGCCTCCACATCCTCCTACCCATCCACCCGCCTCCACGAACCCCTACCCGCCTCCACGAACCCCTGCCCGCCCACCGGCATGTCCCCCCTACCTGCCTGTCGGCGCGTCCTTCCAGCCGCGCCCATCTGCCGCTCGCTGGCACGTCTCCCTACTCGCCCACCGCCCAATTGACAGCCATGTGACCGCCCCCCGCCCACCCTCCTCTAACCACCCTCACCCCGGCAGGACAACACTACTGAACAAACTTAACGGGACGGACAAACCCTCCAGAAAGCCCGTCAGGAGCAGAAAGTAAGTTAATAATTTTATCTGTGCATAACTGGAATCATCTCAGACTGGTTTCTTGAACATGACAATGAGTTCAAATGGCCTCCACAGTCACCAGATCTCAATCCAATAGAGCATCTTTGGGATGTGGTGGAACGGGAGATTCGCATCATGGATGTGCAGCCGACAAATCTGCGGCAACTGTGTGATGCCATCATGTCAATATGGACCAAAATCTCTGAGGAATGCTTCCAGCACCTTGTTGAATCTATGCCATGAAGAATTGAGGCAGTTCTGAAGGCAAAAGCGGGTCCAACCCGTTACTAGCATGGTGTACCTAATAAAGTGGCCGGTGAGTGTATATGTAAGTGCATAAATGTGTGCGTATAAAAGTATACAAGTATATAAAAGTGAGTGAATGAATTTAGAACTTTACCTGTGTGTATATAATATAAATGTGTGTACATGAGTGCGTAAATATGTTCAAACGTGTCTGTACCAATATGTATATTTTTTTATGGGGAAGGGGGCCCCATGCAGAAATCTGCTGTGGAGCTCAATCTCTCCTACTTACGCCCCTGGCTATATAGTACTGCTAGCGTCTTCTGTGCATGCCAACTGATAATATAAGACAAGCAAATCGTCCAATTTGGACGTGTGTTCCCAATTGTCACTAAAATATAACTTTTAATAATTTCCAATTTAAAAAGTGAGAGCTAGTAGTGTACAGTGGGTAGAGAGTGAAGGTACAATTCCAGTACACTAGAGTTAAACATGAGTTGTCAGAGCTTCATTTTTCTCAGTGTCAGATAAGAGGGCAAGTCCTATGAGTGTTTTTTCAGTGTATTAGTAATATTACGGGTTTGTATTTGGCTTCTCACTATGGTCTGATTAGTGAAAAGGACTCAGGGAGGCATTCATCCCTATCCCTGCTGGTAAACCTCCATAGGGTATGTGTGGGGGTACATAGGTCCTCCCTATTTCGAGGCGGATTTCACCCATATACTGGTCTAATACTCTAATGGTTAGTATAGTCCTGCCTCTCTTATCCCTATTTAGGAGTATCAGTAAGTGTTTTATAAATTCTGCATTCCGGTAAGTACTCTTACCGGTAAGTATCAGTAAGTGTTTTATAAATTCTGCACTCCGGTAAGTACTCTTGCACTCAGTAGAATTCAGCTACATTCATATCCCTCTATTTTGGCTCTACAACTCTGCTGCTGAACTAAAATCCTAAGAGTATAGCCCCCTCAACATGTTTCGCTGCATAGAGCAGCGTCCTCAGGGGTGCCGGGGCTATAATGCATTATAGCCCCGGCACCCCTGAGGACGCTGCTCTATGCAGCGAAACATGTCGGTGCATAGAGGTTTACATGCATTATAGCCCCGGCACCCCTGAGGACGCTGCTCTATGCAGCGAAACATGTCGGGGGGGCTATACTCTTAGGATTTTAGTTCAGCAGCAGAGTTGTAGAGCCAAAATAGAGGGATATGAATGTAGCTGAATTCTACTGAGTGCAAGAGTACTTACCGGAATGCAGAATATATAAAACACTTACTGATACTCCTAAATAGGGATAAGAGAGGCAGGACTATACTAACCATTAGAGTATTAGACCAGTATAGGGAGGACCTATGTACCCCCACAAATACCCTATGGAGGTTTACCAGCAGGGATAGGGATGAATGCCTCCCTGAGTCCTTTTCACTAATCAGACCATAGTGAGAAGCCAAATACAAACCCGGAATATTACTAATACACTGAAAAAACACTCATAGGACTTGCCCTCTTATCTGACACTGAGAAAAATGAAGCTCTGACAACTCAACTGACTGTAATTTTAACTCTAGTGTACTGGAATTGTACCTTCACCCTCTACCCACTGTACACTACTAGCTCTAACTTTTTAAATTGGAAATGATTAAAAGTTATATTTTAGTGACAATTGGGAACACACGTCCAAATTGGACGATTTGCTTGTCTTATACAAAAACGTACCTTATGAACCCAGTCACAAAGTGGTCATAACTTCTAATCTCTATCTTTTGTATAAAACTGATAATATAACACATAACTTTACACTCATGGCCAAACAAGGCACGTTCTGTTCGCAAAGCAATTTATGACCAGTTCATGATTGTTCTGTTCCTCGAACTTTACAATTATTTTCTTCTCTACAGTCATGATTACTATTTTAGTTGTGACCTCCACTGGTGACAAGGATTGATGTAAATGTTTGAATTCTCTCTAAAACACTGTATAGTATATTACATAGACACAACCAAGGTGGATTGGCTTTGGACCTTACAAGAAAAAATAGTGGTAGCTCAGCCATAAGATAGTGAGGTCAGAGTGGTTATTTAACTGGTGACCTAATGTAATTTCCTCCAATATACTGATTCATCCCTCTTGTCCAGATGTGATAAGAAAACAGCAGTCAGCAGAACCAGGCCCACAGATTTAATCCAAAACACACACATGCTTTAGTAGCCAAATGCTGGGGCCATATACTATTTTTTAGAAAGAAGGTTGAGCTAATCTTTGCATTCTGCAGACCACTGTAAGTTCTATGGCTTCCCTTACACAAAAGTTAAAGGAAATTATAGTACTAATGCATGTACCATTAGATATATGCTATGATCTTTATATTTATATGCATTGTTAAAAATATGCTACACTGGGTGGAAAAGTGAAGGTTAGGTGTTTCCCTGTGATCCTGAGTGTGCTGGTTTTGGTGCAGATGTAATTTTACAGGTATTTCACCTGTTCTATTAAAGGGGTTGTCAACTTTCAACAAATAAATGATAATGTGTGAGCAATTAAACATTATACAGTTTTCTAATATAGTTTATGTATCAATTCCTCACTTATTCCAATATCTTTGCTTGCTGTCTCTATATAGGCGGGTTAATGACCATATACACTCACCGGCCACTTTATTAAGTACACCATGCTAGTAACGGGTTGGACCCCCTTTTGCTTTCAGAACTGCCTCAATTCTTCGTGGCATAGATTCAACAAGGTGCTGGAAGCATTCCTCAGAGATTTTGACATGATGGCATCACACAGTTGCCGCAGATTTGTCGGCTGCACATCCATGATGCGAATCTCCCGTTCCACCACATCCCAAAGATGCACTATTGGATTGAGATCTGGTGACTGTGGAGGCCATTTGAGTACAGTGAACTCATTGTTATGTTCAAGAAACCAGTCTGAGATGATTCTAGCTTTATGACAAGTAGCCATCAGATGTTGGGTACATTGTGGTCATAAAGGGATAGACATGGTCAGCAACAATACTCAGGTAGGCTGTGGCGTTGCAACGATGCTCAATTGGTACCAAGGCGCCCAAAGAGTGCCAAGAAAATATTCCCCACACCATGACACCACCACCACCAGCCTGAACCATTGATACAAGGCATGATGGATCCATGCTTTCATGTTGTTGACGCCAAATTCTGACCCTACCATCCGAATGTCGCAGCAGAAATCAAGACTCATCAGACCAGGCAACATTTTTCTACATAGAGTAGAACAGTAGAACATCTTCTACTGTCCAATTTCAATGAGCTTGTGCAAATTGTAGCCGCAGTTTCCTGTTCTTAGCTGAAAGGAGAGGCACCTGGTGTGTCTTCTGCTGCTGTAGCCCATCTGCCTCAAAGTTTGACATACTGTGCGTTCAGAGATGCTCTTCTGCCTACCTTGGTTGTAACGGGTGGCGATTTGAGTCACTGTTGCCTTTCTATCAGCTCGAACCAGTCTGCCCATTCTCCTCTGACCTCTGGCATCAACAAAGCATTTCCGCCCACAGAACTGCCGCTCACTGGATGTTTTTACTTTTTAGGACCATTCTCTGTAAACCCTAGAGATGGTTGTGTGTGAAAATCCCAGTAGATCAGCAGTTTCTGAAATACTCAGACCAGCCCTTCTGGCACCAACAACCATGCCACGTTCAAAGGCACTCAAATCACCTTTCTTCCCCATACTGATGCTCGGTTTGAACTGCAGGAGAATGTCTTGACCATGTCTACATGCCGAAATGCACTGAGTTGCCGCCATGTGATTGGCTGATTAGAACTTAAGTGTTAACGAGCAGTTGGACAGGTGTACCTAATAAAGTGGCCGGTGAGTGTACTTCCAGATCAGCGGATAATTCCCGCCCTAGGACGTACATTTACATCCCCAACTGCTGTCACCTTTGGAAGACAGCGGGAGCCCGGCTATATGTGACAATCGGGTTTCCTAGGTAATAGCTGGGATTGTGATAGGTTCAGTGCCACGGTCAAACACGGCAGTATCTAAAGGTGTGACGGCCCTGCTCACAAGAGCTTACAGACTATGAGGATGAGGATGTTGACACAAGGTGTAAAAAAAAGCGTGTATAATGGTCCATCCATTATTTATAAGGGAACAATATAAAATAATTTAATAAATAAAAATTCTGCTGCTTGAACCAGCCATCAGCCACCATCTTATTTACAGGGTCCAAGGTGAAAAAGACTGCAGAGAAGCCTGGGACTTGGTATATATCTGCTGTTTGCCGGATAACAGACATAGGATGGATTAGTAAAGGGAGTTGATGTTTAATGCAGTTAGCAAGTGCAATAGGCTTGTCTAAAGAGATGGGTTTTAAGAGCACGTTTGAAGCTTTGGAGGGTGGGTATTAGTCTGAAAGTCTGGGGAAGGGCATTCCAGAGAAATGGAGCAACTCGGTAGAAGTCCTGGAGACGCGCATGAGAGGTAGAGATTAATCTATTGTAACTGGCAGATCGAAGAGCACGGGAAGGGCGATAGACTGTGATGAGAGAAGAGAGATAGGGAGGTGCAGCATTTTTCATACAGCGGGCCTGCTGCCTCGGTGCTAAAGTGATCCCACAGACTGAGATGAGGAGGTCAGGGTTAGGTTGGTTAATAGATGGTGGAAAGACAAGAAGTTCAGTCTTAGAAAGATTAAGCTTCAAGAAGAAAGAGGACATGATGTTAGAGACAGCAGAGAGACAGTCACTAGTGTTCTGGATTAGGGCAGGGGTGATGTTACATGCAGAAGTATATAGCTGGGCATCATCAGCATGAAGATGATACTGGAAACCAAATCTGCTGATGTTTTATTTCACGATCAATTCTTACATGGTTAACAAGCTGTTTAGAATAGTTTGAGGGGTGCAATTTAAAAATGCGGCACTGTGTGGAGAGTTTCTTATAAATAGAACTTTTAAACCCCCTATAAATATGAATAGGCCTCTAAAATAATGGAATCCAAAAATGTTTTTGTAAATCTGGAATAAAAATGTTTCAAAAAATTAGTTCAACGTAAAGCAGACATATGGGTATTGTTAGTTAGTAACACATTTGGGAGGTTAAACTAGCTGTATGAAAATCTCTAATATTTCAACATTTTAACCAAATATTCAATTTTTTTATTGATAAATGCAAAATATTTCAGCCAAAATTATACGACTAAGGTGAAGCACAACATGTCTTGAAAAAAACTATCTTAAAATCACCTTGGTTAAAGTGGCAGATTTTAAAAATTGGGCTGGGTCCCTTAAGGGAACCTGTCATCTGGGACCTCATTTTCACTAAAGACAGGTTGCAGAAGCCCATTACAGCTGCATTGCAAATTTTGCCTTTTTTGCCTTTTCTGAGCATTTGCATTACAATATAATTGTGTGTTATAACTTACCTGACAGAGTCACAGGTATGCTTTGGTTTGGAAGCATTTAAAAAAAACATGTGACTTGGTGGGGCTGCTCAATCACTCTCAGACCCCACCTTTGTGCTCCTGTACAACTCCTTTAAAGTGAAAAGGAGCTGGGTCCTTAAGGGGTTAAATGACAGCAAGCAGAATTTCGGAAAATGTGAAGAATTGATACAGTAACCACACAAACTATATCAATTATTTGCTTAAAGTAGAAAACCCCTTCAATGTCTATAACCACTTGCCACTAGTCCGGCTAATAGTGCTCCAGCGTGGAGCCGATGCGGCTTCAGTTCTGCACCGGAAAGTAATCTACCGCTGACATCCCTGTGTAATACCCGTGGTCAGAAAGAGCTCTGATCGCAGGTGTTAACCCTTTGAATGCGCTTAGAGTGACCAATGGCATTTAAATGGTTAAAAGGAGATTCCCTGCTTGATCAGTGCATGTATGCTCATTTGGGTCCTGCAGTCATGGTGTAGTCATGGTGCGTTTATGAAGCAGCTGAATGTTGACAATCACTACAGTATGTCAATAATTCATAACAAACTAACTGTTTCTTCTTAACACCTTAAGGACTGCCATATCGGGTTTTTAAGGCAGCCATTGAAGGTACTTCTTGTGATGTAAAGGCTATCTACGCCAATGCATCAGAAGAAGATTTCAGAACCTAGTCTCCTGCTGGTGGCTGGGCAAGTCTTTGTTATCACAGCCCAAACCAAGCACTAACACCCGGGATCATAAAAGCTCTGAACCCAGGTGTTTAACGGCTTAGGCACCGCAGTCAAACAAGGACCGGGGTGGCTAAGAAAAAGAATATCTTTTTTCTTTAAATGTTGCGACAGACACTTCTGGGAGAATGAGCGTTAAATCGATGGGGCAGATTTATCAAGTGTCTGAAAGTCAGAAAATATTTCTAGTTGCCCATGGCAACCAATCACAGCTCAGCTTTCATTTTCCAGTGCTCATGAATATTTTAAAAGGGGAGCTGTGAGTGGTTGCCATGGGCAGTTAGAAATATTCTGACTTTCAGACACTTGATAAATCTGCCGCATTGTGTTCATTGTGTGTCCAAAAATAATGGATATATGTGATATCCGTGTACAGCCCTTATTGTATCCATATCTGTCTTTTTCACATACATATGTCATCCATTTTTTTCACGGAAGGCATACGGAAAAAACGAATGGTTTACTAATGTATTTTCTGCCCAGGTATATTTAAGAAAAAAACGGACCGCACACTGACTTCAAAGGAGGTCCGTGGTCCGAATGTGAGAAAAGATGCATGATACAGTATTTTTTCTCACAGTCTGCAGATCATTTAAATGGACAGAATCATAGAAATCAGTAAGTCAGTATGCTATTTCCAAAAGAAACAGATAGCATACTGATGTCAAAAACGCCAGTCTGAATGAGCCCACTCTGAATTTTCGGTCTTGTGTGTTTCATATTATTTATCCTGCACGTAGTTTCAGTAAAAGTCAAAAAACTTTCTATATTTAGTATAACTATTTATTTTCTACTTTATATATGGTTGTAAACAGCTGAGACCTCTTACTGACACAAGTGCACTATACTAGCAAAAGTTAATAAAGATTTTTCATTTGAAACGAGTTGAAAGTAAAAGTTCAAATTCATTATTAAAAAAAAGCTTATAGGCTTTTGAGTTCATTGCAGGGTTACCAAACTTCGGTACATTTGCCGACGCCTTAGAAAATAATGAACTTGTTTCCAGTGTTTATAAAAAAAAATGTATGCGTCCATGATTTCATTTTACATTAAATGGGGAAGATTTATCAGTTTACTACATAACATAATTCCTGACCAAGTTTTAACTGAGTTCTATTGGGTGTCTCCTACGAGCTACTGCTCCTTATACCACACCGTAGCTGCAAAACATTCTCTGCTATCCAGCCTTATCACTTGTGACATTAAATTAAATTTCAATCCACTAATGAAGTTTTTACAATAAAGGTAATTTTTAACAGCTTACTTTACAATTTTCTCAATTTTATTGCTGTTTTGGCTCCTATCACTCAGTGTTAGAAAAGTGGGGGCGGGGACTCTCTAATGATTCATGATTCCTCTAGTTCTGTTTGCTGACAGTGTGGCTATATTATCAGGGTACATGTTTATCTACACTTTCATTTAGCTTCTGAACATTGTACAAGTATCTGACACATAGAAAGAGAGATGAGACAGATCTGAGTTTATGAGATTCATGAGATGGATTTATGAGAACAATCTCTTATGACAAAGTGAATGCCATATTTAAATGCAGTGGAATAGGCTGAAGTGGGGCCCCAAAATAAAACTATTTTATAAGCAGTCACAATCAGTAAGAGGCTCCTTTAGCCCTGCACAATAATAACACTTTGTAGTTACACACAGTAATATGGTAAGGCCATCTGTAATATGGGACTGTAATAGAATAGATAGGGGAAAAAATTCCAAATGCAGTGAACTTGATGAAAAACATTTTTGCACCATATTCTTGTGGGCTCTGTTTTTATGATTTTCATTGTGTTCTCCAAATAACACCTCCCCTTTATTGTGGAGATATCAAATATAGACGTATAATAATGTTTAAATTATATGCAAGGCTCCCTAATAAATTTACATTTTATATATATATATATATATACATATATATATATATATACACACACACTCACCGGCCACTTTATTAGGTACACCTGTCCAACTGCTCGTTAACATTTAATTTCTAATCAGCCAATCACATGGCGGCAACTCAGTCCATTTAGGCATGTACACATGGTCAAGACATTCTCCTGCAGTTCAAACCGAGCATCAGTATGGGGAAGAAAGGTGATTTGAGTGCCTTTGAACGTGGCATGGTTGTTGGTGCCAGAAGGGCTAGTCTGAGTATTTCAGAAACCGCTGATCTACTGGGATTTTCACGCACAACCATCTCTAGGGTTTACAGAGAATGGTCTGAAAAAGAAAATACATCCAGTGAGCGGCAGTTCTGTGGGCGGAAATGCCTTGTTGATGCCAGAGGTCAGAGGAGAATGGGCAGACTGGTTTGAGCTGATAGAAAGGCAACAGTGACTCAAATTGCCACCCGTTACAACCAAAGTAGGCAGAAGAGCATCTCTGAATGCACAGTACGTCGAACTTTGAGGCAGATGGGCTACAGCAGCAGAAGACCACACCGAGTGCCACTCCTTTCAGCTAAGAACAGGAAACTGCGGCTACAATTTGCACAAGCTCATCGAAATTGGACAGTAGAAGATTGGAAAAACGTTGCCTGGTCTGATGAGTCTCGATTTCTGCTGCGACATTCGGATGGTAGGTTCAGAATTTGCCGTCAACAACATGAAAGCATGGATCCATCCTGCCTTGTATCAACGGTTCAGGCTGGTGGTGGTGGTGTCATGGTGTGGGGAATATTTTCTTGGCGAAGAAATGAAGAATTCACGGTCCAGCCAGGCTCCGAACACCAAGGATTTTATTTAGTGCATATACAAAATATTTTTGTATATATATTGTATATTTTCTTGGCACTCTTTGGGCCCCTTGGTACCAATTGAGCATCGTTGCAACGCCACAGCCTACCTGAGTATTGTTGCTGACCATGTCCATCCCTTTATGACCACAATGTACCCAGCATCTGATGGCTACTTTCAGCAGGATAATGCGCCTTGTCATAAAGCTGGAATCATCTCAGACTGGTTTCTTGAACATGACAATGAGTTCACTGTACTCAAATGGCCTCCACAGTCACCAGATCTCAATCCAATAGAGCATCTTTGGGATGTGGTGGAACGGGAGATTCGCATCATGGATGTGCAGCCGACAAATCTGCGGCAACTGTGCCATCATTTCAATATGGACCAAAATCTCTGAGGAATGCTTCTAGCACCTTGTTGAATCTATGCCACGAAGAATTGAGGCAGTTCTGAAGGCAAAAAGGGGGTCCAACCCGTTACTAGCTAGGTGCACCTAATAAAGTGGCCGGTGTGATATATATATATATATATATATATATATATATATATATATATATATATATATATATATATAGTAAGTTTGCCAATTAATAGTACATTTTTGGCAGCAGAGACTGAGGCTCTTTCCATTGTGTATACAGTGTCTTTGTACATGGCTGACATTTTGTATGTGTCTGTTTAATTACAGGTATACTGTGAGCATGTGAATGTATGACCAGCACGGAAGAATATACAGATCCCCAGTGAAATTTCATAGTACAAATCTAATGAGCTGCGTACTAGAAACTTTGAATGTTCTGTTCTCCTGTTCTTTATGGTTCTGTAACATTTCCAATTGTCAACTTGATGGATAAAAGGCTATGTGTATTGTTGTGAGGTATTTTTAGAAAGATATATCTTTAGCTGTACATGCACGTATGGATGAGTTTTAGAGATATAGAAGAAGAATGGAAAATCTACCTAGGGTAAAGAATTAAATGTAAGAAAAACAGCAGTCTGCAGATATGTATTCAGGCTTCAGCTCTATATGTCATGCTCTTGTGTTGCAAATTAGGCAATATCAAAATACTTGTATCAAAAATGCAGTATAAATATTTTATTTGAATAAAATAGCAACAACATTTGCAATTTAAAATGTAATCTTCAGGCTATACAGACAGATTCTTCAAAGCCTATTTTTGAAGTGCAAGGCATCTATAGATATTTATTGGCTCTCTAATCTTAGGGGATAAATACATGATTTTTTTTTATTATACATGCAATTGTTTAAAAATACAAAAAAAAATCTGCATAAAATATAAATTTAAATTCACATAGTACAGCTATCCCATATTCTGTGTAACCATCTTATAGTGCAACACAAGATACCTTGCATTATGCATTGTGCATTCTTGTAGATTTTGTTTCTGTTCTGATAATGGGGATTCAAGATGTGGATAAAGGGGGTTAAGAATAATAGGAGCATTTCAAGAGAGAAAAGCAACTGCCAGCAGAGAAATAAATTAAATTGCCCTCCAATAAAATCCATTGTGAACGCAGTGCCAAACCTCCCATGAATCTCACCAGTCTTTTTTCCAGACAGTGTTTTGTTTAACCAATCTCTATTTATATCTTAAAGAAAAACAACCACTTATTATATAAAAAAACAAATACAGATACTCACTCCTCTTCATTCTGATCCGGGCGCTGTTCTTCTTTAAGCTTGACATACCCAGACTTATAATTAGCAGGCCAGAGCACTGGGACAAAATGTCCAGTACCAATTATGCACCCCCCTGCAGCTTCCTGCTGGAAGAGGAAGTTGACATCACGCAAGAGGCTTGAATTCATGCCTCTTGAGTGACAACACCTCCATAATTAGCATTATTAGCAGCCCGGAGCACTGGAAATCTTCTCCCGTGCTCCAGCCTGCTAATTATTAGCATTTTTTCTAGGCAATCCCCACTGCGCAGGACCCTGCCCGTTACATCAAGAGGCCGGAGCCTCTTGATGTATTGCGCTGCCAAAATACAGCAGCTTTTATACGCTGGTGCACCAGTGCCGGAATATGATAAATATCCCCCATTGTCTACATCACTTTTCTAAAATCACATTGAGGCACATTTATCAAAAACAGTGCAAACTGCCCTATATGTGCCTGATTCAAGAATTGTGGCACCCGTGCTGCATAATTCTGATGCTCCCTGCACAAAGTACAGCAACATTTTATTGCTGCACATTTAACATAGGGCCTTTTTAGTGCAGAATTTTGTGTTGCGTCGGCTATAATGCAGCTGCAACACATATGTGGCCCTGACACTTCTTAAACGGGTATTCAAGGAATAAGCATAACACATATACAAATGGGTCATTAAAATATAAGCTAATATGTAATTAGTTGTTATTTAAAATGTTGCTCCCCTTAGTTGGTTGCAGTGCATCCAGGATGACCAGTGTTGTGGTGAGATGTCATCTCAGTTTCTACTGGTGACAAGCTTGTTGATAACTTTGCCTTCTTTAGAAAGCCCATACCATTTTGTGAATCTTAAAATCAAACTATTCAGGCTCCATTTTGTGACATTCAGTTCTGTTTTATTCATTTATTTATAACATTATGAATTTTTGTATCAGATGTTCATATTCCCCGAATACCTCTTTAAATACATGTGCAAGCAGTTTACACATAAAAGAACATGCAAGTCAGATAGAAACTGGTGCAGGGGCTTTAATAAATGTGGCCCATTGACTTTAATGCTACTGTGTTACGTTCTGGATTTTCCACAACAAAATCGTCACATAAAATTTGCGTGTTATTTGCGTCATGGGCAGATAGCCTCAGAGGTCTGTGATAATTTTGGGACAGTGATTTTTAATCAAACTGTTAGGGTTGGGTAACACAGAAGACAGGGGATAGTGTGCCCTGAGCTTGCCCCAAACCGTGGGGCGACTACTTGAAGACTCGAAATACACTGGATAAGTGTGGGAAGGGAAAACACGAACAGACTGACAAACATGAAACACAAAAGAGTGGTAAACTAGCCGAGATCACACCAATTCAGACACAGAGCAAGTCAAACCTAATACAGAGAGCAAGTGAAGGAAGGGATTTCAAACACTGGCACAGGTGACTAGTGAAGCTGCAATTTATGCAGCCAGAACTCCACCTCCAGAACCTGATAGGAGCTGGACAGCTACTGGGAATTAACCCCTCATGGTGCAGAATAACCAAGCACAATAGCAGGCACCATGCAGAGGTACCACAAGTCCCAGCAGTTCAGAACACAACTCCTAGACAGGGTGAGGTCTTAGCAACCGCTGCCCGGGGCGCATGTCAGAGACCGCTGGTAGCTGATGAGAGGTGGAGTTTGCGCGGATAGGCGCCGGAGGTCGGAGAACGCTGCTAGCACCACCAGAAGAACCAGAAGTCCCAGCATTCTCCCCAGCGAACCTGACACAAACACTAAACCTCTACATAAATGGGTCTGTACATATTATTTATTATGAGACATTGGGGGTCATTTACTAAGGGCCCGAATCGTGTTTTTCCGTTGCGTTACCCGGATATTTCCGATTTGCGCCGATTTTCCCTGAATTCACCCGGGATTTTACCGCACGAGATCGGATTGTGGGACGTGGCAGTAAGAAAAAAAAGCTGTGTGTAAAAAAAAAAAACTGTTGCTTGACACGCACTTACCTGCATCCAGGGTAGGACGGTGAACTTCAGTGAACTCCGACGGAATTCAGTGCAGCGACACCTAGTGGACATCGGGCGCACTACCTTAGTGAATCGCCGGAAGACCCAAATCCTCCACTGAGAACGCGCTGCTGGATCGCGACAGGACTGAGTAAGAAAATATGCCCCAATGTGCTCCAATTATTTGTACATGGGTAATACAAGCCTCTTTTATCTATACATAACAAAAAAATTTTATCTAGAAGATGTGTGTACTTTTTCCTATTCACTGTTAACTTTGTTACGATGCTAGCATTTGAGAGTAAGTTCAAACACAGGTAAAACTGTAATCAGTTTTGGGAATAGGCTCAAAATAATAAATGCAGATTAATTATGATTTATAATAGAATTCAAATGGGTTTTAGTGGAAGTTAGCTAACAGTAGGTTATCAGCAGCTCGGTACAAGGAAAAACCATTGAGACAGTAAGAACAACATAGAAGCTTAGATCCGGAATAATATTCAGATTATATTGCACCCCGCTGGATGCTGGATTTGATCATAGGATCTAAGTTTCAATAATTATTTATAATGTAATATATGTAGATATATTACATGTATATAATATTTTGTGGAATCTATTATATATAGAAAAATAATGCATAAAGAGAACTACCGTATATCAAAAGTATTCTATAGGAATAGGGGCCATATTATATAAAAACAATAATACAGTAATGTGAGTCCATTAATAATTCATTTGAGGGCATTAAATTGAAGTGGGGACATTATGTAAAGAAGATTTATTGGAGGCATTACATATAAAATATGTAATAGGTGCATTACCTGTAATATATATATATATTAGGAGGAGGAAACAGGCAGTACTCATGTGCCACCCCTGTTGAAATTTGTAGTTGATAGCGACTGTGATAGATAGGTGTCTGGGTTTACACCCACTCTGTATGGAGAAGCCTCAACTCCATAGTATGGAGCATGTCAGTAAGGTGTGAATAATGTAAATGCTTTGTAAAACACTTTTTCAGTGCACCAAAGTTTGTTTTAAATACTAGACAGGTTTAGTCAATCTATGGGTATGTAACAAAATAAGCATTGCAAAAACTGAAATTCATATTTTCAGCCAACTTCGCTCCAAGAATTACAGTATAAAATACCATTTGTGACTAACTCTTCCTTCTTCAGAGTTCTGAGAATACTATAAGACGGTTGGAGGGCTTCAAATTCCATCTGGACTGCACGGTGTGAGTTATTGGACTACGGGCTGTTTTACATCCATTTATGTTTCACATCCCATTTGTTCACTGGTGGACACTCAATGCACCTACTGGGAATTTACAGCATCCTTTCAGAATTTTCACACTCCACCACAGCTAATGTGGTTTACTCCATTAGCAACACTGGTATTTAAGCGATTCTCAAAAAAGACTCAGAAAAGTCTGAAAAAGATTATAGTGCTTCCTTATTAAGATCTGTAATGTCTGGTTTTATCATTATGAATACAACGAAATCCACTTACCCAGACAGATAAATACTAATAAAGCAGATAGGATAGGGGGAGTCTATTATGTGGTCACTTGTGTAGCTGCAGATTGAAAAAAAAATTTAAACCACATAGCACAAGTGTTGTCGGTTTCTGGGGAAAAAAAACTCCTTTTCATACCTTTTGAAGGTATGAAATTATGGACCCATTACCCCCTTTCCATTTATGTTGATATTCTCAGGATAGCATTTCAGTCACTTATCTGTGAGGGACTGATCAAATGGTTTGGTCTGAAGGCACTTCTATCTGTGCTCTGTGTAGTGGCTTATAATAGGCTATCAATTAAAATTCTTGGACAACACTTTTAAAATTCATAGCGGGACATTTATCTCATCTATGTTTGTATTGGATTCTTTTTGCCAGTTTTTTTTCTGTCTGCTACTTTGGTAATTTATCAATCTCACTTTTTCCTTGTGTTAAATGTTTTTTTTTTCAGATCCCCTTTTGCGACATTTGTTACAAATCTCTCAAAAATGTTTCACAAATGTCTCAAGTCACTTTTTTCCATTTTCTATGTTTTCCTTAAGTAAGGTTTCGCCTGGAGTTTTTTTGCACAAATTTTGAAAAGATAAATTTGAGACATTTAACACATCTGGAATAGGAGATAAATGTGTCTTATTGACCATAAACTAATGTCTATTGGACTTCAATGCACATTTTAGTCCCCGAAAAGGTGCAAAAATTGAGGTTTGCCAAAAAAGAAAAAAGGAAGAAAATGAAAGATAAATCGCAGAGCCCTCTGTCCATACCAATTAGCCCCTGCCATTGGCTGTAATAGTATTTGAGGCGGCCGTGACGGGCTGTTCAAGTACTAGCACTGTAGGCTGCAGACAGTGAGTGTGACACGGCCGAGAGCCTTCCGCCGAATGCGCGGCTGGGTCACCCGATGACATTTTACCAGGTCATGTTGAATGCAACAGAGAGAGGGGGAGGCAGTGTATATAATTAGGGGGCCTTGATCGAAATTCAAAAATGGGGGCAGTATATACAATTCATGGGGAGGGGGAGCAGTGTGTATAATGAGGGGGCCATTATATAAATTCATGAAGGGGGGCAGTATATACAGTTCATGAATGGGGGGCAGTGTAAATAATGAGGGGGCCATCATCTAAATTCATGAACGGGGGCAGTGTATACAATTCACAAAGGGGTGGGTTTGTGTATTTAATGTGGGGGGGCAGTATATAAAACTAATTAAGGGCATATTATGTAAATTCATGAAGGGGGCAATACATAAAACTCATGGGGGGCAGTATGGAAACTCATTGGGGCTGAAGTGTAATTCATGATGGTGCTCAGTGTGTATATTTTGTTAGGGTGCATGTCTCGGGGTTTATGCATAATTTCTTTGCTTATAGCCAAACCAGTTAAATGTAAATGTGTTGTTGGTACAGTATTCAAACATTTGGGCCCCAGTTTAAATTCTTCCCAGGGCTCGCTTTGCCTAAAACCATCCCAGGATAAATGACCCCCGTAGATCATAAAAACATGCATAGGTCATTACTGTGTACATAAACCTTAAGAATATCAGATGTTAACTGTATATAGTTATTTTTAATGCTTTACATTTCATATGTACTTTAATACAACTCAGGTATCAATATACATGGAAATTATATTCAGCATTCATTTCCTTGATTGCAATTACCCTGATTGAGAAACATGGAGCACAGTTGGCTGTTAATTTCAATTTGGAACTAAGTTTGTTTTATACTAGAAACTCAAGTGGATACAGTATGTTCTCTAAAAAGAAATATTTAAACTTGTACAGAAGTATTAGTTAGAGGACTCTGCTTAAAGAGGTTTTCCCACCAAGCAAGGTAGGCCCTATCCTTTGGATTGCTGATTGCTGGGGGTCTCAGTGATAAGATCACAAGAATGGGAGGTCCTACAGGGTCCGATAGAGATGAATGGAGCAGAACGAACATGCGTGTCAATCTGCTCCGTTCATTTCGGGGAGTGACAAGGGGACCAATGGAAGTATATCAGACCCGCATCACTGAGAACCTCAAGATCAACAAGTTAGTAACTTGCTTGGTGGGAAAACCCTTTTAAAGAAGTTATGGTACGGATGCCATCTATTGTATCTATTAAGCAGACTGTTACATTCAGTTAAACAGCGGTCACTATGTAGAACACCGCTGTGCTGGTAGAATATACCAAAAACAGTTTTCCCTGGGATTCTATCTTAGTGATTATCTGGGAGTGAAGGTTTTAAACTCTTTTTTGGTAAAAAAAAAAAAACTTTGCAATTTGTTTCCAGTTTTATGCAACTACCTGTGCCGTCCCCAAGCGGTTAATTTATTGAGATATAGTCATCCATATGTATGGCTCTTGCCATTTATTTGATGAATTATTGGCCCTATAGCAGTAAATGAAGAAAGTCTCTGGATAGGCTTTAATATCCTAACCCACATTCAGTTTCTGAATCTCAACAATTTTTAAACCCCTCCATGAAAGTGGTTTTACATTTTTAGAGCCAAAAATAATGAATGCCTCCCAATATATTGAACTAAAAAACATCCTGTATGACAGAAAACTGCATCAGTAATTCCACAATAATGCCATGCCTCCTGCAAACAGTGCTGTACTGAGAGCAGGGTAAGATTCTGACGGCTGATACCCGCCTGTCTCAGATCAAACTATATACTGCTTAAATTCTCTCCAGAAGCTAGCAGACATCAGTATCAAAATAACTGGCACCTCTGAGTGTGAAGCTTTACCTGAACTTCTATTTATCATTTCGGCTTTCATTTTGTATACCTGATTTGGCATTACGCGTACATCTAGATGACTCCAGCTTGGACTAAGTTATTCTCTCATTAATAATTTTGTCTGGAAATACTCTCCTGTTTTGTTTAGCGGCAATAGATCATTGTATAATGTGTGGATATGTGTTCCAGATCTTTGTCTCTCGAAATGTTGGAAATGTCAATTATGTCCCCTCTCCACCTAATGCTGGCTACTTTTCATGGGTGAGTCCCCCTGTATATATTTATGTTGAAAACTATGATTAAGTTGGCTACTAAATCTATAAGATCACTGTATCAATAAATGAATTGATAGGGAGGTTCCAGCTATTGTAGCCTAGAGACTGGTGATATAATATCAGTGTACCTGTCTTCAACCTGTCTACTTTACATAGCTGGGTTACATTTTTGGGCAGATTATCCTTTTAATTGGAGTCCTACTATTTATATGGGAAGTGGAATGTTTACAAGTATACTTGTAGGTTGACTTCATGACAAAAGACCACTCCAGGGGAGTCATAGCTTGTTTACTTGCCAATATTGAAAGGTCAAGTCTATTAATAAAATTTTCAGAGGTTATAAGAATGTTGTTTTTCTCATATTGAAAAAGTAAAAATGGAAATCTATGCTGCCTCTGTCATTTCATAGAAGAGTAAGACTGAGCAAATCTGCACGATCTCAGTGTGCACTATTTTATGACGTAGGAAAGCAAAGAATATGCTAATATATGTAAAAAGTGTTCAACAGATTTAAAGCTTCTGCAATTTATCTGCTATTACTGCAGGTGGGATCATGGTTTTAAAAAGTATAAGATGTATAAGATGACATTTTACATGAAAGGATTTTATATGCTATAAGGTCACATTCTAATTGCCTACACCAAGTAAGAAATCCCAGCTGTAATCACTGGCGGCTGTATGTGCAGGATTATTCAACTATTTTGCATATACATAAAAAGCAAAAAAAGTGAATGATGGCATTTAAAGGGGTTTCCTGGATTGGCTAAATGTGCAGAAATGGGTAATTGAATATTATTTCTTTTATTTTGGAACATACTGGACACAAGCGGTCCCAGTGGAATGGAAGGCACAGGGAGATGTGGGTTAGTGTTGTATCACTTTTTTGTTTTAAAATACACTTCCCACTTTTGACTAAACCATAAACTAGACAACAATTTTACTAGTTTGCAGCCTTGTTGTTTATAACAAAAAGATATAGGAATTTTGGAAGCACTAAGGCTTGGTGAAAAAGGAGGAACTGAAGCATATATTGCATTAATATACATTCTACATAGAGAAGAATATACATAAATGTTAAAAAACAAAAATCCATCAAAATTTTATGAAATATTCACTTGGCAGACAGAACATCCACTCCAAAAAGACATACATTGGTTCCCTCTAGTCCATACACAAAAGCATGTACCGTAATAATTTATGGAGCCTTATACCTAATAATATGTTGATGCCTCATCAATCATATCCATAAAAATTGCTTGCAAGCAGGGGCAAGCCAAAGCCACTTTTCACCTTCCTGACAATTTTGGTGGTATGTTTTGCGTTGTAATAAAAACGGATATATGGTAAAAATTTGGAAAAATTCTCGATTCTCGAAATTCAAAATGTTCTGCTTTTTCCATACATAGTTAAAAACAACATTCAGCGAATGTCTACTTTATGTGGACATGGTTTTTTATGCATCCTCTCATTTTTGTAAGATGTTAAGGGGCTTTGAACGTTGGGTGCGATTTTTCACATTTTCATAAAAAACGCAAAATCCTGCTATTGAGGGACCTGCTCAGGTTTCAAGTCACTTTAAGAGGCTTAAAAAAAAGTAAAACCCCATAAATTACCCCGTTATAGACACTACACCCCTCAACATACGTAAAACAACTTTTACGAAGTTTGTTAAGCCTTTAATTGTTTTACAGGGTTAAAACAAAATCTGATGCAATTTTAAAATGAAACATTTTTTTGGCTAAATGAATGTGTTTTTCATAAAATGTACAAATTCTCAGTGGAAAAAATATCAAAACAGTCCATAGAGTTTGATGCCCAATCTCTCTCGAGTATAACAATACCCCATATGTGGTGGTAACCTGCTGTATGGGCACACGCCAAGGCATTTAAGGGAAGCTGCACCATTTAGAGTAGATTATGCATTGTCACTTTTTATTGGCTATACAATCTTTATTTTTTTTGGCAATTTGGACATATTTTGGGCTTATATTTTGCAACATGAGATGCACTTTACAAATACTTCATAATCTATAGAGGAAAAGAAAATTGTAAATTTTGGTTTCCTTTCTTTTTGTATTTTTTGGCGGTCATACACCATACACTAAAAATACTATATTATCTTTATTCAATAGATCACTACGTTTATACTGATACCTCACTTATATAGTTTTTTAATATTTTTACAATTTTACTGGATAAAACTAATATAGAAGAAAATCTCATTTGTTTTTGCATCGCCATCTTTTCAAAGATATAACTTTTTTTAAAATATTTTTTGGTTGACAGAGCAGGTTTAGGGCTTATTTTTTATGCGTTGAGTTTTCCTTTTCATTGGTACCATTGGCGCACATAATTTTCTTTGATCTCTTTTTGGAACATTTTTGTGAAGGGATTTTATGAAAAATTATCATTTTTGGAGAGTTTTTCGGGTTTTGTTTTTACGGCATTCACCAAGCGGGTCCAATAATGTTTCTGAGTTATTGTACAGAATGTTATGGACGCCCTGATACCAAAAATTTGGGGGGGTTTGGTGATTTAGTGTTTTTTTTAAATTAATTAGACGTGTATAGGGAATGTTTGTGTTCAAGGGACTTTAATTAAAACTATTAAATAAAACTTTATTAAGTGTTTTTAACTTATTTTTTATCAGGTTGGCTTGAACAAGAAATGCTCTGTTCACTTGTTCAAGCCTTCATTCATATAACACAATGTAATATAGATTCTGCGCATGCTCAGTGAGCCATGACCCGTCTCCAAGAGACGGATCACGCAGCCCCAGGGCACTGGCAGACCCAGGGGCTGTGATTGGAGCAGCGTTCCCCCCGGGGGTCCGATTCACGTAAAAAATACCTTGTACGCGACGCAGTCAAGTGTGACCGTGACGTGTAGGGGGTTAACACCCGCAATCGGGTGTTAGAGGCGGTTGTCGGCTATAATATACAGCCGACACCCACAGCTTCTGGCGCTGGCTCCATTCAGGAAACGTTGCTAGAGGTGAAATAAACACCAAGTTTGTTTTCACTATATTGGAGTGCTGCCGTTTTCTTTATTTTGTAAACCTTGAGTATAGCTGTTTGCCCTTTTACCTTCCGCCAGCTGTAGCGCTTACTTGAATGCCATCAACTCCACCTCCTGCACTGACCTGTGTGGAGGGAGTGGTTCTGCTTTTACTACCTCATGTGTGCCACTGACCACTGCATATCCAGTGTAGAACTGTCTGTCTTCTCCTGCAGACCTGGAGACATTTATGAGAAAAAACTCAACATCTGGATTAAGCACCCTTCTCTCCCCCACTTTATGAAAAACTGGCAACAGAAAACAGGATTCAGAGCTGTACACTTTGTCAGTGTGACGTTCTGGGGCATGAGGAGTGCACACTGGAGTCTAAGCTGTCCTCTGGCCATTGCTTAGGCTGTACTTGGGTGAGGACACTGTGCAAGTCATGTGGGTTTTGAACTGAGTGATCTAGGATCTAGGATCAACTCACTGGCCTTGCTGAGCAGATTGCTGGCTGCAGCTACTGACACATGAGGGGGCTCCCTCATGACTGAGTCTAACCGGGCTTAATAGTGGGGCACTGGGGAGGCCACCAGGTTCCTGGGCTAGGACACCTGTGGCGTGTGTTCAGCAACTGTTCAGCCTTTGTCAAGGAACACAGACTCAAGGTATAGGTTTGGGGTCTAAATATGACTAGTGGTAGGGTAAAAGTGGCTCCATTCTGTGGGCGGAGTCAAAACAAGTAGGCGTGGCATGCAATGTGGGTGGAGTTCCCAAACTCCATAGCAAACCGTTGATAGATGGTCTAAATTAATACATACAGCGCAGAGATCGGAACTCATACTACCTCCCTTATACAGGAATAAAGCTTCTTTTTTTATAAGAACACAACTTAATACTGACTTATTTACTATAATACTGCCCCCTATGTATAAGAATATAACTACTAGAATACTGCCTCCTGTCACGGTTACCCCCGCGATCCTCAGTACGGATCGGGGGTGCACCCATGCCTGCTGCCACTGTCCCCGCTCCCCCAGGTCCATATTCACCCTTCTGGCTCTGGATTCCGTGACGGTCCCGTCCTGGTCCCACGCCGGCTTCCTCCATAGGCTGTGCTCCTGCTTCATGCCGAGGCCGCGCTCCTGATGCTAGGGCGCGCGCCCGATTCTCCAGGAATTTAAAGGGCCAGCGTCCTCCTAATTGGTGCTGGCATTCCCGGCTCTGCTATATAGCCTGGCGACTCCCAGTATCCCCAGGTCTTTCTGCTGAAGAGAAAGCCTCCTGAGCGTTTCCAGATGCCTCCGTGTTTCCTGAGCGTTTCCAGATATCTTTGTGATTCCTGTGGTGTTCCCATGTACCTGCGGTGTTCCCGTGTACCTGCGGTGTTCCCGTGTACCTGCGGTGTTCCCGTGTACCTGCGGTGTTCCCGCGTTCCTGCGGTGTTCCCGCGTTCCTGCGGTGTTCCCGTGTTCCTGCGGTGTTCCCTTGTTCCTGTGGTGTTCCCGTGTTCCTGTGGTGTTCCCGTGTTCCTGTGGTGTTCCCGTGTTCCTGTGGTGTTCCCGATTTCCTGTGGTGTTCCCGTGTTCCTGTGTGGCGGTCCTGTAATCCTCTGGCGGTCCTGTAATCCGGTGGCGGTCCTGTATCCCAGTGGTCTTCCTGAGGTCCTGCCAGCCGTCCTTCCTGAGGTCCTGCCAGCCGTCCTTCCTGAGGTCCTGCCAGCCGTCCTTCCTGAGGTCCTGCCTCCCCGTGATCCTGCCTCCCCGTGGTCCTGCCCTACCGTGGTCCTGCCTACCGTGGTCCTGCATACCCTGTGTCCCTACCTTGGCTGCCACCGCGGGCCTAGTCGCACGCGTGGAGTGACCTGGTGGCTCCCCGCCGCAGCAAGACCATCGCACCTCTGGCGAAGACCAGGAGTCCACTTAGACTCCACTCCTGGGTTGCGGCTAGTATCGTTATCCTCTGCGGTGGTCCAGGGAGTCCACAGACTTTAGCCTCAGAGACTCTTCCTGCACCCCAGTGCGTGATAGCCCCTATGTACAAGAATATAACTACTATAATACTGTACCCTATGTACAAGAATATAACTACCAGAATACTGCACCCTATGTACAAGAATATAACTACTATAATACTGCCCCTATGTACAAAAATATAACTACTATAATACTGCCCCCTATGTACAAGAATATAATTACTATAATACTGCCCCCTATGTACAGGGATATAACTACTATAATATTGTTCCCTATGTACAGGAATATAACTACTAAAATGCTGCCCCTATGTACAAGAATATAACTACTATAATACTGCCCCCTATGTACAAGAATATAACTACTATAATACTCCCTCTATGTACAAAAATACAACTACTATAATATTGCCCCTATGTACAAGAATATAACTACTATAATACTGCCCCCTATGTACAAGAATATAATTACTATAATACTGCCCCCTATGTACAAGAATATAACTACTATAATACTCCCCCTATGTACAAAAATACAACTACTATAATATTGCCCCTATGTACAAGAATATAACTACTATAATACTGCCCCCTATGAACAGGAATATAATTACTATAATACTGCCCCTATTTACAGGAATATAATTACTATAATACTGCCCCATTTGTACAGGAATATAACTGCTATCATTTTTCCCCCTAAGTACAAGAATATAACTACTATAATACAGCCCCCTATGTACAAGAATATAACTACTATAATACTGCCCCCTATAAACAAGAATATAACTGCTATAATGCTGACCCCTATGTACAAGAATATAACTACTATAATACTGCCCCCTATGTACAAGAATATAACTACTATAATTCTGCCCCATGTACAATAATATAACTACTATAATACTATTTCCTATTTACAAGAATATAACTACTATAATACTGCGCTCTATGTACAAGATTACTCCCCGAGAACAGAGCCAGCCAGACCCCCACCCGAGTATATAGCCAGCCAGACCCCTCCTCCAGTATATAGCCAGCCAGCCCCCCCCCCCGAGTATATAGCCAGCAAGACCCCTCCCCCAGTATATAGCCAGCCTCCCCAGTATATAGCCAGCTACCACTCCCCCAGTATTCAGCCAACCAGCCCCCCCCCCACAGTACATAGCAGCCTGCCCCCTCAGTATATAGTCAGCCGCCTCCCAGTATATAGCCAGCCAGCTCCCCCACATTATATAGCCAGCCTGCCCTCCCACAGTATATAGCCAGTCTGCCCCCCTACAGTATATAACCAGTTAGCCCCCTCAGTATATAGCCAGCCAGCCCCCCCCCTGGTATATAGCAAGCCCCCCCACAGTATATAGCCAGCATGCCCCCGTGTACAGCCATCCAGTCTCCTGCCTGCCACATAAAAAAATAAACTTTTAACTCACCTTTCCGATGCTCCCCCGAAGCTCCACTGATGAACCAGTCCCACACCAGCCCTAAGCCAGTCGACCGATCGGGATTTTCCCGCCCCTGCTAACAATAGATAGATGATTACAGCTCTTGATGTGACTGGAGTATTAAATGGCAAGAATAAGACTAAAGCCTTGGATGTCACTGGAGCATCACAAATTATATAAGCATGGTAATTGAAAACATATTATCTCACACATAAGCTGCCTTACACTGAGAATGATAACGCTAGATTGATACCCTATTCACAGCCAGAAATGCAGTCATCTGATATGATATAATGGGAGATAGATAATTATAGCTCTGGATGTGGCTGGAGCATGGATAAAATTGCATTTCTGGTGTGACTTGAGTCTCAAATATGATGTAAGTGGCACAATTAAAAACATATTACCCCACACATAAGCTTCCGTATACTAAGAATTATAATGGCAGATTGATACTCCAGTCACGGGCAGAGCTGTAGGCATCTGAGATGATCTTACAGTAGATAGATGATTGCAGCTCTGGGTGAGATTGGAGTATCACAGGTGATATGAGCGTATTACCTAATATAACCTGACATATTACCTCACATATAACCTTACATATTAACGCATATCACTTCACATATAACCGCATATCACCTTTCATATTACCTCACATATAACTTCATGTAACCCCACATATGACCTTGCATGTTGCATGCTGCACTAAATTCAGTTCTACTTAGTTGCCTGGTTGGCTGGAGAGGGTACGGCCAGCTCTCCCATTCCACCTTAAAACTTCTAACACTTGTAAGGCTGGAGTTTCCTTGCTTTGACAAGTAATCCTTGCTGTAGCCATCCTTTGCTACCATTTAGTAGTGTTGACAACTAAAGCATATAATGCCACAGAAGTGTTATATTTATGTTATGCCTAAACATTTGTTATCTTTCCTTTGGAATCACAGGCTGTGTTTGGTTGCCAGCTCAGCATGCTTTTGAATGAGCTCTGCAAGAATCTATAAATAGGGGCTCATTACAAGGTTCTGTTTTTATGTCTTTTGGTCTCTTTCATGAGTTTTTAGTGCATCTCCCTTAGATTAGTGGCTCACTCTGGAGCTTCCCCTAGAGGGATTTATCTCTGCTATTGCTAAATAGAGGTCAAGTAGCCAGAATTCTGACCACTGGATCAAGGCTGAGGTATTCCCAAATTCATGCTCCACAAATGAAACCTCACCACAGCCAAACAATCCAACGCCTTTTGTGCCTGTAGGTAGGGCTGTTACTAGCTGCTGTGTGGACTGTGTCTCCCAGTAATGAAACTGAGTTTTGCAAAAAATGTCTGTTGTCCAGTGTGATCACTGGCCTGTCCCTAACATCACGGGCCTCCCCTTCACCATGTGTCCGGAAATCTGTTACCATACACACACCAGGAGTGCCTCCATTGAGATCCCGTCTCTACATTGCAACCTCCCCTGCATCTTGCTT
Source organism: Engystomops pustulosus (assembly GCF_040894005.1). Lineage (NCBI taxonomy): Eukaryota > Metazoa > Chordata > Amphibia > Anura > Leptodactylidae > Engystomops > Engystomops pustulosus. The sequence goes on from NC_092411.1 coordinate 214,951,865, forward strand.
CTCTCTGCTGGCCCTGACAGCGCAGACAAGGCCTGTTGCTGTGGACCAAGCCACAGTGACACATTCTGGCGCTAGGCCGCCACTCGGTTCCCTACAAATTCAGCTTCCCCCACGCTGCAGTCAGACACAGATGAGGAAACATTGCATATGCTCTTTACTATTAACCCCTTATGACCGACACTAGTTTTCAGCTCAATGACCAGACTCAATTTTTCAAATCTGACATGTCTCACGATAATTGGTTATCGCTTTAACATATCCAGGTGATTTTGAGAATGTTTTCTCGTGATACATTGTACTTCATGTTAGTTATAAAATTTAAGTGCTAAGTTTTGCGATTCGTTCTGAAAAAAGTGAAAATTCGGCAAAAGTTTGTAAAAATTCTTCATTTTCCAAGTTTGAAATGTTCTGCTTTCCAGACAGGAAGTAAAACTCCTCAAAAAGCTTGATAATTAACATTTACGGAATGTCTGCTTTTTGTTGGGATGATATTTTATGCATCCTCTCATTTTTCTAGGATGTTATGAGGTGCAGAACTTTAGGTGCGATTTTTCTCACTTTAATGAAAATTGCCAAAACTCAGTTTGAGGGACAACTCAGCTTTCAAGTGACTTTGAAAGGCCTAAATAATAGTAAAACCCCATAAATTACCCCACTATAGAAACTTCGCCCCTCAACGTATGTAAAACAACTTCTATTAAGTCCATTAACCCTTTAAGTGTTTCACATGGGTTAAAACATTATGGACCTGGGATTTAGAAACTATGGAATTATTTTGGAAAATACATTCATTTAGGCCAAACTGACAGTTTCAGAATAAATTAAATGATGAAACGCACTGCTACGTTTGATGCCCAATTCCTCCGGAGTGTACTGATACCACATATGTGGTGGTAAACTGCTGTATGGGCGCACGGTCGAGTATAGTATGAATGGAGGCGTCATTCACAGCAGATTTGTATTGGCACATTGTACAACCTATAAATTTTGATTTTTTTTGTAATGCAAACATATGAGGGCTTATTTTTTATGGGATGAGATACAATGTATAGATAATTCATTATGGGGGTCTATAGCTTATTCATGAGATTTTATTAACTATTTCAAGGGGGACACAAACAAAATCATCAATTTTTATTTTGGATTTTTAGCATTTTTTCCCCCCGCTCACCGCAACAAAAAAATAATATTTTATCATTATTCTCTGGCTCACTACGATTGCGGTGATACCTCATTTATATAGTTTTTTTTATCTTTGCTCAATTTTCCTGATATTTTCCCAATATTCGAGAATATCGCATTGTTTTTACTATTGACAACTTTTTAGGGCCATAACTTCTGTATTTTTCTGTTGTCAGACCTGGTTGAGAGCTTATTTTTTGCGAAAAGAGTTGTTCTTTTTAATCGTATCATATTAGGGAACGTAACTTTTTTATCACTTTTTAGATCATTTTTTGTGATGGTGTTTGATGAAAAATTGTATATTACGGGAAGTTTTTCGAGTTTTTTTTACGTCGTTCACCGAGCGGGTTCAATATTGATTTAGATTTATTGTACAGATTTATACGGACGCGGTGATACCAAATATGTATGTGTTTTTGTGTTTTATATACTTTATTTGCATTTCTTGTGTAACTGGGGAGATAATGGGACTTTTAATTTATTTATTTAATTATATAATAAAATGATTTCATCTTTTTTTTTTTACTATTTTACATTTTCTACTTCTTGGCTTGAACAAACGATGGTCCGATCGATTGTTCAAGCCTTTACACTGCATGCTCAGTTACTTACATCCGGGTCCTGCCAGGAAGGCAGAACCCGGCGGGTAGAGGAGCCGGAAGCCCCGGGTCACTCCCCATACCCGGGGGCAGCAGCAGGACCGATCGTATCCCCCGGTAAGCACACCGGGGGGGGGGGTCCGATCCACGGGGGACACACGGTCAAGCATGACCGCGGTGTGTAAGGGGTTAAACACCCGGGATCAGAGTTGTTCCGGGTGTTAGTGCCGGGTCTGGGCTGTAAGATCACAGCCCAACACCGGCACCAGCGAGGCCCAGTGTCCCAAAATCTTCTTCTGACGCGCCGCCGTCGAAAGGCGTACGCGTCAGAAGAAGTACTCTTAATGACCGCCGTAGAATCCCGATACGGCAGTCATTAAGGGGTTAAGTCCGCCCACACTAATATTAAAAAATTTATATATCTAAACAACCACTTTAATATTGATTTTCTGAGATGGAAACACCCCTTTAACCGGTTAAGGACCGGGCCCTTTCCTGTTTTTTCATGTCCATTTTTCACTCCCCACCTTCAAAAATCTATAACTTTTTTATTTTTACACGTAAAGAGCTGTGTGATGGCTTGATTTCTGCGTAACAAATTGCACTTCATAATGATGGTATTAAATATTCCATGCCATGTACTCGGAAGCGGGAAAAAAAATTCCAAATGCAATGAAAATGGTGAAAAAAAACGCATTTGCGCCATTTTCTTGTGGGCTTGGATATTACGTCTTTCACTGAGCGCCCCAAATGACATGTCTACTTTGGGTCGGTACGATTAAGGGGATACCAAATTTGTATAGGTTTTATAATGTTTTCATACATTTACAAAAATTAAAACCTGTACAAAAATAATTTTTTTGATTTTGCCAACTTCTGGGGCTAATAACTTTTTTATACTTTGGTGTACGGAGCTGCGGGTGGTGTCATTTTTTGCGAAATCTGTACGACCTTTTGATCACTTTTTATAGATTTTTTTAGATTTTTCAAAATGGCAAAAAAGTGGCATTTTCGACTTTGGGCGCTATTTTCCGTTACGGGGTTAAACGCATTGAAAAACCATTATCATATTTTGATAGATCGGGAATTTTCGGACGCGTCGATACCTGATGTGTTTCTGATTTTTACTGTTTATTTATATTTATGTCAGTTCTAGGGAAAGGGGGGTGATTTGAAATTTGAGGGTTTTTTTATTAGAATTTTTTTTTTAACCTTTTTTTATTTTTATTTATACTATTTTTCAGACTCCCTAGGGTACTTTAACCCAAGGTTGTCTGATCGATCCTATCATATACTGCCATACTACAGTATGGCAGTATATGGGGATTTTCTTCCTCACTCATTACAATGTGCTATCAGCACATTATAATGAAGGGGTTAAAACGAAATAGCCTCGGGTCTTCGGAAGACCCGAGGCTACCATGGAGATGGATCGCCGCCCCCCGATGACGTCACGGGGAGCGGCGATCCCAGGTAAGATGGTGGCGCCCATGCGCCGCTATCTGTTTGAGGCTGCCGCCAGCTTTGCCGGCAGCCCACGCTGTGAAAACACCCGCTAGCACCGATCGCGGATGTTACCGGTAAGCCTTTGCTGCAATATGCAGCAAAGACTTACCGGCTATGGAGAGGGCTCAGCTCGTGAGATCTCTCCATGCAGCACGACCCGACCGCCGCTGTGAATACACGGCGGGTGGGCGCAAACCGGTTAAGGTCTGCATGCTTGGACACTAGGTGTTCTCCTTAAGGAGAGATTACCAATTAAGGCCACCTTAAAGGCGTGTGGAGACTTAACGCCACTTAACAATGCCTCCTTTTGCTACCTTGAAAGGCAGCCCCCTTAACACCAATTATGACCTACAAGAAGTCTAAAAACATGATGTGGGATTAAGCCAAACCAGTATATCTATTCGAACAGGAACACACTCCCAACTGTAGCCAGGACTGTTTCGACCTAGTTGGGTTTCCTCAGTACAGCTAGGGGAACTGGTTTGGCTGTGTGAGAGGCTTTTGACTAGGGTCAGACAGTAGGTGTTCTCCTCAAGGAGAGATTTTCAATGAAGGCCACCTTAAAGGCGTGTGGAGACTGCAACTATTGGGAGCTACATTAGATCCATTTTACTGCATATTTTTTATCTTATTTTATGGGTGCTTTTTTGCATGCTAGTCATTTCTGAATATTATCAATTCCTTGTCTATTAAAGGGAGTTATTGCCTTGCCTATTCAAGTAAGTTACATTATTGGTATTTCATTTTTACACCTGTAAAGTTCTTTTAACAAACTATTACTAAAATGTTGTTTTATTATAACAGTTTTTTGTGGATAACCTTTAACTCTCTCCAGAGAGGATAGGATTCAGGTATAGTAATATCTTGCAATGGACTAAAGTGAAGAACTGACCCTCCGGTTTAATATTATTTACAAAGGGGCAGTCAAAAAGAAAAAGTTAAAACTTGAGCTGCTCTTTGATAGAAGTTAAAATATATTGCTGTCTTGGAATAAATAGAGACATGTCACATGCAATCATGAATTGTGGACCTCCACGTAATTGATGTGCCAGACACTAAGCTCCATCTTCCTTACTGTAAGACAGGGAGCCAGAATGTCACATCTCTCAATTATTTTTATCTGGCCCAACAGATGTGGTTTGCTGATCATTTCTATACAGCTGCCATACTCCAACACTCCTCTAAACGAATAGTGATGAGCTGAAACATGATGGTGACTATCTGACCTTAATTCCAGGGCACAGAACTGGCAGAGCTCACAGAGCATGACACCAGCCATAATGAAGACATATTCTATAACCAGCGTCTTTGTTTCAGTCACAGACAAATAAAACAGAAACATGACTCTTATCACAGATAAAACAAGATTTTTTTACACTTCTGTCCATCTAATTTAATACAGTAATTAAAAAAAAAATAACACCAATAATAAAATCTAAAATAATGTTGCACAGACATTTCTTAAACATACTCAGATGTATTAGTTTTATAGTCAGATAAGACAGAAGTACAAGCACATTGAATATTCAGATCTTTGTTGGTCTGACCCCTGGTCCCCTCTGATGAGCTGTCAGAAATGTCCAGAATAAATATATTTCATGAACCATTTTGTAATGGTTATACCTGTCACTGCAGATCAACCTCATTTAAGGGAATGGACCTACCATGAACATCCATAAAACAAAACTGGCATTCAATTTTTCCATCCAAAAAAAAAGTGCCTTCCTTTTTTAACATTGTCTTAAATGGGGATACAGATGTATAACATACAGTACCACTATGTATCAAATGATTTAAGAAATCTGTCACATGACCGATTATTACCACTATTAACAATCTAATACAGGTTAATACACAGTGGATCCCACACAGTCTGGAAATAGGCAAGAAATCAATTACCGTAAATGATTTATAGTTGAGATCTACTGTTATAGCAGTCATTTAAAAATATGAATACTTCATGAAGCCACAATATAACAAGTTTCTGCAGGGTTTTTTTCAGACAACTACAGCTCTTTTCTTTTCCCAAAAAAATACCCTCATAAAAGCCACAGATTTCTCACAGCCCCTCTATTACACCCGCAATATAGCACATGCTAGACTTGACAACTCTACTGCAATAAAAGTGCAGTCGCTCTTAAGATGTAGATCAACTTTATCCTGATTACCTTTATCGGGCAGTTTCTTTGCTATCCTCCTCAGTTTAGCCTGGCTCTTGCATTAGATACTCTTCTGGCTTCTCTGGTTACTCTTAAGAGCAATACATTTGTAAACAAGATAAGGAGTGAAATAGGGGAGGACTGCTGATCCCTGCTTAAAGGAGAAAGGAGGAGGTCATGTGACTGTGCACTCTGTGTTTATAGCAGAACTGAATGTGTTCAGTACTGTGGATATAGATGTCGCCTACATAGAATAGTGAGGTACCAGATCTCTCCGTTCCTGTTTGTTCCTTTTTGTTCATATATTACAGTACTCCCTAAACTTGGGAGAGATCCACCGGTGTGTGCCAGCTGTCAGCAAAAAGTCCTCCTTAATTCTGACTTGAAAATCTTTACTAAACTATTGGTTGAATCAATGGCTTCCCCAACTGGTTCAGAAGAATGAGGTGGACTTTGACCGATTTCGCCAGGCCCGGGAATAATACACAGAGGGCGGCAGATCTCTTGGAAATCATCTGGCACCAAGGTACACAAGCACTTTTTCTTAGAACCAGAAAAGGCATTTGATCATTTAGATTGGACCTTTATGTTCTCTACCCTTCAGCGCTTTGGATTGGAAGGATCCTTCCTAGAAGCTATTTGTCTATTTTACTTACTTCTCAACCCATCTCCGACATATAGCCTCATGGACCACGCTTCCTGCATACAATAGATGGACTGAACTAGAGAAACTGTGGTTAGCGCCATTCCATCCGGCTATTTTGATATGGGCTAGCTCCTTCTACGCTCTTGGAACCTATGAAATATACCAGAGATCTAGCTCAAATGTCAGATTCCTTGGGTAGTTCCTTGGGTACTACCCTTGGAGGGGACATGTATAGTCAATAGATAGCAAACTACCCCCCTCCAGGGTTCTACACAAAGAACTAACCCTGCTACTTAGTTAACCTCTTAGGGGTGTGGTGCCAAACCGGGGGAGTTTGGTATTTAGCAGGGCTTGTGGGCAATTGTAAAAGGGGTTAGCAGGGCTTAAATTAGTGTTGCAGCGTTAGCCAGGATAAAGTTATCAGGGTTATGGTTAAAGACTATGTTTAGTGGGGTCAGCATGGTAAGGGTTACTGTGATAAGGATAGGGTTACCAAAGTTAGTTACAACCAAATAAACGTGAACATTTGACAAGCATAGTGCCTCTTCTCTGCCTCCAATTGTGCATCTTTATTTATGCCACCCCTCCTATTGTGCATCGTTTTCTGTTCTCCCCCAACCTTTATTGTGCCTCTTTTCTGCCCCTCCCCATTGTGCATCTATATCTGTGCTACCTTCTCTGCTCCCCGTCTTATGGTCCCCACTTTATTGCATAAAAATAAACAAACTGTACTCACCTTTCTTCGTTCCCACGCTGCAGTACTGTCTCCTCCTCCACCACATCTGTACTATATACCACTCCCCAGCAATAACTATATACAGCGCCCATTATTCACTATATACAGCCCCCAGACATCACTATATACAGCCTCCCCAGCAACCACTATATACAGCTCCCCCCGCAATCACTGTATACAGCCCTCAGTAATCACTATATAAAGCCCCCAGTAATCACTATATACAGACCCCCAGCAATCACTATATACAGCCCCCCAGCAATCACTATATACAGACCCCCAGAAATCACTATATACAGACCCCCAGAAATCACTATATACAGCTCCCCCGCAATCACTATATACTTCTCCCACAGTAATCACGATATACAGCCCCCAGTAATAACGATATACAGCCCCCAGTAATAACTATACACAGCCCCCCATAACTATATACTGCCTCCCTATAACTATATACAACCCCTATAATAACTATATACAGTCCCCTATAATAACTATATACAGTCCCCCTATAAAAACTATATACAGCCCCCCTATAAAAACTATATACAGCCCCCTGTAATAACTATATACAGCCCCCTATAATAACTATATACAGCCCCATATAATAACTACATACAGTCCCTCTGTAATAACTACATACAGCCACCTATAATAACTACATACAGCCCCACTATAACTATATACAGCCCCTATAATAACTATATACACCCCTTATAACTATAAGCAGTCCCCCAATAACTTTATACAGCCCCCTATAATGATTATATACACCCCTATAATAACTAATATCCTCCCTTCAATAACTTACACTCCCCTATAACAACTATATACATCCTCCCTATAATAAATAACTGTATGCAGACTCCTATTATTGCTATATACACCCCCATAATAAATATATACAATCCTCCTATAATAACTATATACAGTCGTAGATAAAATCCTAAAATTTTACTCATCTTCCATCTTTTCCCCAATGTGCGCTGTCCTCATCTTCCCTCACGGTGTCAGGGTGGATATGGGATGTAAACAAAGATGGCGACGCCCCGCTACAGGCCTTGTGATGTCACAAGCTGCAGTGTCACATCTTTGTTTACATCCGATCGTCTATGGCAGAGAAGGGAACTTATTGGCGGGATTCGTCCCGGGGAGCCATGAGCCAAATACACCGTTGTCATGCTACTGCTCGAATCCACCAGAGCTGGTGGGGGCCCCTTTAAGGGCAAAGTGTGTGTGTGTGGGGGGGGGGGGGTTGGGGCGTGCGCCCTGGGCATCCCCCCTATGATCCAGTCTTGTGTACCTGAAACCCGGGACTGTCCGGCTGGATCTGGGACAGTTGAGAGGTATAGAGAATTAGGAAGGTGCAACACTATGCAGATCTTTGTGGATGAGGGTTATTCATTTGAATTGAATGTAGAAGGTGATGTACAGCCATTGCAGTGACTGGAGGCATTTGGGTTGGAAGTTGCATTGGCGACGTAATGCGTGGGATGCCGCTCTCCTCTCCTTCCTCGATCATGCCACTTGGTATATGTATGAGTTCATCTTCTGTAACTAGGTTGTATGTATATCATTTTAGGATGTGGTACCAGGTCCCTCTGAGTAGATCTTATCTGGTGTAGCAATTCTTTGTTACTTTGTATACCACACACCCTTTTTGGACAAGTCAGAAAACTGCTCTGTCTGAAACCATCATAACTCATAACTCATAGCTCATAACAATTCAGGCAAAAATTCCTACAGAATTCTGGTGTAGTGTCTACAGTTTGATAAATCTCCTCCAATTAATGTCGTGGCCCTTTCATTGAAGTCAACAGAACCTTTATTTGGTTATCCATTAAAACAAAAACTTGAACAGATGCATTGGTCTCACACAGCCAGACCATGGTACCGCAAATAAGAAACTTAATATTAACGGATAACCAAGTAAAGATTTTGTTGATCTTAATGGAAGTGCTGCAGCATCTATGTTTTCCTTTGCTAAATCTGCCCCACATTGTTTAGTACAGGGGTCCCCAAACTTTTTACATTGGGGGCCGTTCACTGTCCCTCTGAGACCGTTGGAGGGCCGGACTAAAGTTTAAAGATAAATAGCGGTACATGTGACTGCATCCGTAATACACTGGCACCCCCCCTCAATTAATTATTTAATATACTGCACCCCCTTGTGAGCTATTTTTATATATTGGCCCAATTAATTCAATTAATTAATGGATCAATTAATTATTAAATATACTGGGACCCCTCTCCATTAATTATTGAATAATGCTCACCCCCCATTAATTACTAGACTGCCCCTCATAATTAATTATTTCTTATGCCCCCCCACCATTAATTATTTACTATGCTGCCCCACATCTTTTATTATTTCCTATGCTGCCCCTCATAATTAATTATTTCCTAAGCTGACCCTGATAATTATTTCCTATGCTGCCCCTCATAATTAAGTACTTCCTAAGCTGCCCCTGATAATTAATTATTTCCTATGCTGCCCCTCATAATTAATTATTTCCTAAGCTGCCCCTGATAATTAATTATTTCCTATGCTGTCCCTCATAATTAATTACTTCCTAAGCTGCCCCTGATAATTAATTATTTCCTATGCTGTCCCTCATAATTAATTATTTCCTATGCTGTCCCTCATAATTATTTCCTATGCTGCCCCTTATAATTAATTATTTCCTATGCTGCCCCTCATAATTAATTATTTCCTAAGCTGCCCCTGATAATTAATTATTTCCTATGCTGTCCCTAATAATTAATTATTTCCTATTCTGCCCCTCATAACTAATTATTTCTTATGCCCCCCCACCATTGATTATTTACTAAGCTGCCCCACATCTTTTATTATTTCCTATGCTGCACCTAATAATTAATTATTTCCTAAGCTGCCCCTGATAATTAATTATTTCCTATTCTGCCCCTCATAACTAATTATTTCCTATTCTGTTATAAATTAGGGCGCCCGGCCGCCACAATCTTTCTCCTGCCGTTTTAGCTATACTCACCTCAGTCTCCGCGCTTCTTCTATTTTTTTGCCGGGTCCGGTCAGGAAGGGGTGCGCGGCCGCGTGATGACGTCATCGCGCGGCCGCGCATCCTAGTTCACGGAGCGATGTGCGCCGGGGTTGTCTTCCGGCCGTTTACGGGCCGCATCGAGCACTATTCAGTGACGGGCAGGAGCTTCCTGTCCGGACGGACGGAAGCCCCTGCCCGACAGTCGAAGGCCACAAGGCCCCGGTGCTGGCGCTCCAAGCGTCAGGGGCCGGTTAGAAACGGTCCGCGGGCCGCATGTGGCCCGCGGGCCGTAGTTTGGGGACCCCTGGTTTAGTAGCTACCAAAAGTGGCCCATTGAAGAACAAACAGCGATGTGATCCCCAGAATAGCTATGCAGCTCAAATGACTTAAAAATCAATGACCGTGATGTTTCTCATAAAGTATATCCATAAAATAAGAAGAATATATCACACAAAACAGGAGTCCTTTATTTTCGCAACTTGAGCCTCACTATCTGCAGCTCCGTCCTGGTCAGCAAGTAGAGTATGTCCAAGTCAGAAACGTTTGTCACAGGTCACTCATAGACCATAATTTATGAGGATCCATAAAAAATGGATGATGGAGGCAAATCCATTACTCTCCGCTAATATTTACCTGGTTCCTGTGCGGGTGGCCATGTAGTAGGGTTCTGGGTTCAGGTCGCATTCTGGTCAACATCTGCAAAGAGTTTTTATGTTCTCTCCATGTTTGTGTGGGTTTCCTCCAAAACATACTGGTTAATTGATTAGATTGTGAGCCCCATTGGGGGCAGGGACTGATTCTGCAGATTCACAGAGCTTGCAGAGCTTGTGCGCTATATAAAGGAATTATTATTAATACTTTTGTAGTTACTGGGGCCGTGTGACAATATGACATATAGAATGCAGCGAGAAGCAGAAGGGAACATTTCAGAGCAGGGCAGCTGCCAAAGATTTGACCTAAATTATGTTGTATCTCATCCAAGAAAGGCCGGGTGGGAAAGTTGTGTCTTTCCTTGTGATCCTCTGAAAACCTGACCAGTTAATGAGGATCAATTAATAGCCATCTACACCCGCAGCATAAATAACTGGGAAGCTCTTAATAAAACACCACTGTAGAGCTGTGGATGTCTGAAAAAGGTCACAATTTATGTGCAATTATAGTGAAAAGTTACAATTTTTTGTGCAAATAATCACATTTTTTTTGCTTTTTATTGTGATTGCGCCAAAATTTTCTACTTTTTAAAATGTCCACATGTGGATTCTAAAGATATATCAGGTGCTGTTGTGGCAAACTTTGCTAGGTGACAAATATGAGAAAATAAAATAAATAAATTAAAAAAGTAGAAACCCCTCTCTCCGCAGCCTTTGCTTTACATTACAAAACACAATGGAAATGCTGTGTGTAAACATGGCCTCAGACACAACTTGCTGCAACTTCTAAAGAGTATACAATAACAATCATAACCCACATAGTGCAAAGGCCCTCCTCTGTCACATGTGGAGCTAGCATTGCATTTACAAACACCGTTCAAATGCCCAGGGAGAGGCTTGGCCTTACTGCATATGTGTTTGTACTGCAAAACACTGGGTCCTCTAAACCTTGTCCCTCTCAGGCCGCGTTCACATGTAGCGCTTTTGCGTTGTTGCCTTTTTGACCGCTTTTCAAATGCATTATATAATCCTAATCAGTTAAACCCAATTGTAATTGTCTTTTCCACCTTTAAAAAACGCATTTCAAGTTGGGACGTTAATGAAAAAGTTAAGGGAAACTGCTTCCCAGCAAAACACAAAAAAAACGCTTTTTAAAACGCAACAGAAGGGCCAAACAGACATGCATTTAAACGAAACGTGTGAACGCGCCCTGAATCGCCCATTCTGCTCCCTATTTCTGTGCAGCAATGCGATTGTTCTCCACCGGCGGTCAGTAATCCCCCTCTCACACCTCCGGCCCATCTTCCTCCCTCCACCTCCCATCATCTCCCTCCTAATGTCAGCAGCCGGGTCCTTCTAGCTATAACTTTCCTGTAGTCTGCAGTTGCTCCTCCCACACAGACAGTCGAGTCACATGATCATGACGACATCGAAGGTCCTTTACCCCACTAGGAAATAAACATCTTCTGTGTTCCTACACACTGGGTAAAATGGCTGCCCATCTGGGCCGGGTGCGGCGGAGAGCCGGTGCTTATTACTGGGGATGAGGAGGAGTCAGGGAGATCGGTGAGTGATATGTGACCGGAGATACCTGTGCGTTACCTGTGCGTCTTCTGCTGATGTATCGCTGTGATGTGATAGAATGGCCCCGGTGCTGTGCGCCCGGTGTAGTGACAGGTCACCCGGTGTCTCTCAGGTGTGGTCAGGGACCAGTGCAGACTCGTAGCATGTGAGCAGTGGGTGTGTTATAGGTTTCCTATTCATTGGTGGCCACATTGCAGGTGCCACCTGTACAATAGTCATAGAATACAAGTTTACACTACAGAATGTATGGAGAGGACACTTTCTAAGGTCTCTGCTGCTGTATCACACCCGGCATTCTTCTAGTGTACACAATCCACAGTATATGGACTTACCATGAGACTGTACATGAGGCCCCAGTGTCTGGTCCTGATGATGTTAGCAGTACAATGGGATTGTCCATGGTAGAGTATAAAAGCCAATGCTCATAAGAGGGATTGGTCTGACAAACCCCTTGCATGATTTACTGGACTGAACCTAAAACCACAGAACAGAATGGACTACTGGCGCCAGCAGTTCTAGGTCTGGTAAACTCCACAAGGGTTTGCCGCCCCAAACTTACATGTGAAACATTTAGGCTTAAAGCAAAAGTCTTCTCTACCAATCATAGTATATGCACCAAGACCTGGGCAACCACTTGAGGGTGCATTCACACTTTCAGTTTTTCAGATGCAGTTTTTTTTTTAATACCAAAAGCAGGCGAGGATATATCATTAAGAGGAGCTGTTCCTCCTCTTTTTTACTGTAATTCTGGTTTGGACATCAAAAACTTCATCTGAAAAATTGAGCATGTGAACGCACCCGCCTCTGGTATCTTTTTCCTAATCACATATTTAAGGCCCTGGAAACGCATATGTCATCGGGTGGAGGCGTGCCCCCTGTGCGCTAGCGTCACGTTATGAATGCTACGCTAGCGAAATGTGTGACTGCGACTTTAGGATCGGTTGTGACAGGATCAGGTGACACTTTTGCTAATGGTGTGACAATTGCTGCAAAAAGACACAAAGATATTATGTCACATTCCTGTAAAGCAGAAGCAATGCTCCATACTGCTGATTGTTGGTGGTGCAAGCTGTCAGACTTCTCATATGATCAGTGTAAAATATCCTGGAATACCCTTTGAGGTTAGGGCTCACAGGCATCTGTCGCAATTGGTCAGATGCCAGGAAAGCACCTAACTTGTTATAATATGTACAGGACTGGGGTGGAGATTAAAATTTTTTTGCTTTTTTCCCAGAAATAAAAACACAGGTTTCCTATGCAATGGATAACATTTAGCTTCCTGGGATCTGCCCCAAAGCTGTAGGTGAGGCAGGTCTTCCAGAGGAACATACTGCAGAAACTCTACCGCATCTTCGTTGTGTGTGGCCCTATAGATTTTCTTCAGAAAAAGCGCCAAACACAGGAGGGTTATTACGTATGTAATTAGACCTGAGAATAGATGTTCACCTGAGTATCCAGAATTGTGGCCCATATGATTTGGTAAGAGTAAAGCAGCAATACCAGAGTAATTACTTAAACAGGTGTATTTTTGTGGGGAAAATGACTGTCAAGATCCCCCACGATTCGCAGAATGATGGATTGCAGTCCTTCACGGCAGAGGACTTTCGAAAGTCAGTGCAACTTTATACCATTGATCTCTACAGAGCTTCCAGATCCTCTTATGGGGTGGCTAAAACCGGAAGGTCCTATGTGTATGGAGTGGTCTAGTAGATCAAGTGGAGTCTCAACAGTTGGACCCTGTACGCTCGCACATTTATCCTGTGGATAAAAGATTGATGTAAAACTTGATACAACCCTCTGGCGCTTGCAGGGCATTTCTAAATGCATTGAAAGTGCCACATGAGGCTGCACCCTAAGGCTTTTGTGTGGTGAGTGTTGTACTTTTTATTAATACAAGTCAAAGGTTCATGACTTGCTGATCACATAATTTTTCTAATTTAAGGTGAGGTGATGGAGCACAATAAATGTTTATTTTAAAATGTTCTGTGATAATAACTTGCTGCTGTAAAATAAATTCTCTGTATAAAGTGTGTTACTTTTTGATAAAAAGTGGACGAATTCCAAACTCAGAAACCATTATGCTGGGCAACCATTGCAGCCGTAGGCTAGAAGTTACAGGAAATATATATGTACAGGTGGCCCCCTACTTAAGGAGACCCGACTTACAGACGACCCCTAGTTAAAGACAGGCCCCTCTGCCCACTGTGATGCTTTACTATAGTCCTAGATTTCAATAATCAGCTTAAAAGTGTCTGTAATGAAGTTTTAGTGATAATCCTTGGTCCCATTACAACAAAAAATGTTGAAACTCTTATTGTCATTGGGACAAAAAAATTGTCTGGAACTAAAATTATAAAATATACAGTTTCGACATACAAATTCAACTTAAGAACAAACCTATGGACCCTATCTTGTACGTAACCCGGGGACTGCCTGTATATGGTGATGGAATAGCAGGATTATGAATTTTTTAAAAATATCTCACCCTTCCACTTCCCCTGTTCTACTCTATTTAGGAATACCAAAATAATGGCAATAATCGTCCCAGTTGACCAATATGTTGTGCTAATTTTATTACATAGAATAGGCTGCAATTTAAATACTAAACACCCTTAAGCAAAGAACGCATAATGAAAGCTAAAGAAAAAATGTCCCTACATACAAGGAATAATTGTTGTATGGTATTTTTCCCCTGCTGACTAAGATATAATTGGAATGATAACATTTTATACTTAAAATAAAAAAGCATTTTTCTCAAAAAGACAGACCTATGCAAAATGTTTTTCAGTTGCATTTTTTAGATGCAATTTGGCCATAAATTGTATCTGCTTTTTCATGTCATAAAGCTACAAAGTGCTAACAAAAGTAAATTTTTCCTGCATGGAATAGCCGCCTGTATGTATTTTGGGCAATGTTTATCAGTGGATGTTTCTGAACATCTGTGCACAGTTTTCTCGCTTTATCCCATGGTTAGGTGTGTCCTCTTTTATGAAAGAAGTAATGTTGAAAGACTAAAATACCAAACTTTGAGCCAGTTAAGAGACAAGCGTTGTATTGCTGATCTGAACTTTACTTATCCATGTGACATTATTGAACATTACTACGTGTTGTGGTGTCTCTTATGTCAGGTGCTTTGTTATCCTTTTGACCTAGTTCTTACTCTACACTAGTTATTGTTCCTCTCTAGTTTCGGGTTGTGATATCTATTACATAATAACTTTAATGTTATTATTATGCTATGTTTGTAAATACTTTACTCTGACCAGGTTTAATTGTTATCCACATGCACAGGGATAGCAGTCTGATCAGTGGCAGTGCGAACTAGGATTGTGGTCAGTTTCCATAAATTGGCGGAGCGATGGATTATACAATGTCCTGCTGCACGCTTTTTAGTTGCAGAACACTGTTCTTGACCCACATACTCGACCTGCAGCTTCATTCAGTTATTGAAAGGAATCATTAGTGAGAACTTGCATACATCGTACATCTCCTATGTTTTCCCATGTATTTAATATTTATTTTTTAACATTTTATGGCTACAAGATTATTTTTTTGGGGGGGTTTGGATTTTTTCAATTAAGTGATATATGGGCTTGTGGTCTGTGGTACAAATTGTACTTCCTAGTGGCATCTTTTAACCCCTTGACACAGCCTTTTTTTTTCCCAAATCTGACTTGTCACTTTATGTGTTAATAAGTTTAGAACGTTATAGCATATGAAGCTGTTTTTGAGATTGTGTTTGTACTCCATGTTGAGAATTTTAGGTGACATGTGTTGCATTTATTTATGAAACTGGCAGAAATATAGTGAACATTTAGCAAATTTTGCCATTTTCAAAAATGTAAACGTATAATTTTAGACTTGCTAATGCCATCCAAATAAATTAGTAACTTGCACTTACTCTGCTTTAACTGGGTTTAAATCTATTTAACAGCCAGAAGTCACTTCAAAAGGTCTATATGAGAGAAAACCGCCATAATGACCCTATTTTAGAAACTGCACCCCTCAAAATAGAAAGTCTATTTACTCTGAGGGTTTACAATGGTGAAAAATAAATAGAAAGTGAAATTACAGATATTTAATTTTTTTATGATACATTTATTTAAAACTAGTATTTGTACTTTCACAAGGGGTTAAAAAAGAAACTAAAACTCACAATGTTAGGTGCAATTTATACTGAGTAATAGATCAATTGTCTCTGCTGTATAGGCACAGAGTGGCACATGGAAGGGAAAGGACTCTGTTCAGTTTTTGGAGGACATGTGGAGAGCCCCTTGGGTATCAAAACAGAGGGCAACTCTAACAAATGACCCCATTTTAGAAAATAAACCTCTTACAGAATTTAGCATGGTGTAATATGTGCATTTGCCATGAAAGGTGTACCATAAGATTAGGCTGCAAAATGGAAACAATGAAAAATTTCCTGAAAAAGTCTCGTTTGCGCCTAATTTTCTTTTAATCCACAAGGGATAGAGGATGAAACAATACCCAAAAACAATTTATCCCAAAAATAGCACTGACCCACATGTGGACAAAAATTGTTTTATGGGCACACAGCGGGGCTTAAAAGGGATAAAGCACTGTTTTACCTTTTTGGAGGCCAAATTTAGCAGGAATCAAGTGAATCAAAATTTCAAGTGTCAAGACGTATCTGAGGTACCAAAAGATTTTGGAATCTACAGAATTTAGCAAGTGGCATAGCAACTGGAAAAGAATTTGGATTTTGGAGAGCAGATTTAGCTAAAATAGTTTACTGCCTCAGGGTGCATCTGGAGAGCTTCTGAGGTACCAAAACCCCAACAAATATACATGGAATTTATGAAGGTATATGATGAGCATTTGGAACACAAATTTTTTTTTAAAAATGATGTGCAATTGATGTTAAAAAATGGGAAATGTAATTATTTCTGGATTTAAACAAGTTCAGTGCCCAATATGTGACACCAATTTGTGCCACTGTGAAATGGTATTTGTCCAATTATGAAGCCATTTTTCCTGCAATTAGCAACACCTAAAATGTGAAACTAATCGCTAACCACAAAATACAACAGGACTTGGGAATGATAGAGCACCATGCATATTTGAGGCCTAATTTGGAGAATTTCAAACTATGTGCTGACAAACCCAGAAGCCTTCATGGGAAATAGAAAACCTAAAAAATAAAAGTGACCCTAGTTTGTTTCCTTGAGTGGTCTAGTTTGCAATCAATGGGTATAGTGAGTAATTTGACCTAACTGTATGCTACCATAATTAATTTTATTGAAATTATTTCATCACAGAGATAGAACCTGAATTGTGTTCATCATGCACAATGAGTATGAGGTGGTGGAATATACCCAAGAGTTGTATGGTATGTAATGAAGTACTCATTCATGCAGATGTCAGGTTTGTCAGGGCAGGTGTTGCAATGATATGAAGTATCCTTCCTTACCCCTGCATCTTTAGTAGCAGTCTGGGAAATTTCAGCAGAAAAATGTCGCCCTGGCACAACATGGGGGGGCACAACATCTAACCCTGTAATTCTTGTCCAAATAAAAGTGCCTTAAAAAGGACCTGTTAAGCACAATTAACTCTAAGAGCACTTACTAAAGTTAGAAACTCCCTAGCCCTACCCCAGTTATAGCAGTGTGAAATTGCTACCATTTATACCGATAAGCTAGGAAACACTGCAGTACACCAGCGGTCTGAACGTTAGATCAAGCTTACAGCGGTCCGAGGCGCTCCCCTCTCTTCAGCTTCTGCCCCAGACTGACACTCCTATATCTAATGCTGTGTATTCAAGAGGGTGGCGATCCAAGGAGGAGGTCACTGCAGCATAGAGCATAACAATCACCGACTCCTTGGGTCGACTCCTCATAAATACGCTGGACCGCTGTATGTGTCGGTATGTTCCAATAAAGCCAGCGATTTAACACTGCTATAACTGGGGTAGGGCTAGGGAGCTGCTAACTTTAGTAAGTCCTAGAGAATTTATTTTGCCTGATAGGTCCTCTTTAATCACCACCTCTTAAAAATGGAGAAATTATACGGTATGACCTGTACATTGGAACAAATAAATGAGTGTCACGGGACGCTCATAGGGAAGGGGGAGAAGTAACGGGTAGAGACAGGGAATTTGGGGATCAGAGTAGTTGGGGGGGGGGAGCTGTGAGTGAGACGCACAGAAACAAAAGACCTGAGTGAAGTTGGCCCCCCCACCTTGTTCAAATCAAACAAAATTGGTGTCAAACGTTTGTGCTACGTTTGTGCTGGTTTGTGCAGCAGAAATTTTCGTTTGTGCCGCTATCGTTTTTAAGATTTTAATGAAAGTTTCCACAGGTCATCAGAGGTCAACCAGCCCCCCCACATTGCCCAAATCAAACAAAACTGGTGCCGAACAATTCTGCTACGTTTGTGCTGGTTTGTGCTGCGCAAATTTTTGTTTGTGCTGCTTTTGTTTTGAATATATGAACAAAAAATTAAAGTTCAAAAGTTCTAGCAGCCCCCCCCCACATTAACCGAATCAAACAAAACTGGTGTCAAACGTTAGTGCTACATTTGTGCTGGTTTGTGCAGCAAAAATTTTTGTTTGTGCCGCTATCATTTTTAATATATTCATACTTTTTTGCAGAGGTCATCAGAGTTCATTTCTTCCAAAGTACAATGTGTTTGCTAGCTCCCCCTGGTGATCAAGCCAGGGAAGTGTCACTAGGTTTGTTTTTTACCAGTTCATCCTAAACACCTCAAACACCTGAACATACCTTAAAAATTATAGCGGCACAAACAAAAATTTTTGCAGCACAAACGTAGCACTAACGTTTGACACCAGTTTTGTTTGATTCGGTTAATGTGGGGGGGCTGCTAGAACTTTTGAACTTTAATTTTTTGTTCATATATTCAAAACAAAAACAGCACAAACAAAAATTTGCGCAGCACAAACGTAGCAGAATTGTTCGGCACCAGTTTTGTTTGATTTGGGCAATGTGGGGGGGCTGGTTGACCCCTGATGATCTCTGGAAACTTTCATTAAAATCTCGATAACAATGGCGGCACAAACAAAAATTTCTGCTGCACAAACCAGCACAAACGTAGCACAAACGTTTGACACCAATTTTGTTTGATTTGAACAAGGTGGGGGGGCCAACTTCACTCAGGTAAACAAAAGCAGTGGCAGCACTAGTAATTACACTGGCAGGTGCCCACAGAAGTGCCAACCAGCAATCCCAGAAAAGAGTTGCAGTGCAGAGGTGTTATTATACACCTCCTGCACGCTGCCCCAAACTGGAATGAGATGTGCAGGATAGTGATCACTATTTTAAACTTCCCCCTAAGGTGCAATAGGCCGATATTTATAGATCATCCATTGAGAGCTCTGTGGGAGGTGGCCACCTAGCCTGCCCACATATACAGTTTCTGCAATACTGTATAACACAATGCTGCAGTATATTGTTATTTTGCTGTGGCTGATGATCTTTCATGGCAGGTACAGGGGTGGCTGTTGAAGCTAAGATGCACCATTGTTGTTTCAGTGCTGTTGTCATGTTCAGCCATGGTGCTTAGAAGGTTAGGACCCACAATTGGGTCCTGTCTGTTGCATCTAGGGGGTAGGTGGCCAGGATCTGTGTAATTACTGACCACGGCTGTTGAAGCAGAAGCCCGACAGTACCTATAAGTCGTGCTGGCTTAGCGTAGTACAGTCACTATTGTATCACCCCCGAGTCAGCATATTAATATTGTGGATAAAAAAACTCAGATTGTCCAACGTGACATGAATTTCCTGCTTTCAGTTTTTACTGTTTTTGCTCTTTTCACAGTTACCCTCAACATTTCTATTGTATATCTGGTTGTACCCAGGATCCCCTTTTCAGAATTTCAGGGTTAATTGTAGCTTTATGTATGCCATTTTGGAAATGAAAAAAATGTTTGGCTTCAGTTTGCCTTTTAAATGATGATGATAATAATAAAAATCTTAGAATCCCTATTGTAGCCGGGTCACTGTCTTTCGGTGAATGGTTGGCATCTTGTGTTGCACTGTGATGTAGAGGTCATTGGCGGGTATCATCTGATAACGGGCAGCTTGTGCCAGGCTGGATTGTCTGCATCTCTAATTCATGACCTTGCTCTTACAGCCATTGATTCTAACTTGATGTTGCATAGGATTGTTCTCCTCCCTTATTTATCTATTGCAGATACTTCTTCTCTTTTAGATGATTAGAAGTGTTATCTTTCATGAGAGGAGGATATTCTACCTGACTAGTTTTAACTTGTGTTTAGACTATTTTACTTAATGCTTTATTGTAGCTTCTGAAGGTCTAGTATGTGCTTAGGTTATAATCACACCTGCATTTGTCATGTTCATGTCATTAAATAGCAGAAAAAATTGTGGAGCAGAAGGTAATCTCCCTTACATTGCTTTTCTTAGGCTGGGTTCACATCACGTTTTCGGTATACGCTAAGCGTATACATCGGCTAAGCACCCAACATATACGCTTAGAGTATCCATTGAGAAATGGTGGCAGACTAAGGCATTGTTGTTGCCTCCGTCTGATCACTATCCACCCCCCCTCCAAAAAAAATGCATGATAAAAAGAAGTAGCAAGCTATGTCTTTACATCCTGCAGTCTCCGTCTGAGCGATGTATATGCTCAGTGGAGGCAATATGCGTGAGATTTGGCTACTTCTTACCCTTTTTTGATATTTAGGATTCCCTTCACATGTGGAGAATCTCTCCATGTCTTTTCATCCATTGCTGCTACACTTTGCATTTTGTTTATTATGCTACTGCTGCTAGACACCGCTTCTAATTGTGTATTTGTTTGTATGCTCTTGTCATTTCTTTAATATATGGGGATCCTCATTTATTCATTTACCAATAATCTTTTTGAAGTGGCTTTATCTCTTGTTATTATTTGAGTTATTGTATTATTGTTTGTATTTACCCAGGCAGTTTGGAGGGGAGTACTACTGGAGCACTGCTTTGTACGCTCAGGAGCTCAGTGTATTATGTAACACATTAGTAACATTTTTTTAGTGGTTTTATTCATTGTATGTTTCGTATATTAAATAAAGATTTGTTCATTCATTTTTTGGTCATTAGTGCATCCCATTTTCTTCTTGAGTTTACAGTGGAGGCAAACTTGCTGCATCCCTCCCCATAGTCTCGCTGAGCGCATATGTCTTTAATGTGGATTTCCAAAGTAAAGAAAATGTGTAGCAGCAAATGTTAGATGCTTTGGCAGCTTTCTTTTGCCTGGGAATTGTCCATCGGCAGGTGACTAGCCATTTATATCATACTTGCTATGAGTGTTAATAATAACATCTTTATTATATGTGTGTTATTGACTCGTGAAAGCTTAACCCCTTATCACCGACTCCCCTTATTTATTTATTTTTTTTTAGGTTTTAATTTTTGTAAATGTATGAAAACATCATAAACGTATATAAATTTGGCAAATGCATTTTTTTTAACACTTTCAATGCATTTGGAATTTTTTCCCACTTTCCAGTACATGGCATTGAATATTAAATACCATCCCTATGAAGTTCAATTTGTTATGCAGAAAACAAGCCCTTATACAGATTTTAAAAAAATATAGATTTTTGAAGGTAAAGTAATTTTTTCTTTCTTGCAACCCCTGATTGTTTAGTTAAATTAGAAATGGCAATGTTCTTGCTGTTTTACAGCTTTTATATCTGTATTTTTTGTTTGTTTGAAATATTTTAGAAAACTTTTTAAATACGGAGAAAAAAAAAGAGAGGATGTGTGGGAGAACACAAGGCATTTAAAGAATGACAAGCGTAGGCCGATTTGTGATAAGAAAAAGCCAGTTATACACCCCATATGAGTTGTTTCCTGTTTTCCTCTCATGCTATTTATAAGCTGAGGATGTTCTGTGAGATGAGCATGTAATACTAGCCTAGGCATGTGCAACTATGTCAAATACGTGTTTTGCAAATACTTGTCATTTGGTTAATGTTGGATAAACTGATATTTTTTTGAACAGACTGTGTCCTCCGTATACATAATTGTTGGATTGATTCCATACATTCATTGGATTGTTTTTGGGCACTTTTTATACTTTCTGTTATTTGTATTAGTAATTCCCGATATAGGGGGCTTCAACATATCACACTGTATGCTCGTACGTCATCCTGTTTCTCCCAACAAAGCAGGAGGAGGGGTGAACTTTGGTTTGTTTTCCCGTTGATGTAACTGTCCTTGTATGGGAAGTTATATTAATGGGGTCCTCCATCAGCAAACGCTCAGTGTAGCCTGGGGATGAATGCAAAACTGTTTCATCCGTCCCATATTGGCTCTCGTGGACCCCACTGAGCATACAGTAAAAATGCTGCTGCTATTTATTAACAAAATGTCTAGCAGCCTCTCCTCATTGATACAATGTCCACAGCAGAGCCCCCTCAAAAACACACAACCCCAAATAGTAATGTACTCTGCACAGCCTTCACAGTAATGTCCCTAGCACAACCCCCTTAAGAAAACCCCCCCCCCAAAAACCGGTATACTTGCCTCCGACGCTCCTCTTACCCCCCGTGGAACCTGGAGCCGTGTGGAGAAGAGGAGGGGCTGCTGGTATAGAGTATACATGGAAAGAGAATCAGGAAATGCGTTTTTAGCAACGATAACAAAACCCAAACAAACTTATGTGTGTTAATAGTGTAAT
Organism: Engystomops pustulosus; assembly: GCF_040894005.1. NCBI lineage: Eukaryota > Metazoa > Chordata > Amphibia > Anura > Leptodactylidae > Engystomops > Engystomops pustulosus. The sequence continues at coordinate 214,974,608 of NC_092411.1, forward strand.
GTTTACTTCTCCAGCTCTTTCTACTCATAGTTTGCGTTCAGACCTGGGGATTCCCTCTATATCCAGCTATAGAACAATTTTAGTCAGACCTCAGATGAGCTTTATAATAGCAGGACAGCATCTTTTACAGGTGCATAATATATCATGTGATGGTTGGTTATGAGTGGCTTATTATATTCTCTTGTTACAGGCAGTGAAGACTTCTTACAATGGACACCACTAATGAAAGCTTTGTCCCATCTATTACTGAACTTGAAGGATATCTCACTGAACACAATTCCAATGTGGTATGGCTGCTTGTTGGTAAGTCATAGGCTTTCCTATGTAATAAAGAGACAATTTTTTGTATCTGTTAAGTTTAGTGTTTCTGTGCTCCTGCTCTAGGACATGCTGACTGTAGAGAGGACACTATATAGATGTGCTTATCTCATCATACAACATAACGTTATGACTGTACATAATGTCTCATCTGTTCAGCTCCTTCTGCTCTATAACCTGCTTCCTTCACATATGCAATCTGCCCATCTTCTTCTTCTCTGTAACATGCTACCTGCAGTTGGGAAACCCTGTAGAATATACTCAGATCCTCCTGGTTATAAAATACTGCCTGTATATAGTTCACTATATACAATCTGAGCTTTTTCTGCTCTATAACATGCTGTCTGCAGAGAGAACAGTATATAGAATAGATTTTTTGAATCTATAACATGTCTGCAGTTAGAACACTACGTACAATCTACTCCGCTCCTCCTGCTCTGTAACATTCTGCCTGCATTGTGGCAGGTTCTGTTTGTGGAAAGTGTGTGTGGAGAAATGTTCAGCGCTGTGTAAAGAAGGGAGCGTGTGTCTGCTTGTATAATCCTTACTGACTAATTGTGAAATCTGTAGTCTCCTTGTGTTCTACCTGGGCATAGGCAACAACTTTTCTTTTCTACGTTACTCTGTAGTCACCCTCTGGCTATTCTTCTGTAGATGAATAACACTGTTTCTACACAGGTCATGTTCTCTTTTTTTGCTCTTTTTGTTCCATTCTGAATCTTGTTGTCAGTTCACACTAAAGCCAGTGCTGGCTGTGTATTTCCACTATATGTCAGAAGTTGTCATTCTGGTGAGACATCCCAATTAGACAGCTACTCTGTGATAGCTATTTCCCTTTGGGCTGTATATACCCTTTAAATCTGTTCTGTTGCTTATTTCTTGCCCAGTAATTGTACTTCAAGCTTGCAAAAGTCTTAAAGGAAACACCACAACCCTTGTAAATCTTATTCCTTTGAAGTTGTGTTTGTGTCATAGGTAATTATTTAAAAATTAAAGGTACTGTACAGTACATGCTACACTGTATTTTTCTCATTCTCCATATGCCACCAACAGTAGTTGAACATCGATATTGGATTTGCAGGGGCTCTGAAACTTGGGACCCCACAAACAGCTGGTTTTGGCGGTTATAGATATTATAAAACTATAACTTTTTCTTTCTTTTTATTACAGCTACTATCTTATCCTGTGGATGGATTATTTATCTAACTTATTACAATTCCCGCAATGTAGGACTCATATTAACACTGGTATTAAATAGATTGTACAAAGATGGATACATTCATATTGGTAAGTCTTCGTTTACTTCTCTATTGCCTTTTTTTATCATATTAGTTTATGTCACAGAAACTAAGTTGTGTGTGTTAGTGCTGAATTTGCATGGACACTTGATGCTTTGTCATGTGAAAAATATTCATGACTTGTGGTTACAGCATTCACACGTATAATTTTTAGTTGTTATCTGGAACTAAAATATTTCTGAATTTACAATGGCATATGTCATCCATATCGGATTAGTAGGGAACTGACACCTGGCAACCACAGCATTGGTGCTCCTGTGGTCACCATTTCCCAAACCTGCGCTATCTCCTAATTTTTTTGCATGGCCAGCTGAAAACTATTCATAGTTAATGGTGCTGAGCTTAAATACCAGTTATAGCCATTATAAAATGTACGGCAAAGTGTTTGGATAGTATTAAGGAGGATGCAGAACTGAACACTGCAGTCTCTTTAAGCAGCGGATCATTATGGATGATGTTTGACTCACTGACCTTATACTAAAGGGGTTTTCCCAATAACTAAAGTTAGTCCCCTTTCCACAGGATAGGGCCTAAATACTGATCAGTGGTGGTCTCAGATAGCAAGAACGAGGGGTCCGTTAGACCCCTCATTGCTCCGTCAGACTAATGGAGCAGACGGCCGCGCATGACCGTTCTGCTCCATTAATCTCTATGGAGCTGATGGAGATCTGTGTGAGTGCAGCACTCTGCAATTTCCATCAGCTCCATAGAGTTCCCGTGGATAGAGCCTAACTTTAGTTCGTGAGAAAACCCCTTTAATGACCCATGTCCTGGAAATTCCCTTTAAAAGATTATTATGGCTTGAGCAACGAAAGTTTATTCATTGGATATTATATATAATAATATATTTTTTGAAATATTTTGCTCCCTTGCTAAATTGTATCTGGATCATTTGATGGAGCCACATGTTCACAAGTCAACTTAGTTTTTTTTAGAATTGTTCAAGCTTCTCCAAATGCTATGTAAAGTGGTTAAAGGGGATCTGAAAAACTTGGTGACCTTCTTCCATTAATGGCACCACGTCTGACCATGGTTTGTACAGATTTTGCAGCTTAGCTGTATTGAGATGACTGTAAGCTCCCATACCACGTATTACTCATGGACAGGTGGCTGCTATCTTGCATTAATATCTGGGAAAGCAGGTTTTCAAGTCGTGTATAGCCCCATTTAGCTACAGATTGGCAAGCTGTTCGCCATGATTATTAATGGCCTTAAAGTTTTATGGGTTATAAAGAAATAATCCTTCCAGTAGTCAAACTTTTGGTTTTTAGCAACATTACGACTACTAGTTGGGAAGTCTCCTCCATATTTTCAATTAGTTTATTATGTTGGCACATCTGTAATATCCTCATAGTTTTATTCATAATAAATCTACATTTACATTATATAGCATCACATTATGCTAGTATAAGTCACAATACAAGGGATATATGAACAGTATGTTACAACCTCCATAAAGTTACCACAAATTATGAGGAAAAAAAAGAAATATCAGAATGAGAAGGAAAAGCTTACAAAGAAATGTAGGTGCCCAAAAACTAACCTTTGTTACCTGTAAGAGCTACTTCTACTCCGTTTCTCAAATTGAAGTTCTAAGTAATTTGCAAGAAAGTGTAAATTAATCTGTTTGCTAATAGTCTCATCTTTTTTCCTTCTTTTATTCTTCATAGGATCATTTTCTTTCTCCGTCCTTTCCGGAAAGATTATGCTACGTGAAATCTACTACATTACAGAGGACATGTCAATTAGGTATTTTACTCAATACTTTTTTTTTGAGTTCTAAAGTGGAGTTTTCTCTAGATATCAGTGGACTGTTCCATCGTCTGCTGACAGGAAATGGCCCCAAATTTCTGCAGGTTCTGCACAGTTTACAAACTAATGAGTCAATGGAAACTAAAAGCTGACGACACGGTTATTCTTACAGAAGTCTTTGTATTAACTGTGCTGTTATGCAAAAAGTAGATCTTTCTTATAACCACACAAGCTATTGGAAATAGTGCTACATTAACATAGTTTATGGCACATTTATGGAGAAAATTACATTTTCTGCAGAATTAAAGCTGGCAGCTTTGAAAGTATCTGCTCTATCTGCCTTTGTCAGATGCATTAAAAGTACTGAAGCAGACTATATATATTAAATAAACATCATTGAAGAAATTTGCATCCGATAATTAGTTCTGATGGAATATACAGTTTACTGAATTTAAGGAGTGCTCTTTATTAAACAATACAGGAAGCATATCCATTTTGGCAAGCAAGTTAGGTCGATAAATATCTAGATGGATACAACATTACCACTATTAATTTTGAATAAAACAATTCAGATGCAGGTGAAGTTCAGACTTTCAGCTTTAAAGGGGTTGGCAACCTTTCCACTAAAATTTTAATGATGCTGCCACATATTGACTATAATTATGTAAATAATCAAGGTACGATTTTTCTCAGAGGCGCCAGCACAACAATAGCACTTTTTGTAAAATTTTCTAAGCACGTCTGCATTTACGTAATTATGGACAATAGGTGGCAACATTATTAAAATTTTGGTAGAAATTCAGGGGGTTGAACAAAATAATTGCATAAAATGTGAGGAATTAAAGCATTTTTTAAAAACTATGTTTTCATTTCAGGGGCCCAAAATCAGATAATTGTACATAAAATGTTAATTACTAATTTTTGGTTGCCAACAAAGGGTTTTCTGAAGTTTTGAACTCATGGACATCACCAGATGCTGTGTTTCCTCCTTTTGAATGCTCTGTTAGGCCTTAAATAAAGTTTTTTTAGTTGCTATTTGTTTATGGGCCTTTATTTCTAATTTTACTTTATCAAGTGAAATGTGGCTCAATTGGGTTGAGATCAGGTGACTTGTCATTAAAGAATATTCTGCTTCTTTGCATTAATAAACTCCTGGGTTGCTTTGGCTTTATGTTTTGGGTCATTGTCCATCTGTATTAAGAAAATCATTCTGGCTGATTTGAGCATACAGTATAACTCTGAATACCTTAGAATTCATCCGTCTGCTTCTGTCCTGTGTCACATCATCGATACCAGTGACCCAGTGCCACAGGCAGCCATGTATGTCCAAGCCGTCACACTACCGACACCGTGTTTTACTAAATATGTAGAATGCTATGCATCATGAATGGTAACTTCCTTCACCATACTTTTTTATTTCCATCATTCTGGTAGCGGTTGATCTTAGTTTTATTTTTCCAAGGAAAGTTCTTCCAGAACCATGACGGTTTTTATTAAAGTCCAATCTAGTCTTTTTATTTTTGAGGATTATGATAGGCTTGCACCTTGCAGTGAACCCTTTTGTATTTACTTTCACTCAGTCTTCTCTTTATAGTAGATTTAGATATTGTTTTATCATGGAAAGTGTGAAGGGATTGTTGTGAAGGGATTTCTCTTCACCAGGGAAATTTGTTCTCCGATCATCCACCACTGTTGTCTTCTGGGGGCTTCCAAGTCTTTTTGCATTATAAGTTCACCAGTGCTTTCTTTCTCAGGATGTCCCAACCTATAGATTTTGACACCTTTTAATATTTTAGCAATTTTTGGTTGAGTTTATTCTGTTTTTTGCAGCTTAAGGGCAGGTGGTTTCACTTGCATGGAGAGCTCCTTTGACCGCATGTTTTCTTCACAGCAAAGTCTTCCAAATTTCAAGCACCACACCTCAAATCAACTGTAGGCCTTTTATCTGCTTAAAGAGAACCCGTCATGCAAAATAACCCCCCTAAACTAAATATATTTTCATAAACTGCCATTAGAGAGCATTGCCTCTATCCCTTCATTGTCCCTCTACATGCCTGTAAACCTAAGCAATGAGGTCCTAAAGCTGTATGCAAATGACCTGTGAAATGTCCAATGAAGCATTAGCATATTCAAGCTGTCCACTCTATTCATGAGTGGGAGGTACAGCCACACACCCTGCTTCCTGGTGCTGGTGGCCACGCCCCCTGCAGCCTGTGTGTGTGTATAGGAGAGATACAGCAGCTCCATGCAGCCATGTTATAGCAGAACATGTCAGATTCATGTGTAGCTGATGTCTGTGTCTCTCACCTGTATATTAGGAGGATGCAGCATGTCAGCAGATGCAGCACACACACTAGCAATGTATTACTATACATTACACACAGACATGAGCAGGGGGAGGAGAGGGGAGGGGTAACAGGGGTGACATCACTGCCTCTGACCATGTGACCAGCCTCATTTACATGATAAAGAAAAGATGATTTTACAATGATTAATGTATGAATTGATTAGATAAAGGCTGGGATGGGATCCTTGTGAGCTGCTCCAACAGATAGAGGTGATAGGAAAAGTGACACAGACCTGATGACTGGTGTCCTTTAAGTGAGAATGACATAATGAACGAACTGCCCGCAGCTGCCCATGAAACAGCCTTTTGGACAGTCAATTGTCCATTTACACCTGAGGGTGCAGTCACACGTTGCAGTTACAATCCGTTTTGAGGTGGTTTAAGATGCAGTTTTGATAATTTAACAGATGCAGTTTTAACTGCAACGTGACCGCACCTTCAAAAAGAGGGTGGCACATGTTGAGGTGCAGAAACTCCTAAAAAATTTGTCCAATTTTAATACATAACTATATAGCTTGAATATGTTTCAGTAAACAGATAAAAAAAATAAACAACATTTTTGTCAGTGTCCAAATATTTATGGACCTAACTGTATGTAGGTAAATAGTTCATAGATTTTTATTGAATGTTTTTGGGACCTCTTTTAGACAGAGAAATCTTGGCATGATATAAAAGTGAAGGAACTAAATCTTTCCTGTGTGTATAAGGGTTATCTAAAAATTGTAATCATTTTTTTTCATTTCAGAAATTAATAGAGAATATAAACTTTGTAATACACTTCATTAAATAAGGCAGCATTTTATTCTGCTCATTCTCTTGTAGTGAACAATGTATTTGAAAATCTTTTTAGGTCCCTCCCCTTCAGGCAGATAAGATGGCTAATGATTAACTATGCCTGTAAAGAGTTAAGTCATAAGACACTTTATCAGGTTAATTTATCCTGTACAGGTCTGAAATGTGATTTACACAAACTGCTAAAATAAGAGGTAGGTAGGGGAAAAAGAAGGATACAGGGACATATTTATTTAATAATGTATATTAAAACGTTTACTATTATCGTTTGCTGTTTACTATTCATTTGAGGAATTTTGTTGAAAGTTTTAGTTAAAAACATTTTTTTTTTCAAAAATGCAACTACTCTTTTACGGAGGACTTTGATTAATATGTTGCTTTGTACCTTGATGTAAAGCCAAAATGTCACAAAAGAACTGTACTCTGTCTTTTCTCTTGAGTTAGCTTAAGTGTGTTTTTATATTGTAAGGTAGACATTTTCTGTTGTATGAGCGGTAGAAGTGAACGTTAAGTTGTGTAGATTCTGGCTGCCGTTTACTACTGTAGGCTTGGTGCCCATGTCTGCTTTGTTTAATCATATAATCATGAGGTCCTATAATCTTATTGTCCTGCTGGTTAAGCTCCACAGTACATCGCCTTGTGCTTAAGGTCTTGTCTTATTCCGAGAAATTAACTATCTGTTTACTGTTTCAATTAAAGCAACAAAACCTAATTGTAATAAAACTAATTTATCCTTTTTATTGCATTTCAGGATACAGGATGGATTCATTATATTTCGATGGTGGAAAATGTATAACCCGAAACAAAAACAACATGGCAAGTTTACTACTTGAATTCTTATTATTAAGCCTAAAATTGTCGTTGCCTTATTTTTGTCTAAAGATTAAAATTCTTGACATCTGGAAAAGTAGGAAGATTCCAAATTTGCTTCAGGGTTGTTTGACAGATGCCTTTTACCAAAGATGGATCACTGCTTTTTTTTAGTTGTATTACTGTGCTAAAACTGAAAATTCTCATTCATAATAGCTAATTTTGAGTTATACTAGTATGGGAAATTCATTTCAGGGCTGAACTGAATGAAAAATTGTGACGCTGAAATGTGTCTTGATTGTATGTGCTTCGAACCTCTGTCGTGTCGGTGAAAAATATTTGCTAGAGAAAAGAATAAAAGTGTTAGAGTATAAGCGTATTATTTGCGGCTTTGGATTTCTAAGGGATTTATTGTTACATTACTGATGCCGGATTTCCTTCACATTCTATGCATTACTCGTTGATCCCAAAATGCTTGAATGCTGGAGCTGTGCAGACCCCTGATGTATACACTCAGAAAATCAGACTCAACAAACATTAGTATCATCACAGTATCATAGTATAAAAGGCTGGAAAAAGACGCAAGTCCATCAATTCCAACCTTTAAGAATTAAACAAATGTTTTTTTCCTTATGACTCGTAATATTTTCGCTCTCCAGAAAGTCATCCAGGCCTCTCTAGAATAATAAAGCCTAAGTGTTTTCATTTTGTATGGAATATTTTTAATAACATTTTAGTCCTGCAAAGTTTACCTTGAGGGTATGTTCACATGCATGAATTTTGATACAGAGAATTGTGTGCCACAATTCACAATTGAATTGAATGGTAGGCTGTCGTAGGTCAAAAAAAGTTTTCCTCCATTACCTGATGTGGATTTTTTTTCTGTGCAATAAAAACACTTGTTGACATACCTTTTTACAGTAAACAAAAGATGTAACTGTGCTGGACGATGTGTTAAATGGATGAGTATGGGATCGGTATGCTCATTGGGTATAGTTTAGTTGGCCATTTGGCAAGAACTGGGTGTTTCAATAAATTTGAATCTGCCTTATAGGAAATTTCCAGATTTAACTTACTCCGGCAGGTCCAGCAGAAGATTCCTGGGGCCAGCCTGATTCAGGATCTGACCATGAAATTCACTTGTAGGCTATACTTAAATTGGGGGAATTACCAGAACCCTGCGGTCTCTGGCTCTTGCACACCCCCCAGAGCTCTGATTACATGCCCTCTGGTGCGTTCACAATTCATCCTGTAGCCAACGCCGAAGAAGATCCTACATGGACAGATCCTGCATCAGGCTGGCCTCGTGAATCTACTGCTGCTCAGGTAACTTGAATCCAGGTGGTAGGTTTCTTTAAAAACACCCTTGAAATTGAAACAAGAATGTTTTCAGACTGCTTATAAATCATAGCTCATGTAACTATACTATTACAGTGGACATTAGATAGAAGCCATTACGATAGTGGAGTTTCAGTTTACACTGCACAATGCTGGTAATATCAGAGGGCTTAATGCGAATGCATGTGAGCTCAGAACTGTCTTTTTAACTTGAGGCATTTTGTTTTATGTTATTAAATACTAAAGATTGCAAGTTAAATGCAACCTTTCTGATTTGTCTTACATAATTTAAGATTACTCTCTTAATGAGACCTAATGGCTACCCAGGAGGATTATATCATAGAGAAAAAACCCAATCATCTTCTTGTTAGTGATAGCTTGACAGTGTCCCTTGTGGACTATGGTCTACTTTAATTTTCTATGTATAATTGATCAGAGTCTCTTGAAGGAGCTTCTCCTAATTAATCGGCTAACTTTCACTTCATTGCCAATATTAAGTGTTTTACTTTTCTGTTTCACTGTATTGTGTGAACTGGGATGGTGTTAAATAAATACAGCTCTTTACAGCATAGTCCCATTCAGGTAACTGGAAATGAGATGCTGTACTCGATGTAGCCGCTGCAGTATGTATAGAGCTGTGCTAGTAATACTGTGGAAAATTTAGCACTGAAGGTAAACTCTTCCCTCAGAATGCAACCCTTCACTGTTATTGGAGGTCCTTCACCAGTGAGATCCCCACTATAATCAAGTTATCCCCGCGTCTGATGTTGGGATAGCTAGATATCATTGCTGAACTCTCTGGCTCCATGACTTCTTACATCAAACTGACATCTCACTTCAAGGTTTATCTTCTTAAAGATGCCTGTACTAGGCCATAAAAGAGACATACTAATAGTGGTTAATTAGGTCACTTTCATCTGACAGGCTCTCTTAAAAATACACAATGAATGGCATAAAATGGACAATAGAATACACTGCTCAAAACACTTAAACAACGCAATATAACTTCAAGTATATCAAACTTATGTGAAAAAAACCGGTTCATTTAGGAAGCAACACTGATAGACATTCAATTTCGTGGGCAATTAGCAAGACACACTCAATGAAGGAGTGGTTCTGCAGGTGGGGACCACAGACCACTTCAAAGTACCAATGCTTTGTGGCTGTTGTTTTGGTCAATTTTGAATGTTGGTGGTGCTTTCACACTTGTGGTAGCATGAAACACACTCTACAACCCACACAAGTAGCTCAGGTACAGTGGCAATAAGGTTTACTGTGTGTGCTCGGTAGTGTCCAGAGGCTTGAGGTGCTACCAGGAGACAGGCCAGTACACCAGGAGATGTGGTGCGGGCCATAGGAGGGAAGCACCGCTACCTCTGCTTTGTGCAAGGAGGAACAGGAGGAGCCCTGCAAAATGGCCTCCAGCAAGCCACAAATGTGCATGTGTCTGCACAAACGTAACATAAACGTTAACGTATTTTTCAGACTACCGTATTTTCCGGGCCATTAGGCGCACCGGAATATAAGGCGCATCAGTCCGATGCGCCTTATATATGGAATAATTCCATATATAAGGCGCATCGGACTATAAGGCGCGCAGGGTCCGGGGGCGTGGCGGAGGTCCGGGGGCAGAGCGGATACCCGACGAGAAGAGACGCGGCGCGACCCGGAGACGAGACCCGACGAGACGCGGCGACGCGGAGAGGTGAACGGGAAGGTGAGGGGGCAGATGGCAGCGGACCATACTTTCCTAGGTCCCCGCTACCGGAGACAGCAGATCTCCAGCGGGAACTGCAGACCGACGCGGCAGAAGTTGTTCGTGCCGCGTGGTCTGCAGTTCCCGCTGGAGATCTGCTGTCTCCGGTAGCGGGGACCTATGTAAGTAGGGTCCGCTGCCCTCCTATAGGGCGCACCGGACTATAAGGCGCACTTTGGATTTCCAAGGAAATCCAAGGCTTTTATGTGCGCCTTATAGTCCGGAAAATACGGTATAAGGCGCAATAAAAGGTGCACCATGAATAAATTCCTGCTAAAATGTCTAGGTTCATATATAAGACGCACCAGATTATAAGGCGCACCTGAGGATAATTGAGCAGCAGGTGGCCGACCTGTGAACAGGTTAAGGCTACTGCAGTTCCAGGCATCATCAGTGCTCAGAGGTATGAGCTGTTAGGGGTTAATGTTGCAAGGGTGATGCTGCAGAGTTTAAGCTACCTCTCTCTGCCCTTTCTCTTTCCCTCCTCAGGCAGGGTGTTAATCCTGTGAGGTTCCCTGTGACTCCCTCTCTTTCCCCTATAACAGGGCTGGCAGGTGTAGGGGTAAAATTGCTTACTCAGGCGGCCGATGAGGATTGCTGCGTGGTTGGCACTGGTGGTACTGCCGGCCCTGCCAGTGTGGGTAATTGTGCCCGGTGTACACTGTGGGCTGGTGTAGGATATTGCTGCTGGGGAGCTCTTAAACACTCTTAAATGTTATGCAGTACGTGTTGTCTGTAAGTACAGTTCATAAGGGTCACTAAACTATAAAGCGCACCTTTGATTTCTGATAAAATCAAAGGATTCTTTGTGTGCCTTATAGTCCGAAAAATACGGAAGAAACCATGCTGGAGAACATAATCACTCTACATGTGTAGGGTAAACTGCTCCAAATATTTTTTTTTTTTATTTACCCCAAAAAGGGGCAATTGTAAAAATGCTAATCATCCCACACAATGCAATTCTTTTAAAGGTAACATTAAAACAATCAATTCCTATAGTCTTCCACCTTCGGAAACAGTAAGCTACAACGCTAGTACTGTAAAACTGTATACATACGTCTTGTACCCCTTCATTTTATATTATATGCCTTGTCATTTGTTCTTCCAGATCCCAAAGCAGAAACCAGACTGTACATCACCGTGAATGATTTTGAATTCCATGTTTACAATCGCTCTCATTTGTATGGACACCTCCAGGAAGTTTTTGGCTTAGACCCGACTATATTTCCTCCCAGGAAGGATGATGATAAAGTCAGAGAGAACGGGAAACAAAAAGCACAATCTGTACTTGAAAGGTATTCTGGTCTATTAACGAATTTAAGTAAAATGCATAAGTCCAGACAATACCTTAGTTCAGTCTGCGCCTGCCTATAAATTACAGGAATTACAGTATAACTGTGTCAACTTGCACAACATGAAAAAGTTGTAGGGAACTTGTTTCTGCAGTTTTTCACAATTGCTTGCAACTTTTTGCTGTTAAGAAATATGCATACTTACAGTTGTGAGATTACTAGACTAGAAAGTATATTTTTCTGGGAAACTCTAGTCCAGAATGGCTTTTAATACTTCATGCCACACCACACAAACACACACACACACACGCACATTTACACATACAGTATATACACTCACCGGCCACTTTATTGGGTACACCTGTCCAACTGCTCGTTAACACTTAATTTCTAATCAGCCAATCACATGGCGGCAACTCAGTGCATTTAGGCATGTAGACATGGTCAAGACAATCTCCTGCAGTTCAAACCGAGCATCAGTATGGGGAAGAAAGGTGATTTGAGTGCCTTTGAACGTGGCATGGTTGTTGAAGGTGCCAGAAGGGCTGATCTGAGCATTTCCGAAACTGCTGACCTACTGGGATTTTCACGCACAACCATCTCTAGGGTTTACAGAGAATGGTCCGAAAAAGAAAAAACATCCAGTGAGCGGCAGTTCTGTGGGCGGAAATGCCTTGTTGATGCCAGAGGTCAGAGGAGAATGGGCAGACTGGTTCGAGCTGATAGAAAGGCAACAGTGACTCAAATCGTCACCCGTTACAACCAAGGTAGGCAGAAGAGCATCTCTGAACGCGCAGTACGTCGAACTTTGAGGCAGATGGGCTACAGCAGCAGAAGACCACCACGGGTGCCACTCCTTTCAGCTAAGAACAGGAAACTGAGGCTACAATTTGCACAAGCTCATCGAAATTGGACAGTAGAAGATTGGAAAAACGTTGCCTGGTCTGATGAGTCTCGATTTTTGCTGCGACATTCGGATGGTAGGGTCAGAATTTGGCGTCAACAACATGAAAGCATGGATCCATCCTGCCTTGTATCAACGGTTCAGGCTGGTGGTGGTGGTGTCATGGTGTGGGGAATATTTTCTTGGCACTCTTTGGGCCCCTTGGTACCAATTGAGCATCGTTGCAACGCCACAGCCTAACTGACCATGTCCATCCCTTTATGACCACAATGTACCCAACATCTGATGGCTACTTTCAGCAGGATAATGCGCCATGTCATAAAGCTGGAATCATCTCAGACTGGTTTCTTGAACATGACAATCAGTTCACTGTACTCCAAATGGCCTCCACAGTCACCAGATCTCAATCCAATAGAGCATCTTTAGGATGTGGTGGAACAAGAGATTCGCATCATGGATGTGCAGCCGACAAATCTGCGGCAACTGTGTGATGCCATCGTGTCCATATGGACCAAAATCTCTGAGGAATGCTTCCAGCACCTTGTTGAATCTATGCCACGAAGAATTGAGGCAGTTGTGAAGGCAAAAGGGGGTCCAACCAGTTACTAGCATGGTGTACCTAGCAAAGTGGTCGGTGAGTGTACACTATATATGTATCTTTTTATATTCACTACATAAAAAGACACATATGCATGTTATCAAAATAAACCTTTAGGTCAATTAGGATTACCAAAATTATTTATATATTTTTTTCCAAATGCCAGAATGAGAGAGATTTTTTTAAAGGCAAGATTACTATGCCTTTAAATGGAACCTGTTAACACATTTTTCACAAATACACCTACTAACAAGTTCCTAAAAATTGTTTCCCTCAGATCCCTCATAAAATCAGAGTTTTATAAACTTGCCTGATATCTAGGGATCCATAGAGCGAGTCGAGGGAGGGGCCCTAATGTCATGTGACCAGGGTGGCATCTGACCACATAAAATATAACAGCATGCATGCATTCATACCTACTCCTCTCCATGCAGGCTGCTGTAATTTCATATGATATAATTTGCTGGGATTTCATGAGATATATTATTGGTGTTCAGTTTGGCTAATGTTAGGAGGCTAAAGGACCTGCAGTGGTGTCACTTTGGTCACATGAGTAGCATGGGGAGGAGCCGCTGGATTCAGCCAGAGGAGGCTACGGGAACCTTGACTCGCTATAGACTTCTTTGGATACCGGGCAAAATTATAAAGTTAAGTTGTATGGGAATCTGAGGGGAACAACTTTTAGCTAAAGTGTCGGTTAGTTACTAGGGCTCTATGAGAACCTGCCACTAGCTGTATTTGTGAAAAATGTGGTGACAGGTTCCTTTTAAACAATTTTGGACAGCTCATATGATGATGCCATGTCTTTGGAATCTTATGTTTATTGGCAACATTTGAGTTTGAGACTCACCTAATGGATGTATTTGAAGAGACAACCTGATACACACTGCTTTAATGTATAACATCATGAGAGAGCCAAGATGTTAGGAAAAGAATTGTGGACTTGCACATGTCTGGTTCATCCTTGGGTGCAATTTCCAGATACCTGAAAGGGCCTTGTTCATTTGTACAAACAATTATACGCAAGTACAAACAGAGTGTCCAGCCATTATACCGCTTAGGAAGGAGACGGATTCTGCATCCCAAAGATGAAAGTTCCTTGGCCAAATCTTGTATATCAACCCAAAAACAGAATGATGATGATGCTAGCTGAAACTTGTAAACATGTGTCAGCATGTTGTAGGGTTGCTGCAGGACGGGCAGGTGCATTTTACAAAATATGTGGCTTCATGAGTAAAGAACGTAATGTCACAATACTGAACCAACATCTGAAGACATCTGCCAGGAAGTTAGAGCTTGGACGCAAATGGGTTATCCTTATGGACAATGACCCATAGAATACAACTAGACTGGTTATAATGTGGCTTGAGGTTAATAAAGTCAATGTTTTTGAGCGGCCATCACAGAGCCCTGATCTCAATCCCATGGAAAATTTATGGGTAAAGCTTGTGAAAGGAGATCCAAAACATTTGACCAATGTCAGTTTTAAGGCAATGGTACCAAATACTGATGAAAAGTTTCTAAAATTTTGACTTTGCTGAAAGTAATAAAAGTGACTTAAAATTCATACTCTCATTATTCTGGCATATGTCAAATATAAGTCACTTTGGCAATTATAATTCATTTACAATGGGAAAGGTTATTCTGATTTCATGTCCTATAGTGAGAAAAATGTACATATGTGTCTTTTTATATAGTATATGTTAAGTTCTGGTTTCAACTGTATGATATGTATACAGAACTCCTTCCAGACAGAAGTCCTCCAGATGTCAGATTGCATCTGAAGTGAACAAATTCCTTTTTCTGTTTCTGCTGCAAAATAAGCTAGCTTCTGGTCCTGTATTTAGACAATAGGCATCAATTTTTAATGAAGTATTAGACTGGGTGGGGGGTATACAACCAGGGGTTTGTGGTAATCCGAATCCACCACTGAAAATGATCATTTCATACATGGAACAAATGGGGAATATGAGTTTAGGGATTTAGTAAATAATCTGTGTTTTTTACTTCTTGCCAAAAATATTCATTTTTGTTCTTGGATGTTTTTATAATTTTCACAATTCATTTTCACATTTTCATTTTTATTTGTATTGCTTTTCTTTTACTTAAGTGGAAATGTCAAAATAGAATCACCAGATCCATCATCCTCTTGGAGGTCTCTCATACCAGTCATTAAAGTGAATATCAGCACTGTAAGTATTATGAAAACGAGGTAAAAGCTTTGTAGTTTGTTATAGGATATTGCTTTGGTAAACCCCAGATTCAACTATCTTTAGACATAGCATGACCTACAACTTCTGGGTGAAAGGGGAAGAAATTGGGTTTCATTGGCAGTGAAAGGTAAAGGCAAGCTTGCCTATATAGGTGTCATGTAGTGTTCTCATGTTCCTCTACTAAGTTATGATGAGGCAGGTAGACATGAGGAAATTATAATAACCTGGTGCTTGTTTCTAATCTTTCTGTGCAGTCAGAGAAAACATTGATATGGTGAACTATGGACTATGAAATAATGAATAATCAAATATAGACAGGGTGGAGCAGTCTTCAGTATGGTGAAAGGACTTTTATAAAAGTCAGACTCCTTATCTGAACTTAAAGTCGCTATATACAAAAGGAAAAGAATCTCTCCATGGAATGCAATTCTATTCACATAATTTTACAAAATAATCAAATCATTTGCATTCGTAGATCAGTAATTCTAGTTACAGGATATTGGGATACTACATCTAGAAATGTCACATATTGCACATTTCACCCAGTTAAATGACAAAAATGAGTCTGACCGTGAAAAGAAATTATATAATTTCTCACTATTCTACAGCGTCCGGCTGCTGTAAGATTTTAGATGTATATTTACCCCAGGTAAAGACTCACAAATGGCTAATGTATGTGTTGAGTGGGACACTTTGAAATACAGTGGTGTAGTTTTCATAAGCTAAAAAGTAATTGCATTCATTAAACAGAAAATCCCGCAGAAATTGCATCAATTTTTTGTGAACAGCTTTCCCATTTAAGACATTTATGGCATTTGCACTGAATATCTAAATTGATCTTGCTCCTGGGTCCTACCTATGGGTGTACCCAGCCTCTCTGCTGCCTGAGGCAAATCTATAATCTATCATTGCCATCCATATCTAGAAATGCCCTTTATGTACATCCTTCAACCAAATAAACAGACCTGAGAATAAAATCATAGACCAAAAAGGGTCAGTGTGATATCCTTGGAAATCAGTGATGGGATATAGAGAAAAAAAACAAATTTGTGAATGAGCCATAAGTAGTATGATCCTAGCATAAACTCTTGCAGTTTTCTATATCCATTAGGGGGTGGGTAATGGTAACATTTGGAGGTTGCATAGATAATTGTGAACAGTTCTAAGTTTTAATGAAAAAAAACTTGTGTTGAAGTCTGGTTTTGATCTTTGGCTCTGTTTTACATTTCTTTAACATTGCCTTGAAAGCTGTACAACAAGATGTGTGATCAGAACAATTGTAAAGGGATAGACGTCAGAGCAAACCTTTTATTAAGGACCTGCCTTTTCCCATTCATTTTTTACATACTAAGATTTATAATGTTTGGGGAAAAAATAAACAAATACCAGTAGTTCTTTTTTGCCTTCTTTGAAGTTTATCTTTGCCTAATAACAATTGTCATATTAAAGGCATTTCATGTTATTAACAATTTTACCTTGTCCCAGAGCTTCTCACTGGTGCAAAAGTCATTGAATAACTATATAAATATTATACAGTAGGCTAATAAGTACCCGAGTTGTACAGCATGTAATCTCATATGAACTATAAGTGTCTGCAAATGTTCTGTATCCATCAGTCCTCACTACTCTGGTAATAACTGAATGAATGTTGCTGGGCTGTATTGTAGTCCAGTCAGTGCAGTCTCTTGAGACCTCTCAGCCTTTATTTTATCTTCCTCTGCCAGCCAGAGCAGGATGTCTGTAAGGCATTGCTTCAGGGTGCGGTGCCTTGGCCCAATCGAATATGCATTTCCATGCAATCGGTAACCAGCCCCCAGTGTATTGCATTTAAACAATACAAGACACTAGGTGCTGGTTACCGCTCCCAAACGCAAGCAAATGCACCCTCAGCCCGTAGCTGCAGAGCACTAAGCCTGCGTTTACACATTGCATTTCAAATACATTTTTAACTTCAATTTAAAGGCAACAATTTCCCTTTAAGCCTACATTGTATCATTACAACATATTGGAGAGCACTATTGTCCGATAAAACAATATAATAATATAGCATCAACTTTAATTGTAGGGGCGGTTGGCCTTTGGGAACCATTACCAGCCTCAGACTCTGTGTGTAAATTTTGATGATGCATTCCTCACTTACACAACGAAGCCTCCATCAAGTCACCTGGACCAGTTCATGCACATCTTGAAAGGCAAATTGGAGAATGTCAGGGTGATGCTAGTTCCCAGCCCTAGATATGTTGGACTCCAGAATGACGAGTAAGTGTGTTTATAGTATCTTTTTGATGTTTCTTTTGAATAGCTAACAAAGTTTCCACTTGCTGTGTGCTTTAATCAGTTGTGCATGGTTTAAAGCTACAAAATGCGTGCCTAATGCATTCCTGGAAGAGCACTCTCATCCTAATGAAAGACATTTTAAAAATTAGGCTTGCTGTCAATCATAAGCATTTTGCCTTTTAATTTTATTATCCGTTTGGTTGTCCCTCATCGCTTGAGAATCAGAGAATAAAAACATAAACAAAACTTAAATTTAGGGCGCTTCAAAATAGATATACAGTGTAGGTCTTTAGAAAACTCTGGAGAAAACATGTAACGTGTGATATTCGTAATTATATCTGATGCTTGAGCCTGTCACTTAAAGTACATTTACCATCAAGTATTGTAAAGCAAGCACACTTACATAACACTACATGTGTGTCCTCTGGCAAGATCCATTCGTCCTTTAGCTGCTTATGCCCTGGTTTTTGCACAATTTTAAAAGCCTTTTTTTTGTAAATGAGCCTGAAGGGCTCCATGCTCCAAAGGTGTTGATGGAGCCTGAAGTCTATCGGACTCATTTGCATAGTTTCAAAGCCATTTTTTTTTTTCTTTAAGCAAAGGTAGCTTAAAGAAGGGAAGATCCTGCCAGAGGGAACAAACTCCAGTATGTTAGTTTACTTGGTTTACAATATTTGATCCTGGTGGTAGAAATCCTTTTAAGATTGAGCATTTTTTTCCAAAACAAAAAAAAACAAAATAAATTAAAATTCACATATCAGGAATGCATTCCTATGAAAAAACTGTTCTATTTATTTGTTCTTTCAGATTGGAAAAGGACAGGAAACAATTATTCTAATCTGATAATAGGCATGTGGCTCATTTAAAATCTCTAGTCTGGCAGATAACTTCTCTCAGTTCTATTTTTCTGTACTGTATTTCTATTGTTCTGGTTTGCTGCTGCCAAATACATTCAGTTAATGAAGGAAGGCTCCTTTCACATGAGCAGATATTTTCAGCTGTACGAGGGCGGTTCAATAAGTGCCTGTATTAGAAATGAAGACACCATTTTTTTTTTTTTTTTTTTTAATTTTCAGAAAGATGCACTTCTCCCAATGTTCCTGCCATTGACCCCTCCAAAAAATAGGATTTGTCGAACTCTCCAAAATACGCCTCTGTCTCGGCAATGACTTCCTCGTTTGAGCAGTTTAGCGGTGGCAGCTCCAGATAAATGTGCTGGTGCGTTATCGTGTTGAAACCTTCTTTTTCGCTAAATGTGGCCGTGTCACTTCTTTGTTGAAGCGGTCCAACAACTCACTGTAGTATTGTACAGTGATCGTTCTTCCTTTTCCTTAAAAATCTATGAGGATGACGCTGTTCGCATCCCCAAAAAACGTCTCCATGACCTTTCCGGCCGATGTGACCGTCTTCGCCTTCTTTAGAGCAGATTCATCGGGAGAAATCCATTGTTTTGATTGTTACTTAGTTTCTGGTGTGTAATGATGAATCCAGGTTTCATCAACGGTGACAACTCGACGCAAAAACTGCTCTGATGTTAAGAGCCGCATCCGCTTGTTTTACACCGCAAGCAATCAGGTCGACAGTTTTTGCATCGCCAACTTATCATGTAAAATATTAATTGCCGTTCCGATCGACACACCTACGGCCTCTTCTACTTTGCGCACTTTCTTTCATCGATTAGCAAGTATCATGTCGTTTTCTTTTTGAATGATTTCCTTGGTAACCACGTCTGCCAAAAATGGACGTTCGCCCACGTTTAAATTCGTTGAACCAATATCTAACTGTAGTCACAGATGGCAAAGTGTCCCCATAAACAGCATCTAACTTTGCTTTTATTGTCTTGTGTTTTTTCCAATCCAAAACAAAAAGAGAATTACTGGACGATACTGCTCTTTTTCCATCTTGGCGAAAATCCCAAAACATGTCTTACTCAAATGGCTGCCAAATCCAAACCTATGAATCGGTCTGCAATTTGTTTTGCCGTCGTTTGATAATGGCAGCACACAATGATAACACCAACTTTCCTCAGAGTACTTATTGAACCGCCCTCGTATACTACTTGTACCTGTACTGTTTTGGTATGGGTAGCATACAGCCACATTCATTTCAACAGGCAATACGTCCATCCATATGAACGGACGTATTTCCCACCGCAATGTAAAGAAAAAGAGCTTGCTCCATCTTTTCCCGTATGTATTCCTGGGCTACTCTCCTGCCTATGCAGAGGGAAGGGGTGAGCCTTCTCTAGCCACACGTATGCTACGCCCAGGTACCGGCCCATCCGTAGCTTGCATCATGTGAAATAGGCCTGAGAACAATTTGTAATTTTTTTTTTTTTAAAGGGAATCCGCTACCATGATTTAACCTACCCATAAAAACTGCAATGTAACACAGGGCTGTACGTGCCACACATACTTTCGTTTCCTTGTGAATATGTTCCTTTCCATTCTAAAACTTAAATTTTCAAAATATGCAAATTCTGTTGAAGTTCTTTGGCAGAGCACCCAGGGTTCCTGGATCACATCTTGCTAAACCCAGGAATGACTTAGCTGAAGAGGGAGGGAGAGAAAAGATGCTGATCGATGGCAGTTTAGCAGGGAGCATTGTCTGCTAATGCCCCTAAAGTACGTCAGCCTCGTTTGCATATTTTGTAAGTTACCTTTTGTCATGGAAAGAGCAGCTGGGAAATAAAAACAAAGACATGGGTAAGATGTGTGGGACTAGCGCTCTATTACATAATTAATTTGGTTAGGTGAAATATCGTGACAGGTTCCCTTTTAAATAAAAGGTTGTATTATTGCCACCAGGCTAATGCAACCCAATGTCGGCCTGAAATGGTTACCTGCAATCTTTGGTTTAGCACTCACTTGCTGTATTTGGCACAAAAGTAACATTTTTGAAACTTTCCATGCCCATCTTACCACTGATGGACAGCTTTGCTCCTCTACTCTGCATAGAGAGAAAACTGATAATCGCTGCAGGTTGGGTCGAGGGGAGCTGCAGCTGAAAAATCATTATAAAGCGGATTCTCTGTACCTTTTTTCCTGCTCTTTTTCCTGTAGTGAGTAGTGTTTCCACAAGCCTTATAAGGTCTGTCCACTTCAGTCACATAAAGTGGCTAATGATTAACTCCTTCCATACCTAGAGAATAATTACCTTTATTCAATTCTCTGAGGTGATTATACTTTCCAGGGACTGTGTGTAAAGGAACACTCCAGTCATAATTTAATAATGAAAGCATGACTCATTTTCATTGTATTCCTAGATCCTAGAGTCATTCGTCTCCCTTCACAAGTTATATTCAATTATTCAGCTTTGACTACAGTGTTCCTTTAAAGGGAACCTGTCACCACATTTTTCACAAATACAGGTAGTGACAGGTTCCTATAGAGCTCTAGTAACTATCTGACACCGTGCTTTTAGCTAAAAATAGTTTCCCTCAGATCCCCTTAAAATCAGAGTTATCTTGCCTGGTATCTATGCATCTATTGTCATGTGACCAGTTCTTTAAGCTACTTAACATTAGCAAACAGTACCCCATGTACATATCTGACCACATAAAACAATCACAGCAGCCTCCATGGACTTCTTCTCCACGCAGGCTGCTGTGATTTCATGTTCCCCTTAAGTCATGCGTTACGTTATCAGGTTCCTTTATGTCTTAACAATTGTCAGTGGATACGGGACAGAAGGTTGTTTTACACAAACTGCATGAAGAAGGAAGAAAGGCAGGGGGAAAAGGGACACTATCTTTACTATTGATTTATGAGATGCAATGACTGCAGGTTTCAACTGCTCAAGGTTTGTTTTCTGTTAACAAAGAAATTATGTATATACAAAACAAATGTTTTGCAAGAGTCTTTCTTTCTTTTTTTTTCTCACAGTAAATTAAATTCCATATGGCTGTTCAGTCATAATTTTAAGGTTTTATCCCTTGAACATATTTTATTTACAAAAAATCAGTTGTCTTGGGTATTGTGACAATATCTAATAACCAGTATTTCTCGATCTTATTTTATCTTTTAAAGGCCTCCTAGACTCATGGGAGAAGGATTCGTGGTCATGCAGTCTAATGATGTTGACATCTACTACTATATGGATGAGCCAGGTAATCTGCAGCAAGTGAATGGAAAGAGCTGGCTGACTAAAGTCATTATCTCCATGGTTAATTCATTTCCAGGGCTGGATGTTATTTGTGTCTGTCAGATCCAATGTGTTCCACTGATGTTATTGGTCAGCATCAATCTCAATCTGATGTTTGTGTTTATACAGCATTTCTAGCAACTTAACCTTTACTAATCTTGATGAATTTGCTATCTGCTTTCTCACTTGGACTTGGTAGATCCTATATATATCCCAATATATTTTTTTCTTTATGAAACTCTTTTTATTTATTATTTTTTATTGCAGCACAAGACACTCTAGCTGCAACTGTACTGTCTTTAACAACAACAGAACATAGTTCTGTTGACTTATGAATAGAAAATGAAGGTGCATGTGGTGAGAACTTCAGTCTGGCTTTTGCTGTGGAGGGACATACTATCCAACTTTTGGTGTGATGATCTCAGGAGCCATTGTAAGTTAGACCCTGTCACCCCAAATACTGATGCAAGATGAACTGCTCAGTTATATGTAGAGAGCACCCTGCTTCCGTTAGAATTTCCTAGGAATGTCTCCGGCAGACTGCAGCAGTTCGCTTGGCTGCAAGATTGAATAGAAAAAGTTCCAGCAAAATGGATGAGATTGGATTATTTCATTGAAAACATCAAGCTAGAATACGCGTCCATCTAAAAGTTCTGTTGGAAAAAGAATTGTGCTTAGTTGAAGCTACAGCTAAGGGGCTCATGCACACAAAGGTGAAATGCGGACATGTGCACACAACGACCTTACACGCTCGTGACAGGACACAAACAACTGTCCACAGGAAGGCTACGAACAAGTCTGTCTGACTTGAGTCAATATAAAATTACTTTTGCTTTTTTTCGTATATAAGACTCTTGCCCTCAGCTGTCACCAGATGTATTACCAACATAGCTTTTATGGGACCATCTGGGACACCAGCTTCAACATACTACAGGGTGCAGGATCCAACTGCAAAACGTATGGGTAAATGTGCCACAGAAATACTACATGGAACTTCTATGCCACTCTTTAATCAAAGAGCATGGCACTCGCCAATGGATGAATTTTCTTTTTCTTTCATTGGCATAAATATTTTACATGATAATGAAAAATAGTAGGCCTTCACCATAGTACATGA
Organism: Engystomops pustulosus; assembly: GCF_040894005.1. NCBI lineage: Eukaryota > Metazoa > Chordata > Amphibia > Anura > Leptodactylidae > Engystomops > Engystomops pustulosus. The sequence continues at coordinate 214,997,563 of NC_092411.1, forward strand.
ACAGATAGTATCACATAGAAAGCAGATCAAAAATTAAACAATGTTTCGGTCACTGTGACCTTTCCCAAGTTATATTTGTAATATGAAACATGAGGCTGCCAGAATGGTGAGGCCCATTTCATATTCATGTGAATATTTAAGTTAATAAAAGAAGAAAAGGAATATTCATCCATTGGCCTGTGCTATGGTCTTTGATGTAACCAAAGTGAGAATCCCACATGAGCACCACCTACAACTGTGTATGCGGGATCCCTTGCTCCACAATCCATGCCACACTTTATCTCATAATGTTGTCAGGCTGGAAGTGGTTTGAAATAATTGTAGAATTAATGGATTCTACAACCCAGTAGCAAAACTTGGTAACTTTGTTGCAGTTGTGATCGTAAAATATTATACAGGATTGATCACATCTTCAATAACACACGGTACGTGTCTTGAACACCTAAGGCATTCTTTCTTGTGACACTTGGTTTTGGCTCGACAGGGACTACAGCTTCTTAATTTTAGTTTTACCCAATACATTTATCCTTTATTAATATTATAATCACTCACAATTATCTTCATTACATTTAAACAAAGTTTTATTTTATTCTTGGAAATCCTTCTTGGGGTGTGAGATTTCTTTTTGTCAATGATTATACATTGTGAAGGGACCACCATCCGTGTTGTGGAGCCATTATATCTGAGAAGCAAGTACCTGGCCATTCAGCCAGTGACTACATGAGGACTGTACAATGGTTCTACATAATATAGAAAAAACTGTAGAATGGCACTCACCACAGTTCTTCCTTATTCATTCCGGTTTATTAGTGATAATATCGAAACCGTTGTCATGCACCTTGTATATTTGTGAGTCCCTGCGTCTACCCCTCCCTTTGAATGTTTTGAAATGTCATGGTTTTGTGAGTATCACTAATAAACCGGAATGAAAAAGGAAGAACTGTGGTGAGTGCCATTCTACTGTTTTTTCTATTGAAACAAGATCACTGCCTTTTTTGAATAAGAGCACCACCCGGGTTATCCACAAAGTTTGACTTACCCTGTATACAAGTCCGACAATCAGGGAATGGAAACTTAGTTATACGAAGTGGTGCCATCCAACCAGAGATCGCATTAACGCCTCACCAAGCGTCATAGACGCATGATGAGGCGCCATTACTCCCCAGAATAATTGCCAAGCGTAAAAGTACGCTTGGCAATTATCCCCTGTAGTGTGTGAGCTGAGCGGTCCGGAGCGCACAGCAATGGTGTGCAGGAAATTACACTGGCAGCGCGCGTGCCGGCACTGCTCAGCTCACACTACAGCGCTGGTAGTCTGTAGAATGGAGCTGCTCCGTGTAGCCGTGATGTCACGGGAGGGGCGCGGAGCCTCCTGGAGAGGGGCGTGGCTTACTACGCAGTCTCCTCACAGGAAGTAGAGCTGTAATGGCTGCCTGCAAGTAGAACTTGTACAGGTACTGTGTGCATACATGTGTATGGAGGTAAGGGGGCTTGACAGGAGTGGATGTGATAAGGTCAGGGAAGACCTGTATGTTACATGGGACTGCATGTCTTGCAGGTGCTGAGTTGGCATGAGGTGTATTTTACATAGGACTGCATGTCTGACAGGTGCTGAGGTGGCAGGTGTATTTTACATAGGTCTGCATGTCTGGCGGGTGCTGAGGTGGCAGGTGTGTGTTACGTAGGACTGCGTGTCTGGTGCTGAGGTGGCAGGTGTGTGTTACGTAGGACTGCGTGTCTGGTGCTGAGGTGGCAGGTGTGTGTTACGTAGGACTGCGTGTCTGGCGGGTGCTGAGGTGGCAGGTGTGTGTTACGTAGGCCTGCGTGTCTGGTGCTGAGGTGGCAGGTGTGTGTTACGTAGGACTGCGTGTCTGGTGGATGCTGAGGTGGCAGGTGTGTGTTACGTAGGACTGCGTGTCTGGCGGGTGCTGTGGTGGCAGGTGTGTGTTACGTGGGACTGCATGTCTGGTGCTGAGGTGGCATGAGGTATATGTTACGTAGGACTGCGTGTCTGGCGGGTGCTGAGGTGGCAGGTGTGTGTTACGTGGGACTGCGTGTCTGGCCGGTGCTGAGGTGGCAGGTGTGTGTTACATGGGACTGCATGTCTGGTGCTGAGGTGGCATGAGGTATAGGTTATGTGGGACTGTGTGTCTGGCGGGTGCTGAGGTGGCATGAGGTGTATGTGAAACAGGACTGCATAAATAGTAAAAACACGTAAAAAATTACACAAATTCAATTAATAAAAAACCAAAAAAAAAATAAACCAAAATTTATTAAAAAAAAAAAACATTTTACAAAGCAACTATCATGGATTTGCAGTGTCGGCTGCAGTCTGGACACTGGGGCTCCGCGGCGGCTGCCACAGTCTGGTCACATGGGGAGAGGGATACATTGGGGCAGATTTACCTACCCAGTCTGTTCGCGATCCAGTGGCGCGGTCTCTGCGCTGGATTTGGGTCCGGCCGGGATTCATCAAGGTAGTTCCTCCGCCGTCCACCAGGTGGCGCTGCTGCGCTGAAAAGCATCTGAACGCGCTGGAGTTCACCAACCCGGACCAAGTGAAGGTGAGCGCGTCCCAAGCAACACATTTCTTTTTTTAAATGCGGCGGTTTTTCCGAATCCGTCGGGTTTTCGCTCGGCCACGCCCCCGATTTCCGTAGCGTGCATGCCAGCGCCGATGCGCCACAATCTGATCGCGTGCGCCAAAATCCCGGGGCAATACAGGGAAAATCGGCGCAAATCGGAAATATTCGGGTAACACGCCGGGAAACCGCGAATCGGGCCCTTAGTAAATGACCCCCATTGTGTGTTAGCCGCAGTCTGGACGTTTGGTGTCAGCGGCGTTAGCCACAGTGTGGTGGTGGGAGGTTTCGGCGACTGTGGTTGGGGGCGTCAGCTCCAGTTTGGTCAATGCATGATGTAACATCACTACAACTGCCTCCATTTGCTATTTAAAGAAGATACTGACACATGATTTTCTTATATAATTAGCATCTATCAACATTATATACAGCTATGAGTTATATATTTGTATTACTGAAAATTTCATACTCCTTCCCGGCTAAAAATACTCCTCAAAAATAGTAAGAGGAGTATTATTACCCTTCTAGAAATATGTTAGTGCGATCTCTGCATCCAACCTTTCCCCTCTGTTTGACATCTTCTACATAATATTGTTTAGGTAAACCTTTACTGCCTCTCATCCTGGAAATATCAGAAATTGTCCATTTAGTAGCCCAAGTAGTAGCCATTATGGATAAATCTGGTTGAGAAAATGTAGTGAGCACTGGTTACTCAAGTCTTCTGTGAAGACCCCTGTGCTCACAAGAGATGGATTCGAGAAAAGAGGCTAGGACAAATGGGAATCAGATGTGCAAATGATCGTGTTGTCATATAGATCCAGTGGGGGAGATTCATTATGCCTTAAATAAATCTCCCCCTCCCCACCAGTTTCTCTGACCCACACACTATAGTATACTTACAGAGTCTAGCAAAAAAACCCAGCCAGATTAGACCTGGTCTATATAGGTCCAACCTGGCAGAGACTGTCCCATATGTATGCGGGTTTGTGTGTATTATTTATTATTTCTGTATCATGATTTTCACTTTTTTTTTTTTTTTTTTTTTTAAGGGCTAGTCCCAGAAGATACTGGAGAAAATTTTGAAGAGGAAAGTAATACAGAAGATGCAAAACTGCAAGATTTACCACCTTGTTGGGGTCTAGACATTGTCTGTGGAAAGGGAACCGATTTTAACTATGGCCCATGGGCAGATAGACAGAGGTACAAAATTACCATCAATTTCAGGACCTGCTTTTCTCTGTTTTGTGTAATATTTGTTTTTTCAGTATAAAAGAGGACCTTTTGACACCTTCATTAACTTAATTAATCTTTTAATAGCTGGTACTCTATTAATTATGGCATAATTGGAATTTTCTCTTTAGCCTCCACCATTAGCAAGTAACCAATGTCAGTATTTTCATATCACTAAATTCAAATAGGTGGAGGTAGCTGTCTGCTCCAGCCTAGAGCCCACCATCTGACGGTAGAGAGCCCAATTAGCATATTGAGTAATGACATTGTACTAATTATTATAGCTCTTTACTTGTTGTCAGATGGAACAATGGCTTATAAAGGTTGTATGGACTTGGAGGCAGGTGAAGGTGGTAAAAGGTCCTATTTAAAGGGGTCAATTATTTATAGGAATCTTTAACAGGATAATTCGGGTCACCCATATTATACTTGCCATGATAAAGTTTCCTGTTTGCCGTCGGGATTTCCTGTGATGTCCTTTGTCCCGCTGTGGCTTTGTTGAGGTCTTCTGTGTGATCAGTATTATGCTTGATTTCTTTAGGATATTTTATTCAATATTTCCTTTTTCTGACAGGGAATGCTTGTGGAAATTCTTTTTCCCTCCAGACTATCAGGTCTTGAAAGTTTCTGATATTCCACAGCCTGGAAAGCCAAGGCAGATACAGGCTTTTGAATTAAGAATGAACATAATCGCAAATGCTACTATCGATCTACTTTTTACAAAAAATAAAGTAAGTTGCTGTGTTGCAAATGTTGTATTCAAAAAGCATCTGAGTAATGTATCTGAAAGCATTCTGAGGTTCTCCACTTCAGACAGATAAGGAGGCTAATAAATAACTCTTTCCATACCTAGAGAATATTTCCCATGATGAATCAGTTCTCTGTGTAGAAGGAGTATCCTAGAACTGCCTAAAGAGATAAGTGATAGACTTTTTTTTTTTAGACTCCTATATCTCTCAGCTGTAAGTGGTGTACAGGATAGAATCCCCATCCCCATTTCTGATCAGCAAATTAGGCCTTATCCTGTGGATATTCCCTATCATGCTTTTTATGACATGCGAGACTTTCATCTAGTAGAATAATTTTATTAATAACATGTTTTTTGTTTATAGAATGCTAACAGAAAAAATAAAACATGAAAAAATAAGCCAGTATAAATTGACCTGAGTATAAGCCGAGGCACCCTTTTTTCAAAATTTTTCCTGTAAAGTTTTTTTAATATGTGCAAAAATTGTATAAACCTTTACCAAAAACACTTCAAACAATCATATCTCCTGAACCGTGGCACCTATTTACTCACCCTCCGGTGGCCCCGATGCACAGCGCTGCTCCCCTGATATCATCGCGGCTCTTCTTCTGGCTTCCCGGCTCCTCTTCTTGCTTCCGCGCCGTCTTCTGTCTTCTTTAACATCGTGTTGTTCTCTCCCGTGCGGCGCCTAGTATGACGCGCTGCTGCTGACTTCATACTAGGAGCCGCATGGGAGATGAACAATGGCGTCGCCCGGCACAATGTTAAAGAAGACAGAAGATGGCGCAGAAGCAGAAGAGGAGCCGGGAAGCCAGAAGAGAAGCCGCGATGACATCGGGGGAGCAGCGCTGTGCATCGGGGCCACCGGAGGGTGAGTATATAAGTTTATTTTTATTTTTTGTCCATTTTTAATTATTTTTTACAAGTATTGACTCCTGTATAAGCCGAGGGGATGTTTTTCAGCACATTTTTTAAAAACTCGGCTTATACACGAGTATATACGGTAATTTCAAGAATTTGTTTCTAGGTGTCGCCAAACTGGAAATATCCACTGTTAAAGTTGGAATTGAAAATTTGTATATATTATATGTCCAGTTCAGTCGTCCATAGAAACACAATCCTGATATGATATTGATGGGGAGTTTCTCTTCTTGAATAGGATACCAGAGCTTGTATTTCTAGGTTCACAATTCAGAACATATAACCACTTGACATCTGTAAACGTGCCATTTTGCATGGGGTATGTGAAGATAGGACTTTTATAGCTAGATGGCAGTTGTAATGGGCTTAATAAAGTATATTCCAAAGTTTAATATCATCTGCACTATTCATCTATGTAATTTTGTTAAAAGTTTAGTTACCTTTTACCCTGAATGTGCACAGCTATCCTGGGGATTTTGCCTTCTTTATCTCCCTTTACAGATGTCCATTAGCCCCTTAGAGCGCTAATGACATAGAGGGACATTTATCAGTGCTTCCACCCCAGTATTCTTGTGATTATGCAACCTCCATGCCATGTGGGTGTGAAGGGTACGGCAACCGGCAGAGTGGGCCAGCACGGGGTGGTCCTGCGCCGCGCCTGCACACTTTCCTTCTAATAGTCTGCGAACCTTCCCCCGCTGGATGTTTGCAGACTTTTATGCAAAGCTACGCCAGGTCGCACTTGGCTTAGTTATGTCCGTCAACTCAAAATATGGCCAGCAGATGCATCATGAGGTCTAACCCTTATCAGGTAACCGCCTTGGCGGTGGGGGGGGTATGGGTTATACACCGACATACAGAACATTTGTTAAATCTCCCCCGCTATCTTTGTCGCTCCTCCGTGATAATGATAGTACCGTGTATTGTAGTCGGCAGATAAGGTTCAGCTTTGTGTGTACGGCATGAGTGCTGTGATATACTTTTATAACGGATCCTCCGGAAACATTATTGGTAAATAACTTTATGCTTAGCAGGTCACTTGCTGGTGTTTGCATTTACTAATATTCTTTGATGCCGTACAGGAAACAAATGCCGTACATGTGAATGTTTGGGCAGGATCTTACTTGGAAGTGAACATCCCTATGACTGTCACTGATATGGGTAAGACATTCTCTTAGTACTTTTGGCTAAACCTGTGAAACGCTTAAGCCTTTGCAGGCCAAGATCTAGCTAATTATTCTGCATGTCTGTTGTTCTCCTTCTATTGGCTTACACAAATGTTTGGTTTCAATGTATTTGCTGTGGATGTGTTTGTGTTTCCACCTCTCCCATTGTGCTGCACCATACAATCCCATGCCATACTGTAATCTATTCTATGAGTCATGAGACATTAAACCTTACACCCTCTGCACACGTTCCTAGAACAGGTTATAGTTTTTCTGTCTCTGCACTTCATACAGATTCACATGTTGCAAATATACTGCAGCTAGCAGCCACTCAGGTCAGGGTGTACATGTATTGTACACAATCTTACATGAAATTGGGCATTTAAAAAAAACATTTCAATATCAGTTTTGCAGAGGAAATGATGAGATGTTCAAAATCTCAACACACAGCATATTCTAATTAGTCAGTGTCTAATGTGATCCTCCTGGTCTTAAAGGGACTAGTGTATATATAAAAGAAAATTTGTCAAAAACCCAAATTGGACAACTGGCTGATTTTTAGATGACTTTCCTTATATTCTTTACAGCATTGACAGTGGTTCTGTTAAGTGTTACCCCCTCTCCCATTTGAAAGTGTGGGTGCTCAGCAGAATAACAAAGCTTGATTTCTACAGCGTTTTTTAAGAACGCACTTTTTGACCACCAGAAGATTTTACACCGGAATCATATAGATGCAGGTCCCGTATCTGCCTTTTGCTCACTGGGAATAAAGAATTCATAGTGATCACAGGTCAGATGTTGGTCTTGCCTCTACAGGATTCCTGTGTTAAATCTTCTGGCTATGCTATCTGTAATGGGTATTAAAAAACCACTACTAGGGAGTCACTGCACCATAATAAAAATAGTTCCTTTATTTATATAGCGCACACAGATTCCACATCGCTGCACAGAGTTTTGCCAAATCAGTCAATGCGTTATTCAATGAATAAGAAATGACTACAGTGTCACCAATTCCGTGTGTCCAGATTTAAAACTTTTACATGCATGTATGCCGTAAAACTGTCATATAGGCATGGCATATATTTTCTCAGTTGACGTGCGGCATATTTATTGCAGCGTGTGGATAGAATTTGTACAGGTGCCATACATTCTTCATATCATGTAATGAATTATAAGATGCATTTTGCAAACTTCCTCACCTTCCTGACTTTATAAGACCTGCACCATCAATTTGGCCTAATAACAAACGTGATGCCTCCACAACACCTTGTCACGCTTGTGTATATGGCCACATTGTTTGAAAGGAACACATTAACAGCACATACACTTACCGGCCACTTTATTAGGTACACCATGCTAGTAACGGGTTGGACCCCCTTTTGCCTTCAGAACTGCCTCAATTCTTCATGGCATAGATTCAACAAGGTGCTGGAAGCATTCCTCAGAGATTTTGGTCCATATTGACATGATGGCATCACACAGTTGCCGCAGATTTGTCGGCTGCACATCCATAATGCGAATCTCCCGTTCCACCACATCCCAAAGATGCTCTATTGGATTGAGATCTGGTGACTGTGGAGGCCATTTGAGTACAGTGAACTCATTGTCATGTTCAAGAAACCAGTCTGAGATGATTCCAGCTTTATGACATGGCGCATTATCCTGCTGAAAGTAGCCATCAGATGTTGGGTACATTGTGGTCATAAAGGGATGGACATGGTCAGCAACAATACTCAGGTAGGCTGTGGCGTTGCAACGATGCTCAATTGGTACCAAGGGGCCCAAAGAGTGCTAAGAAAATATTCCCCACACCATGACACCACCACCACTAGCCTGAACCGTTGATACAAGGCAGGATGGATCCATGCTTTCATGTTGTTGACGCCAAATTCTGACCCTACCATCCGAATGTCACAGTGGAGATTGAGACTCATCAGACCAGGCAACGTTTTTCCAATCTTCTACTGTCCAATTTCGATGAGCTTGTGCAAATTGTAGCCTCAGTTTCCTGTTCTTGGCTGAAAGTAGTGGCACCCGGTGTGGTCTTCTGCTGCTGTAGCCCATCTGCCTCGAAGTTCGACGTACTGTGTGTTCAGAGATGCTCTTCTGCCTACCTTGGTTGTAACGGGTGGCGATTTGAGTCACTGTTGCCTTTCTATCAGCTCGAACCAGTCTGCCCATTCTCCTCTGACCTCTGGCATCAACAAGGCATTTCCGCCCACAGAACTGCCGCTCACTGGATGTTCTTTCTTTTTCGGACCATTCTCTGTAAACCCTAGAGATGGTTGTGCGTGAAAATCCCAGTAGATCAGCAGTTTCTGAAATACTCAGACCAGCCCTTCTGGCACCAACAACCATGCCACGTTCAACGGCACTCAAATCACCTTTCTTCCCCATACTGATGCTCGGTTTGAACTGCAGGAGATTGTCTTGATCATGTCTACATGCCTAAATGCACTGAGTTGCCGCTATGTGATTGGCTGATTAGAAATTAAGTGTTAACGAGCAGTTGGACAGGTGTACCTAATAAAGTGGCCGGTGAGTGAATATTGACTGGAAAGCCCTTTATGCGTAAAACATTGATGATGAGTCTTCATTAATAAACTAATTTTTTTTTTTTATTTATAATCTGGTATATTGACAAAAGTCTGCTTGATGGAAGCAAACATATTTTAGTTAAATAATTTTATTCATTGTTCTAATTATTTCAATGTATTATTTGATAAGAAGTTGATGTTTTTTCCTCAGGTTATTCTCCCACAATAAAAGGGCAATTGTTACACGTAGACACTACTACTAGCATGCAGTACAGGACACTACTTGAAGCAGAAATGCTTGCTGTAAGTAAAAATGTTCTTTCATTATTTCACTAGAATTAAAGTATCTATTCATTATCTTCTAATACATTTACTTAGTAGGGATACCTTCCATTTCCTGATTATCTATTTTTTTTGTATTTATTAAATTGGATTATCATTATTTAATGGGTTGTTAAATTTCTGCCAAGATAAGTTTCTTGTTTATAGACTGAAATGAAATTTTGTTCCTTGTGGATTTTGAGAACTCTGCTTGTTGTCATTTGATAGGAAGCTTCATAGGGTTCTTCCAGTGCATAAATATCTAGGGATGAAAGGAAAACTGCAAAACATAGAGTTCTAACTTTTGATATTCATTCACTCTTATATGAGGAACACTAATACTTAGATTAGATTATGTAAAACATATTAAAAACAAACACCGTGTTTCTAGAATAAATTTTGACGGCAATTTATAAAAAATGCTAATTCAGGATTCACTTCTTTCGTTTTAGTTTCATATAAATGCCAGCTATCCCAGGGTGTGGAATATGCCCCAGACTTGGCAATGTGAGCTTGAAGTCTACAAAGCAACATACCACTTTATTTTTGCGCAGAAAAACTTTTTCACAGGTAAAACTTCATCATATGGGCGAGCCTGTTCTCTAGAAAAACACTACCCATGTTATATCATCATTCATTATACTCTTCTACTTTCCATGGGGTAAGAAAAAAGCCATGCTCATACAGTGGGAAATGTCCTCCTGTTTCACCCTTCCTTAAAACGGAAGGAGGAGTGAACCTCAGCAGACAGCATTGTGCTGCTGCCAATGTTATGGGTGTCTCCAGAGTAACACAACTGACTTTTTATGTACAGTAACATTACTTGGGACCACCCAGAGCGTAATTTCACCAATAGGCTATTATGGTCTCCACTGACCATGTATTGCTCTCTGCAGCAGGAAGCAGGATAATATAGAGCAGCTTGCTGCATTTATCCATCCAGTGTTTTGGGCTGGATGCAACATATATTATGCAGACATGTTTATTGTGTAAGTTGGCAGCTTTTTTTGTGTCAGAAAGTGTTAGGTTTCATGCACACAATATGATGACGCTATATAAAGATTATTATTACAGGTGGTCCCCTACTTAAGAACACCCGACTTACAGACGACCCCTAGTTAAAGACAGACCCCTCTGCTCACTGTGACCTCTGGTGAAGCTCTCTGGATGCTTACTATAGTCCCAGACTGCAATGATCATCTGTAAAGTGTCTGCAATGAAGCTTTATTGATAATCCTTGGTCCAATTACAGCAAACAATTTTGGAACTCCAATTGTCAGTGAGGCAAAAAAATTGTATTATAAAATATACAGTTTCGACTTGTATACACATTCAACTTAAGAACAAACCTATGCACCCTATCATGTATGTGACCCGGGGACTGCCTGTGTAATGTTGATTTTTACTGTCATTTCCTATTTCTTTTTAACCTGTTACATATACTCATTTTGTTTTTATTACAGATCTTATTCAAGATTGGTCCAGTGACAGTCCACCAGATTTGTTTTCCTTCGTTCCATATACTTGGAACTTAAAGATCATGTTTCATCAGTTTGAGATGATCTGGGCAGCAAATCAACACAATTGGATAGATTGCTCTACAAAGCAGCAGGAAAATGGTAGATCCTTCCTCATAATCACGCGACATGTACTTGTTAAGTGGATATTGCTAGGGCTGTAAGCAGGCAAACTGGTATACAAAATAGCAAGGATGTGATTGATGTATGCTTGTGTTCCTCTAGGTGCAAATCCGCCTAAGATTGCTGTATACTGTACTGTTAAATGTGTATTCTACTTCTTATGCAATACCTTAATGATGTTTGCTTTAGGGATTTTGTTTTTCATGTAGTATAGATTTCTTTGTGTTTGTTCACAATAATCCAAAGTAGTGAACAGTGCTTTTCCCTCAGTTAAATTCCATCTATAGGACATCTGTACAGTAAAAAGAACAGTTCCTTTTCATTGCTTCTCAGTAACATCAACTCATTACTTCTCTTGCCCATTAATCCATTATAGCGGAACAACTAACACGGCTACAGCTGAACTTCTATTTTTTGCATGGCAGGGGGGAAACTTGCTCCTAGGAAGCTTGTAAGGTTTCTGGCTCTGGCCAATACAGAATCCTGCCGTAGCCTACAGAGTAATCCTACCTCCACAAGAACATGTGCATCATCAGGCCACAAACAATGGACCCATGTGTCATCAGTCCACTTAAACTGCAATGACCGCAGAATAGACAAATCTAGCAGTCCTTTCACATTTGGTCATTGGATTGTGTTAAATTGAGGTCTCCGTAATTGTTTTCATTCAGTGGCAGTATGATGATATTATTTAACCACTATGTAGTGATAATGCTTCAGGAGATTAGAGCATAACCCACACTATTGGGGCTTCTTTGGTTCCAATACACAGTGGTAAAGGAGAAAAACACACTGTGAATGGGGCAGTCAAATCCACCATGTGTGATGTCTCATGTATGAGGAGTTTCAAGTGTGGTCTTTGCCAAGTTGTCTTGGGAGAAAAATGTGCAATCCTATTTCAACCTGTACAGAAATACTTGCCAAGAGAACCAGCAAAGCAGTCCACGCATACTGAGAATTTAGCCCTGGAGATGTGATGTTAAGGAATTGGAATCCTTATTAGGGGTTTTGCAATCTAATATCTGTGCTACACTTTGTGTTGGAGGGAGAAAAGTGAAAATGTATCTGATATTGACCCTTATTGTCATTCTGAACACCGCAAAAAAATATTGCATTTAGCTTTAATGTTACAACATTGTCTTCGTACTACTTTTAGAATTACAAAAGCCCTTCAATCCTTATTCCAATCAGTTATTATGTGTAAATGATCCCATTCTTCTCTGTATCCTCCCAAAGGAAGTATTTCACTAAGTACTGATTCCCTTTCTGACTGTTCCTTTTATTGTCTTGTCATAACGTAGATAGAGTCGCTTCAGGATGGGTTTAGACTTGTCTTCCACCTTATTAAATGGTAAATCAATAGCAGCCAGTGATTGCTATTATAGTCCATATACAAGGTATTTCCTTTCGTGTAACCATTTTTCTTGAGCACTGAATATCTATATATAGATTTTTTTTCCCTCTATTTTATAGTCTGTTTTTGTTCTTCTAGTGTATCTGGCCGCCTGTGGAGAAACGTTAAACATTGATTTTGCGCTGCCTTTTACTGATTTTGTTCCCAGTACGTGTAATACTAGATTTTCCTTAAGAGTAAGTATCATTGGGTGCAATTCAAACGAAATAAAATTTTCTCTTTTTATGTGTGTTTTATTTTTTCTGTTGAAGTGTCATACCTAAATGTCAGATTTGTTGAAATCCTCAGAATCAATCACCCACATATTATATTTGGACTATTTTTAATTCTAGGGAGGAGATGTTGACCTGCATTTGTATTTACCTGACTGTCACCCCAGTAAATATTCACTGTTTACCTTGGTAAAAGACTGCCATCTAAATAAAACCGGTCCGGACTCCTGCAGCTCAGCAGAGAATCAAAGTGGGCAAAAAAACTGCAAACCGAAATGGAGAAATGTGACAAAAGATGGGTAAGACCTTCTCTTACCAAGACAATAGGGTAGATTTATCATAAGTTTCTGACGTAAAACTGTTCTAGTTGCCCATGGAAACCAATCGGAGCTTAGCTTTGATTTTATAAATAGCTGTGGGAAAATGAAAGCCGGGCTCTGATTGGTTGTCATGGGCAACTAGAACAGATCTGCTCTAAGGAACTTTTGATAAATGACCCTAATGTGTTATATGTCCATGCATTATTTTAATCATTCAGTCTTTTATTTATGTACTAAAACAGCTCTACTATTCCCCTTTTATATATGTATATAAATAATATGGTTCTGATCAATATATCTGTTTATGTATTTAAGGTCTGGCTGGGTGGAGTGCTGGACAGTTCCCTCTGTTCTGCTAAATATTGACTATACCTGGCACCCAATCTATCCCCAAAAGGCTGATGAACAGTTAAAGCAGTCATGTAAGTCTGTGGATGTTTTCTTTTTTTGGCCTTAACATCTAGTCATGTCTTTTTACTGATGTAAGTTCCACTTGTCTTCCTGGGTTCCAGTATCAGAAATGGAAGAATCAATGCTTTCAATGCTGCGGCCTTGTCAGAGAACATCCGAGAGAGTCACATCTCCCACCTCTTTAAGCAGACCTGCGGTCGATCCTTCTGAACTGCCTCCGGATAAGCTACATGTGGAACTAGAGCTTTCTCCTGACTCTCAAGTTATTTTCTATGGACCCCTATTGAAAGCCTTTCTGTCTATAAAGGTATATTATTTTCATTATTGTTGAACTGTTCAGGTTTCTAACATTAAAGAAATACATAACTTAAAATCCCGGGGTAGTCACAGGGGTTGGGCTTTGGTTTGGATGCATTCAAAAAACATGTGACAACAACATGCATTCAAAAAACAACATGTGCTGTAGACTGCTCAGCTCTCAGGCCCCACCTTTGTGCTCCTGTACAGCTCCTCGTTCTCTTACTGATGTTAGCTCACCAGGCTGTGAGCTCTGAAAGAGCAGGAGGGAGGAACTGTACAGGAGCACAACGATGGGGGCCAAGAGCTGAGGACTGAGCAGCACAGACAAGTCACATGCTGTTTTTCGAAATGCATCCAAACCAAAGCCTACCCTAGGATTTTGTTAGGGTTCAAGGTAAATTATAACACACAATTATATTGTAATGCAAATGCTTATTAAATGCAGAGAGGCATTTAATAAATCGTTACGCTACATATTCCATAAATTGTTGGATAGAATTCGAAAATTTTTTTTTTTTTGTTTAATGGGACAATTTACATACATAGCTGCTTAAATAAAATCTACCATCAAAATCAAGTATGATAATCCAAGGACACTTGCTTGTAGATCCAGACACCGTGACTGTGGTACCTGTCATATATTTGTTATTCATGGCCTCTAATATCAACTTTTAAAATTATGCACCAGAAGGGCTCTGGGGGAGTTACTAGGGGGAGTTACCTCCATGCTGCAGATTCACAGGCAGGAACTCTTCCCCCTCACACTGTGTGCTGAAACTTCCTCTGCTGCAGTGAGATTACTTTAGGCAGAATGTTGTGGGAAGTGCTGAGGGTCAGTCGGTCTGCTGCACGGAGGGGCTCTGGTAGAATCATTTTTAAAGTTGATTTTAGAATGAAGTATTCCATGGATAACTAAATATAATAAGATTACCACAGTCACTGTGCCTGGATGTATGAGAAAGTGATTTTAATAGTAGATTTTAGTAGATATTTCAATAAGTAAAATCTATGGCAAAAAAAAACATGTTGGGTGGGGTTGGGGTTATTTATCATTTGACCTTGCTACTTGCAACAGTTCCTTGTCTGTTTTTGGAGCACCAGTGTAAGATTCATCAAAGTGGCTTTGGCCTTTTAATGAATGTTCTTTTTTAATTGCCATCTTGGATTTTTTTTTTTTTTCAAAAAGTTCCAACACCTACTCCAGCATGGGACTGGAGTGACAATGCAACTTTTTGCAAAAGTCCCAAATTCATGAATCTGTTTTGCACAGTGTTGCACTAGTAGAAGTTCAATGTTTACACTAGATTAATGATTTTTTACACCAAAATAGCCAGACCACACCACATGCTTTTTTACATATGATTAGGGCTCAGCTGCATTACAATAACTAAAAGATAGAAGCCTAGTTTTTTCAGATTGCATGATCTTTCAAGACTTCTGTTGTGTTTTTATTTTGAGGACATCCTGCTGGAAAACATGGCGCTTGCATTTATGGAAAGGGTACCAACAATTGCTATCAGTAAGGAGACAGGATCTAGCTGTGACATGAGTATTGCAGTGTGCTACGTGAGCAATTTAGAGGATTGTACCATCAAGTTCCATAGTGCAGTGGTGGCCAACCTATGGCACTGGTGCCAGAGGTGGCACTCGGAGCCCTTTCAGTGGGCACCCAGCACAGAATTTACCAGAGAGAACTCAAGGCTTCCTCCTGCAGTCAAAGACAGCCCAGGGCGCGCCACGCTCAGTGCTATTTTAAAGTGACACCTACTTGGCTGCCAGGACTACAGAAGGAGCGAACAGGTGGGCAGAGATGGATTATCGATGGAGTTCTTGCTTAGGGTGCCCTGGTTCTTCCTCTTCAGGGGCCCCTGGAGGGAAGCTGTAATCCAAATGTCTCCTGCTTTCTATTGGATTTGTGACCTCAGGGCGCCAATACGATTGAGACTTTTTGGCATATTGGCACTTTGCGACATAAAAGTGGGTTTTGGTTGTAGTTCTGGCACTCTGTATCTAAAAGGTTCGCCATCACAGCCATAGTGGGACCACAGAATGGTATCGATGAAATGCACCGTTCATTTTGCTCACCTAGCATCACAGATGGAACAAGCTGGTGACACCAATGGAGTTTTCTATAGTTTTATGAGGCAGAGTAAATCTAGCAAGGATGAGTAATCTGTTATATTTTTTTTCTGTTAATTATCAGATTATCTGCTTCTGGCTTTGGCTCAATAAACTATTTCAAAATGTGCACCAAGGAAAGAAACAAAAAGTCTATGTTGCCGGTCATAGTTGAGTTTGGCAAAATACAAGTAGACATTTAGGAAGGAATTTATTACCTGTGTCATAGGACACGACTGTGGTGTTTCTGACTAGCTATGGGCTTCTACACTATAACAAATTTGTGTAGTAATATATGTGTACCAAAAAATTAAATTATTTTGATGCACAGGAATAATAAATGAGCAAGAAGTTCCAGATCATCTTTATGAATTTGGTCGCTAAGCCGTATTAAATTCCCTTATCTTGAAAAACAAGAGACACAGGTTTCCTAGTTGCAGGGAAGAGATCTAGTATGTAAAAGGCTTGGGACATATTCTGAAGGCCGTTTGGGAGGCAGTGATGTGGTTGCATAATTTGTGACCAGATGATGACCCTCATATACTTCTATGTCTCTTGGTCACGATGTGTTGTGCACAAGGTGTGTCACCAAATCGTGACCAAGGCGAAGCCGCTCCTCTCCCCTCCTTCCTCTTACTCCTGGCCCTGTGCTCGCTCAGGATCCAATCCGGGTGAGCACATGGCCGTGTGAATGCAACCTTAGTGGGACAGTGACTCAAAATATGCCTCTGAAAGTTACGGCCCCATCTTTGGATCAAACAAAAATGTACTGAATGAATTAATTCTGACTTTTCCATCTATCTGGTAGAGATAAGTGTGCATGAAAGTGAACATCATTGGATGGAGCTTTTAGCTTATACGTTGCCCTCTCTCTTCATACATTGTCATCATTGCCAGGCTCATCTCTTTCTGTTCTGTGTTTACTGTCAGGACTAAATGTGAATCCATCACTGTTGTAATAAGTGTTCTGCATGTGTGTTTTATCTGGTGCCAGGTGACGGATGCTTTTATGTGTGAAAGTTCTCAAAGATAAGCTTGGCAATCTGTATTTTAGATGACATGCATTGCTGATGGTTTATTGCAGACCTGATCTGCCCGCACATTTTACCTTGTAAATGTTTTAGAGTCTTATGAAAGTGGTGCCACGTTAAATGTAGAACATCATTTCTTTCTGACTTTCCATTGATTTTCTATTTTTACTGGCTCTGTGTTTTCTGGGGTCTATTTTCACATTTCTTTATGACCTCTATGAAGTTTTCCTTTCCATCACAATCCTGTTGCTCTAATTAAAAGCATTGTTCGTATCCGTCCTCAAATCCATTTTTGCAAACTCTGTGGGGAACGAGTGCTCTATTTTCATGTGCTTGTTGGATTTCTGAAAATAATTTTTAGAGCTGAATTAAAATTGGTGGGCTCTTAGCTGAATACGTTATCACATCCCGCTCTGCCGCTTTTACATTATTCATCTGTGGGCCCGCTCCTTCTAAATTACTTTGTTTGTCCCATTGACTTCTGTTCTGCTTCAAAACTGCAGCTGTTCACAATATTTGGCAAAGCTGTTACAGTCAAAAATAACTCCCCCCTACAGGGCTTTACGTGATTGATCTGCAACAGACCTGTGGCGCTATTGTGGAATATGTTTCTAATTAATTCTATATAAAAAGGCTGGACAGCATTGAACAATCTGAAAGCATTGACTAAACCCGTAGAGATAAGGGATTGAGATCAAGTATTGTCGTTGTGTCTTCAAGTAGCGTCACAGTGATGGTTTGTGACCAATTGGGACATTTATCAAAAGGAGCAATAAGGAAAAACAACTCATTAGTTTTCTATTATAAATCAGAGGTTTTCTGAATGGTGAAATCTTGTGTGGATGATTTTCTGGTTTGTGATAAATAGGTGAACGTCACATTGATGACGTCTTTCCTAAACGACTACTGATTTTCAGAAAGCAAGCATCCTTGGGGAACTTAGAGGGATACTTCAGGCTTCAGGTATTGATTAACTGTCCCAGGGATAGGTGATCGATAGCAGATTGGTGGGTGTCTGGCAAACATTGCCAACATTTAAAGATCATTGCTTACATAGTAAATGCCCTCACAGTCCAGTGGCAGCACTTATTGGACAACTACCAGCATCAGCAGTGACCACTGCATGAAACTGCATGTGTCGGATTAGGTCCTTTGGTCAAGGGCTGTTTGCACGGGTTAATGCAGAGATTTACTGCAGTGACCCTGTGACACCAACAAAAGTTGATAAAAAGATTGGGTCTTATTGGAATTCTTTATTTTGCCTCTGTGAAACCTTCTTGACCATTTTTGTTTTTAACCTTAAAATCTCCATAGGAAAATTACTTTGGAGAAGATGACATGTACACTGATTTTGAAGAAGTCATATCCAGTCCTGTGTTGTCTATGTCCACCTCATCCAGCTCTGGCTGGGCTACAATAGGTATGGAAAATGACAAGAGAGACCATGAACAGTCAGCTAAAGCCATCCATCCGCTGACACTAAGGCCATGGGATATCACTGTACTTGTCAATGTGTACAAAGTACATGCCAAACTACCAGTGGTAAGTGTTCATGTAGCTTCATAGTAGCAGAAGTAGTACGTTTCAATATGAGAACTAGAGGATGGAAAATATTGTTTTAATAAATGAAAATCATTAATACTTCTTATACTTTGCTACTTTTAGTGTACATTTTTGGAAAATATATCCTTTCTGTTTAAAGTAAGATGTATCTATCATTCTTGTGGTGGTGTTCTAACAAAACTACATATTTGTATTTTTTATATATTTACCAGCCTAGAACTTGTCTTGTTTCAGAAGGTTAATGCAGTGCTGATGTTTAATCACATGTTTCTGGCCCTGCAGAATGCCACCAATGAATCACTAAATATTAAAAATCTGGTTTGACTGTAGTTATTGTGTACATTCAGTCCTCTCCTACCTGATCTGTTGTTGGGCACGGAGACACATTCCTGCAAAAGTGAGAGAAGTGCTCTGTGCACACTGTTATTGGGAAACCCCAGTAGACTTTCGGGCTCATTAGCAAAATTTTAAAAGTTGATTTTAGAAGAAAGGGGGGAAGGAAGCATGTACACTCACCGGCCACTTTATTAGGTACACCTGTCCAACTGCTCGATAAAACTTAATTTCTAATCAGCCAATCACATGGCGGCAACTTGACATGGTCAAGACAATCTCCTGCAGTTCAAACCGAGCATCAGTATGGGGAAGAAAGGTGATTTGAGTGCCTTTGAACGTGGCATGGTTGTTGGTGCCAGAAGGGCTGGTCTGATTATTTCAGAAGCTGCTGATCTACTGGGATTTTCACGCACAACCATCTCTAGGGTTTACAGAGAATGGTCCGAAAAAGAAAAAACATCCAGTGAGCGGCAGTTCTGTGGGCGGAAATGCCTTGTTAATGCCAGAGGTCAGAGGAGAATGGGCAGACTGGTTCGAGCTGATAGAAAGGCAACAATGACTCAGATCACCACCCATTACAACCAAGGTAGGCAGAAGAGCATCTCTGAACGCACAGTAGGTTGAACTTTGAGGCAGATGGGCTACAGCAGCAGAAGACCACACCGGGTGCCACTCCTTTCAGCTAAGAACAGGAAACTGAGGCTACAATTTGCACAAGGTCATCGAATTTGGACAGTAGAAGATTGGAAAAACGTTGCCTGGTCTGATGAGTCTCAATTTCTGCTGCGACATTCGGATGGTAGGATCCTGCCATGTATCAACGGTTCAGGCTGGTGGTGGTGATGTCATGGTGTGGGGAATATTTTCTTGGCACTCTTTGGGCCCCATGGTACCAATTGAGCATCGTTGCAACGCCACAGCCTACCTGAGTATTGTTGCTGACCGTGTCCATCCCTTTATGACCACAATGTACCCAACATCTGATGGCTACTTTCAGCAGGATAATGCGCCATGTCATAAAGCTGGAATCATCTCAGACTGTTTTCTTGAACATGACAATGAGTTCACTGTACTCAAATGGCCTCCACAGTCACCAGATCTCAATCCAATAGAGCATCTTTGGGATGTGGTGGAACGGGAGATTTGCATCATGGATGTGCAGCCGACAAATCTGCGGCAACTGTGTGATGCCATCATGTCAATATGGACCAAAATCTCTGAGAAAATGCTTCCAGCACCTTGTTGAATCTATGCCACGAAGAATTGAGGCAGTTCTGAAGGCAAAAGGGGGTCCAACCCGTTACTAGCATGGTGTACCTAATAAAGTGGCCGGTGAGTGTATAACAAATAATATAAGAATATTATCACAGCAATAGTGCCTGGATCTATGAGTAAATGCCCCTCGTGTATCCGTGGCACAGATTTCATGTCACTTGGTTTTGTTTTTTGAACAATCACATTATCTTGTGGCATTTCTATAGTTTTTTTCCTACTTTTGATCTTTTTAGTTGCTTTGATATTATATGGTTTTATTTTTATTTATATTTCAAACATCATTGTATATGATTGTCTTTGGTATTTCTACATTAGTTTGTAAAGAATATATTGTTTAGTAATATGAATGTGTTTATTTAAAAAAAAAAAAAAAAAAAAAAGAATTTTATTGAATATATTGAGATGTAATGTCATTACTTTATTTACAGCACTGTAGCAATGATGGACCAGATTGCCCAACTAGTTTTCTTGAGAGACTCTGCTTTGAGATGAAGAAAACCTACAGAGAAACATTGCTCCAACTTGTCCTGTCCCCTGTGCACATCTTTGTAAATGACCACTATCAGGTACGTTTGCTTGTTGTATCACTATGTAATAGTTGGAGTGCATCGGCTGCGGGTGCTTGGTGCTTACCAGTACCAACGGTAATGTTTCCGGTGGCTTCAAAAGGAAGCCTGGTGAAGATCAGCGGGGAGCGGCGATCAGTTGCGATGACAGCCTGGAGTCTTCGGAAGACCCAAGGCTGTCTTGTTTTAACCTATTCATTACAATGTGCAATTTGCACATTGTAATGAATGAGGAGGAAAATACCCATATACTGCCATAAAGTATATGGTAGGATCAGTCAGACAACTGTTAAAAAAAAAAAAGATATAAAAAACCCTTAAACATTCTAATCACCCCCCCCCCCCACTCTTCTCTAGAAGTAATATAAATAAACAGTAAAAATCATGAAAATGCCCGATCTATCAAAATATAATAATGTTTTTAATGTGTTTAACTCCGTAATGGAAAATAGCGCTCAGTCGAAAATGGCACTTTTTTGCCATTTTGAAAAATATAAAAAATTTAATACAAAGTGATCAAAAGCCCATACAGTCTTAAAATAGAAGTATTGAAAACGTCATCAAAAGTCGAAAAAAATGACACCACCCACAGCTCTGTACGCCAAAGTATGAAAACGTGAAAAAGTTATTAGCACCAGAAGATGGCAAAATAAAAAAAAAATTTGTACGGGAGGTTTTAATTTTTATAAATGTATGACAACATTATCAAACCTACAAATTCGTTATCCCCGTGATTGCACCGACCCAAAGAATAAAGTAGACATGTCATTTGGGGCACAAAGTAAAAGCTGTAAAATCCAGGCCCACAAGAAAACGGCGCAAATGCATTTTTTCACCTATTTCACTGCATTTCTAATTTTTTCTCCCTCTTCCCAGTACAGGACATAGAATATTAAATACCACCAATTTGTTACGCAGAAAACAAGTTGCCACTCTTTACATGGAAAAATAAAAAGTTATAGATTTTTGATGGTGGGTAGTGAAAAATGGGAATGTAAAAACAAAAATGGGCCAGGTCGTTGAGGGGTTAAAGGATCTAATGTAATTGTAAACAATAAATGCTATCCTTGATATTATCATAATTGTAGGGAAGCTCTGTTAAAGTAACACTTACCTGCTTTATTGTAGATTCATGGCAAAATGTTCCACGCATAGACATCACATTAATAGGCAAAAGCATTGAGCATCTGACTGAAAGTATTGATAGAAAATATCGTTCCACTGTTTTCAAATGTCTAGCATATTTAGACGAAGATTCTGATAACTTTTCCTGTATCAGTATCTAGTATTAAAGAGTAACTAAACCTTTTGAAGCTATTTTTTTTCAGAAATATATTGAATTTCAAAAATGAATTGTGCAGGTGTTAATAGTTAACTTTGTAAGATACTTCATTGGGGAAACGGCTTCTCTGTACCTTTTTATTCTGCTTTTTCTCCTGTAATGAGCAGTGTATATACAAAAACCTGAGATACGGTAAGTAGGATAAGACTATCCAGGGACACTTTATCAGGCTCCTTTTTCTCTCAGCTGTCATTGGAGTACTGGGACATAAGACTGATTTACACAAACTGCTTAAATAAGGAAGAAAGAAAGAGGAAAAGGGACACAAGAACTTATTTCTTCAGGAAAATATTAATTACTATTGTCATCTGCACTGTTGATTTATGAAATTTTGTCAAAAGTTTAGTCGCACTTTAAAGTTTTAAGGTCTATGCAGTTTGTCAAGTCGGTTTTTGCATTTTATTTTCACCAAAAATAGAATTTCTCTGGAAATGGGCAAATGTATTAGCACAGACTTTGATGAAAAACAAAGGGGTCCCAGGCCTAGGGAGAAAACTGTAGTTTATTTCATCACATAAAAACCGTAAATGTGAAAGACATATTGATGTGTTTCAAGCTCGCCTTAGTCCTAATAATAAAAGTAACAGAGACTTTGATGTTTTTTTTCTTAAACTTGTTTGATACTCTAATTTCCTGCTGAAAATTTGGAGTAACTGCTGCAATACAACCAACCTAAAATATAGCATATCTATCTAGTCTCAAACTTTGGATTGCATTTTATTTATTTGTAAAATATGTGTTATTCTGCATGAACTATGTACTTTTACTGTGAACGTGAAATATTTTTATTAGTGTTTTAATTTTTTTTGTAAACTACCATTTTGGATTTCATTGCAAAAATATATGTGTTTACGGTCTAAATTGTGTGAATGCAGATAAATGATGGCATCTGTTTAGGTCATTTTACAGAACTGGAGTGAGTGGACACAGGAGCAAACTGATAGTCTTGAAAACAAGGCAATTAGTGCTTTTCTAAAGCTTTTTGGAGTGGAGAAACATCAAGGGACATGTGGGGAAGTAATTACTTGCTGTGAGAATAGTGTCTTTATTAGGTTGTTTCCTAAATAGAGCAGCTGAGAACCACCGAATCCTCTGGTACCGCCAGACTGGCCTTGAGTTCATGCTTTTTTTTTTTTCTCCCGTGCATGGTAGTTTAGACGTATATGATGAGAAATTGTGAAGACTTGTGGACAACAGCATGTATAAAGTACAGTTCACTTTAAAGATTTTTAAAAGCTAGGAAGGAAAATATAAAGGTAATCATAGCAACAAGTGATGTAGTAGCAAAGGAGGAAGACTAGTTAAAAAGATAGTACCTTTTAACTCTAAAGCCTTGTCATGCACTACAAAATTGTAATATTAAAAGAAAACTCTGCTCAGCATTTAGGACTTATTTGCCAATAAAGGACACCTTTGCAGGCGTATGGAGACTTAAAGGGAATCATTAATCAGTTTTGACCATAATAAACTGCAGACAGAGATAGGTATAGACTGTGCAATCTTACCAGTATGTGTGTAGTAAGAAGCAGCAGTACTGAGAACAGTTCACTTTTAGGCTACATTCAGTCAGCCTTATGGGGGATGTATATACTGCTGCCATATATATATGGCCGATATACGTCCCCCATAGACTGCAATGGGCACATGGTGCCCTACGGGAGTGGTATGGTGTGGCACTGTACCGCTCCATACCCCATGAAAAGATAGCACATGACCTATCTTTTCCCGGCATACGGCGCCGTGTGCCATATATCCCTATGGAGAGGACGGCGGTGAGCAGCGCTCACCACTTCCTCCTCTCCCCACGCGCCACCGTGTGCCCGCGGTGCTACGGTACCACGGGCAATGGGCGTCTTAATGTAGCCTTAGTCCAGGTTTCCAGCTCCTGCCAAGTTCTGAGTGTGACTTTGAGACTAAAGAGCATTCTTTTCTTGGTATGAACAGTTCCACAGCCCCTTACTTCAGCTCTTAGTGATGGCTGTAAGTATCCAACCAAAATCCTGATATCGTTACTACAGGTAGAAAAGGGGAGGAGCTGTGCAGCAGCACGGTGCAGGGAGCTCCTCAGGGAGATGGACCAGGCCATAGCCCTTGCAGAAGATACAGACTTCGATTTTATAACTCCATTTTTCACTACCAACCACATACACACAGTAATGATCACACATATCTCCAGGGCTCATCATTACACTGTATTGCCAAAACTGCTGACAAGTTCCCTTTTAAAGGCTAAACATGCTCCACTGGGGATTCTTAGGAAATATGCAAATACACTTCCCAATTGGGAACAAGGAGAACTTTAATGCTCCCTTGAATGACATCAACATCATGAAGCCTAGTGACATAATGTGGGATCACCTTTCAAGGTAGACAAAG
This sequence comes from Engystomops pustulosus, assembly GCF_040894005.1. NCBI lineage: Eukaryota > Metazoa > Chordata > Amphibia > Anura > Leptodactylidae > Engystomops > Engystomops pustulosus. Next base: position 215,021,972 of record NC_092411.1, read on the forward strand.
ATTTCCTTATCCTACCTTGGAAAATATATTTGCATATTTCTTTCCTAAGGGGGGAAACCGGAATAAGCTGTTGCCAGACCCTTCTGAAATTCAGCGTGCCTGATCCTTATTTACACCGATCCCTGGTGTCAAAAGAAAGTTGGAACATCCCCATACACATTAGTTGGTAGACTTTCATCTAATGTATATTACCACCTCAAGAACGATTATTTATGGGGCTGTTTGTTATCTTTGTCAGTATTTGTGTAGTAAGAAGCAGAATCCACAGTTATGTTGTGATTGCATATACAAGCACTGTGGAAAATGGGGCTATAAACATCATAAAGATTTATTATTATTGTTTTTAAGTCCTAATACTTAACTCTGTGTTCTCTGTAGAGGCCGGCAGTGGATGGGATGCTTCGAGAAGGTCACATTAGCCTCTCTGGCTTGCAGTTGCGCGCACATGCAATGTTCTCGGCAGAAGGCCTTCCTTTAGGTACTGATACTCTAGAATATGCATGGCTGATTGATGTGCAGGCGGGTGCTCTCAGTGCAATGGTCACCGCACCTCAAGTAAGTATCCAGAACACTAACTAATTTAGAAATATCATTAACTGAGACAATTATTGTTAATTCGGGTTACCCTTGTCCACAGCACTGTGGTTACTGACCACCGCAAACTTTTTGCTTCAAGTTCTGCCATAACCTATGGCCTTGGCACTTTCTATACACTGGAATAGTTCTTTCTTTTCTGTTGGCGTATTGAATTTTCCTTTTAAGATGACTTACAGCTTTTAAATATTGCTTCAAAATATCACAGCTGTGTACAAATTGGCTGAAAGAAGATTAAAATTGATTTAGAAGTCTGTGGGAAGGGGAGTGTAACCTACTTTTCATATTTATCAGAATGTGCTGTGCTGCAGGTGACCACAGAACATTAGGCACCAGAAAAGAGGAATAAACTGCAGCGGCTATTAATAAACAAGGCTAAATATAACTCTAATTTTCAGAATACAAAGCACTCAATCCTGAATGTCAGAATGTTTGAGCGGCAAGATTGTTCCCAGTTATAACCTATAATAGTGTGGTTAGATTAGGGAGGTATATTATATAGCTGAAAGTATTAATCTCCTTTAATTGCAAGCTGTGCCAATTTATTGTTACTTGTGTAATATTGTTAATACTGATTCCACTCCGTGAGTCCTTACATATAAGTAACCTGCTGTCTTGCAGCTGGCGTGCCTGCTGGATTGGGGGCAGACCTTTGTGTTCCATGTTGTGTGTAATGAGTTCCAGCTGGAGAGGCCAAAGTCTGTGGTGATATGCCAGCATGGTATTGATCGGAGGTTTTGTGATGCAAAGGTTAGTATTATTTCACATACACAGCTTTTGCCAGAAGATAGACTGTTTTGTGTTCTGTTTTTAGTTCTCACAATGTTTTATGGAACAACTATTACTTAGCAGACTGGGAGATTTAATATAGGCCACTTTAAAGAAAAGAAATACATCATAACAAAGATATTTTTATCAATCCCTCTGGTGACTTACTTGTATTAAGAGGAATCCTTTCAACAGAATTTGGGACACTAAACCACCAACATATCCTCAAGGGAAAGTGGTTTAGTGTCCCAAATATCCCTTTAGTATGACTGTGCACACCTAACTTTCAAAAGGCCTAAATATTAAACAAGAGATGCGTCTAATGTTGTCATTTGACTCTTCTAAGATACTCGCATCATCTACCAGAGTTGAAGCCAACTTTCTTTTGAAGAAATGCAGATTTCTATATGCATCTATTATGACTTTTAATAAACAATGCTGAGGTGGACTAAAGTTCTGTAAGGATAAGCCCACTTTTCTTTAAAGGGATATTCTCATCAGGACATTTCATTTTATTTATCTGCCATATGCCTACATTTCTTCAATAGGATGTTATTTAAAATGTACCTTTTGTGAAGATAATATCCCATACAAATAGCTGCCCGTGGATATGACCCCTTGGATATGACCCACCACAAATTGTTTTTGCATATAAAATATTCAGAATTACCTGCATCTCCCACAGCCGTCCTGTGGTAATGAACATTGAATGCCTAAATTTGTATGGGTGGCCATTGCTTGAAGAGTGCGGAAGTGGTAGTATCCAAGGAAAACAATCTTGTTTGTAAGGGTCATCATGGCTACATTTATTTGAAATTATCTTCACATTTTTTCATCTGGGAAAAATGTATATAATGTGGATGCCCAGGTGAGAATACTGCTCATTTATTTTATTAAAACATTTTAAATGTATTTAAATGACAGTTACAGTATTTTTCTGACTATAAGGCGCTTTTTAGCAAGAAAAAAATCTTGCTAAAAAGTGCCTGCGTCTTATAGACCGAAGGTCAGGAAGATCCAGCGCTGCCATACCCACCTGAGCGCTGTAATGGAGATCGGGTGATGCCCTGACATAGCGCTTCATCTGATCTCCCAGAGAGGAGGGCCTCCCTCTCCCGGATGTCCGGCTACTCGCTGCCTACAGGACCTGCGGTGATGTCAGAATCTTCTGACTGATCACATGCTTCCCACATCACCACATGTCCTGATACTGCAGAGAATGGGGACATTCTGCGCAATAGTGATGGGTATTCAGTCTCTTCTTAGTGAGCTGGCTCATTAAGCTCCGCTCACTAAGAAGAGCCGGCTCTTCTTGCTCCTGAACGGCTCCCTATTAAATATATAATAGGGATCCGCGGGCCAGTCAGTCACCCCACACCACACTACTTTTAACCCGATTTTATCGGAATAAAGGGGGCGTGGTGAGCCATTTAGGGGCAGGGTTTAGTCACCCGAATGAGACTGCTCTTTGTGCTGGCTCGGTAGTGAACAACCCATCACTACTACACTGCGGCAGGGTAAGAAGAAGAGGGAAGGGGGAAAGGGGGGGGGGTTCTGTGTGTGTGTTTTCATGTGTAGAGTAGTTTCCAGTGTGTTCCTTATGTGTGTATAGTAGAGCTGTGTGTATAGTATTTCCCATTGTGTTCCTTATGTGTGTGTGTGTGTTTTTACATGTATAGTGTGTTTCTCCAATTCTGCTTGTGTATGTATAGCTGATCTGTGTGCGTAAATGTATGGATTTAGCACAGCTGTGTGTGCTGTACTTTAGTGCCACCAACGGGGATATTTTAATTAATATTATTAATAAAAATATATTTTCCTTTTTTGGAAGCCTAAATCTGGGGTGCGTCCTATAGTAAGAAGCGCCTTATAGTCCGAAAAATACGCTAAAACTTTCCCAATATGATGGTGCATATTACAAATTGCCCAAGGACATTTTTCAGTTTTCTCCACCTGTTTTTTGTTATTCTACTTTTGTAAAGTTACAGGGTGACAAAGGTTTAATGTAAAAAATAGTTTGAAATGAAACCAATATTTTATGGGCAGCGGTAAGAAATACAGAGTTTAGTATTTAATTCTAAATTCTAAAGTTGTTTATATTTACAGCGTCTGTTTCCTATAAGTGTGCACAGAGACAACAGTGGATATTTACCTTTGCTTCTTTATTTCCCTTCCATAGCTGAGCTGTTATCCAGGGCCGTGCCTTCCAGCAGATGACTTGAAGTATAGAATGACTCGTCTTTCAGCTGACGGAGCAGATCTTTACATTGTTGAGCATGGCTGTGCTACAAACGTTAAAGTAAGTTTATGCATTCATGTGCCAGAACTAAAAATCATTAGATAAGCTGGCTAAAGTTTGTTTAGCAGGAATAGCCTTTTTCTTATTTCTTTTTAACAACATTAAAAACATACTAGTAGAACAAAAGGGTGGAAGCAGCCACCACTTGAAACCTCCATTATTGAAAATAAAAAACCTGTTGTTGGAAAGGGAAGCTTTCTCTCCAGAAGATGTAGCGTGATAATGGATCATCAAATGATGGCTACATATCCACTGTAGAGAAAGTATAGACACCAAGATATTAAAAAAAAGTGGAAAGTAATACATTACAGTACTAGGGTATGCGATCATTTTATTTGTCAAGAGTCTGACAGGTGGGACCCCACTTTTAAGGTTAGTCATTGACTTGAGCCTCCTGAGGAGATCACCCCTGGGGCAGTCGTTGATCCAGTGCTAACCGGGGGGCATTTTAAGCCATTGACTACTTTGTTACTATTAGTTTATTAACTGGTAATGCATTTTACATCTACACTTTGGTGCTTTGTAAGTTTATTTTACTTTTTCTTTTTCATTCTACAGATGGGCGCTATTCGACTTGCTAATTGTAACCTCCATAACCAAGCTGTAGGTGAAGGTATAAGTGGAGCTATACAGGATTTGCAGCTAAGACAATACATTGAACAGCTGGATAGCAGCAGATTGGGACTCCAGCCTGCAGTTTTACGCAGAGGCTATTGGTTGGAAACCGGCTCCGTGGTTTTAGGGCTCATCACTGCAGACATTGCCCTCGCTGCCGATCATTCTTTTAAACATGAGGTTCAAAGGCACTTTTTGGAGACTCATGACAGCAGGACTAAAAGGTGAGACATGTACATAATTTTTTGTGTTGGTTTGCCTTCAAGCAGTCTGTGTAGGAGGCGGTAAGAAAGGTTTTTAAATAGATAATGATAAAAAGTCATAGATGCAGAAATAGTCATATGAATGTATTTAGGCAGTAGGAGGCGTGACCATGTGTTCTTGAGTGGAAAAGAAGCAGTCATTTAACAAAATTTTACAAAATTTCCTAAACACCAGTATGCTTTAAAAAAAAAAAAATAAAACGGTTCCATTTAAGCCCCTTTGTAGCCAATGTGTTATGTTGTTACTATAAAAAATACATATCCGAGTCCTTATGTCACAGTTTTGGAACAACGCATTTGGAATTTAATGAAAACGTACCTTTTTTATTATATTTGTAGGTTGTGGTTCCTATGGCCGGACGACACTGTGAAGAACAAGAGAAGTAGAAATAAGTGTGGTTGTCTGGGAGGGTGCAGGTTTTTTGGTGGCACTGCCACAGGACTTGACTTTTTCAGACTGGAGGAGCTGACCCCATCAAGTAGCTCTGCATTTTCAAACACCAGTTCTGAGTCTGATATGTTTTATGGACAGTCTTTACTGCAACCCAGTGAATGGATAATTACTAAAGAAATGCCAAAAGCTGGTGAAGGTGGGTGTCTCATTATATATAATATTGTATATTTTAGATATTTTAGCTTTTACTTTTGTATTTACATCAAATTGTATCGTCCTGGTTTAGAAATGTATTATATGATTGACATCAATGATACCTGGGTACCATGTGGGAGATGTGGTTTCCCAGCTGCACAGAACAGTTTTAAAATACGTCCTAACATTTGAAAAGATCCTTTATGGATCATGTCCATTTATAGTCTCTTTTGTGTCAATGAAAAGAAATAATGACCTGGTATTTATGTTCTACATATTTTTTAGCCAAGACTAATGGCTGTAGAAGGAAGGAATGGGAGTCAAGATCTGTGGTGATAGAGATTGAACGAAAAGCTCAGCACCTAAGCCTACAAGTCCCACTGCGTTCTCATAGTTCATCATCTTCCGAAGAAAATAGCAGCTGTAGTGCAGCACTCCCGTTGCTGGCTGGTGAAAAAGACAGTCCATCTTCTGCTACAGAGGAAAGCCTAGGACAAATGGACTATCCACCCAGAGTGAAATCACAAGAATCTCATGGAAGGTGGCTACTCTGTTTTTAAATTTAGTTTCATTTATTTTCTTTTTAAATGTATTAATTGATTTTTTAAATGGGTTGCCCCATAAAGCAAGCTAGATCCTCACTTGCTGATCAATGGGGGTCTTAGTGATGGGACCCCTACAAATAATTAGAATGGGGGTCCGATGAAGCACAATCGAGATGGCCGTCATGCATGGCTGGGCTGCCCTATTGATCTCTTTGGAGCTGAAGGTGAAGGTGTTACATCAGACCCCCGTTCTAGTGATCTGTGGGGGTCCTGTCATTAAGACTCCCACCGATCAGAAAGTTGAGCCCTATCCTGTGGATAGAGCCCAACTTGCTTCGTTGAAAAAACCCCTGTGCATGATGTGCAATGATAGCAACACTGCAAAATTACATTTTAATGAAGGAAATCTTCTTATCCATGTCTGTATATGTGAGTTGTTCTTTAATTCTGATCCTCAGCTGTGTAGTGACCAGGAATGGAACAGCGGAGGAAATTAAAGGAAACCTACCACTTCTGAAGGTAGGTATGAGATACAAACACCGGGCACCAGCTCAGGGTGAGCTGGTGCCGGTGCTTAGTCTCGTTAGTGTTAAAACCGCGGTATCGCGGTTTTAACACTTTTGAAACTTTCTAGCAGAAACTGCTTCGGCGCTGCGCGCGACCGTGCGCGCGCAACGCCTGCGGCGTTTCCAATGTAGGCGCGCGCACGATCGTGTGCACGAAGCGCCGAAGCAGTTTCTGCTAGAAAGTTTCAAAAGTGTTAAAACCGCGATACCGCGGTTTTAACACTAACGAGACTAAGCACCGGCACCAGCTCACCCTGAGCTGGTGCCCGGTGTTTGTATCTCATACCTACCTTCAGAAGTGGTAGGTTTCCTTTAAGTCCTGCATTTTTTTATGCTTGCATTTCATATGCCAATCTTTAAAGAGGTGTTCCCTAGGATAGGTAATCAATATCAGTTCAGTAACTAGGGCTCACTTGTACTGCCCTTGCAATTCAACTGCTGGTTTAAAATACACCAGAATCAAAAGGCCAATAATAATTCTTGTTAATCTATGTCTATGCAGAGTGGGAATGTCCTGAAATCCTGTGTTTTGTAAACGGCTGGGGCCCCGTAAATACTGAAATGGAAGTTATCACTTTTCTTTTTCATTTCTTTTTAGTTTATAACAGGGTGTGTTCCCTTATTGGTTGTGTGACCGGGAAGATATTTAAATTGGCTTATCGGAAACAAGTCTGTTCCTGATGATTGACCAGATTAATATAAAAAGGGCATTAAACTTCCTAAATCTAGCCTCATTTGAGCCACTAACACATTTAATTGGGGCATGTAAAGTGATGGTAAATCCTACTTTCATGTAGAGAAAAAAAAAAAAAAAATTTCTGAACTATAATATTTGTATATACTTGTTTATTGGTTTTAGTGTTCCTGTTGAAGTTTCGGGAAGTAGTCCTGTTTCTCCAAATTCTCAGGATAGATCTGTGGTTCATTCTCCACTTCGATCACCTTTGAAACGTCAGGCTTCTGTTTGCTCAACAAGACTTGGTAGTACCAAGAGCCTATCAGCTGCCTTTTATGGGGACAAGGCCCCGGGACCTGTTGGTGTTCAGTTTAGCAGCGATGTCTCACGTAGTGACGAAAATGTCCTGGATTCACCGAAGCAGAGGAGAAGTTTTGGCTCCTTTCCTTACACTCCATCAGCAGATTCCAACTCGTTTCATCAATACCGCTCAATGGATTCCAGTATGTCAATGGCAGACAGTGAAGCTTATTTTTCAGCAGCTGAGGAATTTGAACCTATAAGCAGTGATGAAGGCCCTGGCACATATCCCGGGAGAAAAAGACGAAGAAGGCAGACTCAAAATATTGACTACAGTCGGGGATCAATTTATCACAGTGTGGAAGGTCCCCTAACTGCATCTGTCCAAGGAGAAGACCAGCTGGATGCACGAACATTGCCAATCCGAACTCATGCTTCACAGGCATCCTTTGTCTCTGCCTTAGCAGGAGGAGAAGATGAACCCTTGGAGCATATCTATACAACGGAAGCTGAGAAACCCTCAGAGAATGAGCAAACCACTCAGCAGCCTGTAATGTCATGTTACCAGAATTATCTGAGCCAATTCCAGGTGTTTAACTGGTCGGTTAAACACCCCACAAATAAAAGGACTTCAAAGTCTTCTCTGCACCGACCATTAGATTTGGATACACCAACTAGTGAAGAAAGTTCAATGTCTTATGATCAGCTCTGTGTCCCAAATTTTAAGGTAGGTCCAATATTGGAATTAAAGGGAACACATCACATAGAAAATATATTTTGATCAGATCTCTTCCCACAATAAATCAAACTGTTCAGCTGACCCTGCTTTATAACATGCTGCCTGTAATAAGTTTTCGTAGTGGCAGGGTATCTTTGTGAAGGAGTAGGGCTATTAAGGGCTTGTGCTGTATAGAGATTGTAGGCCCTCTATCAGTTTTATAATGAATCCAGCACCACCAAATTACTGTATAACATACAGCACCTCACCACACTACATACCCCTAATTTATATACAGAGCCTAATTATTTATAAATTCATTAATTTACGACACCCTAATTAACTTTAATACAGAATAAAATGTCCCCTCGTTAATGGATCTAAACACCACAAATTAACTTTCATATAGTAAAAACCAAACACAAATCTATATGCACCACCCCCTTACGCATTTATCTATATGCAGCACCCCTCATGCATAGCTTTTTATGGATCACCCCATCATGCATTAATCTCTATGCATCACACCCACATGAATAGATTTCTATGCATTGCCCCCTTATGCATAAACTCTATGCTTCACCAAATATAGGATCTTGAGCTGTGGTCTGTCATACAATAATAAAAATGGCTTTCCTTCACAAAACCCTTTGTTTTCTTTACTCCCAGATCTTCTGCGAGGTTCTTGTAATTACATGATGATGTAATTTCACTGCCTGTGTCTAAAAGAGGACACATGCAGAAATATTTCTTTGCTGCTCTCTGGATCAGTAGCATATTTTAAGATCTATTGATTCAGTGGTACATGTCTACTAAATAGCTTATTGCAGCTTCAACATTTTGCAGCCACAGGCCCATCTAGGATCCTCGGGCCCCAAACAGCAACCAGGATCGCCCACCTTGGGTTCCCTTTGATTTCTTAACTGTTAGTTCTTTGAAATAGAGTATTTTTTTAGTATTTAATTTATTACACACAGTTACATACATATCTGTTATTGTGATTATCATAGTCAACACAATCCTTGTCATCCTTTATAACTGCTCCCTATTTGTATTTAAAGGTTGTAAAACAAGGTCTGTCCGCCAATGCTTTACTTGACCGAGGAATGCAACTCATGGGCACCTCCTCTAGGTGAGTTATAAAATCTATTAATATACCTTTATAATACAATAATAATTTCACATAGAATCAATTAAAATGTAATTCTAAAAATAGCATTGAATTGAATTCTACAAAGGGTTTGTTCAAGTCACACTTAAAGGCTTTTTAAGGCGATGTGTCTTCAAAGCAAGTTATAACCTATCCACAGCATAGGTTATGTCCCGCTGACCTCTGGACCCTGCCGATAATGAAAATATGTTTTCCCTATAAATAGAGAAGTTACATATAGGACATTCTCTTAAATACTGATGGAGAAAGCAGAGTATGGTGCTCAGCAATCTCTGTCAGTCATAAAGAATGAATGGAGCAGTATTGTGCAAGCGGCAGAGCCCCTGTGTGGGTACCTTGGGTCAGATCCTAAAAGATAAGCAATTTATGACCCTTTCAAGCCAGCATAATGTTGAAATCAGAAAGGTACAAGAGCCATAATTTGTGTCACTAATCTGTGGATTGTTTACAAAGTTCTATGATTTTTAATCCGAGATGAATGTTTTTTTTTTTTCTTTTTTATTGTTCAGCACCCCTTACACTCCTTTGGAGAAAAAAGCTATGGATAACACAGATGATGAGACACTAACTGAGGAATGGACTCTGGACCAACCAATTTCTCACACAAGGACAACAGCCATTGTGGAAGTGAAAGGAGCAGTGGATGTTGTTCTAAGTCCACTTGTAGCAGAAGTTCTGGACAGGTAGAACATTTTCTGACCTGTAAAATGCTATTTTCTAACTTTCATTGAGCAGAAGATTGAAAGGGAAAAAATAATAGTAGGCATTCTGTTTGGTCTGTCCACAAATTATGATCTTCCATTGCACAATATAAGAAGTCACAAAGAAAGGCCTCATGCACATGTTCATGTGCTGCATTGGGATGGAACCCACATTGTGACCACGTGTCATAGACTTCTGTGGGGGCCGTGGTCTGGCCACAGTTTGTATGGCCAGATCACAGCACCTAATATGGTCGTGTGCATGAGGCCAAACCCTTATCTTTAATAAAGTATATTACAGATTTTGCAATCAATTCTTTCTTCGACCTGTTGGTCTGATTTGGTGGCCAGTAAATAAAGGATATGTCTACAGTCACTAAAGTGCGGAGGATTCTTACTATTTATCTCACACATTTGTCTAACATTTGCAGAACCAGCTGAATTCATAAAGAAATGGTGACTATTTAATGTTTTATGGTGGTTTGACTCTCCTGAGATGTTTGAGATCAAGAATGATGTGTTGGATTTCCACATGTTGATCCTTTTGTTCTCAGAGCAGGTAAACCACCGCCAGAGCCAACTGAAATGTTATTAAATGTGGTTGGCCATGCAGAAATTACTATTCATGGCCTATCCTTAGAACCTGGCCCCCAGACCAATCAGCTCGTTAGGGATATGGAGCCAAAATGATACTTTCCTTGCTTACAGTTCCCGCTGCACATCCTTTCTTGACACTCTTGAGCTGGTCTGCTAATGCAGTGGGCAGTGATTGGTGACATCAAGACTGAACATCACCTTTCCTGCTTTTGTCTGTCTCACCAAAGACATTAAAATGGGAAAACCCTTTTAAAATCCACATTCATTACTCATGTTTCCCGGAAAGTCATCTTTTTATTATGGTGATGTTTGCTTAATGAAATGGTCCCTTTGAACATAATATACTAAGATAAAATGCTGCATTTCTGGGACATGTACACAGCAAGTTGACTTCTTGTTTGCTTTAATCAGGTACATAGAAGCTATGGTACATTTCACCAGCACTAGGCACCCAGCTGCCATTGTGGATGACTTGCACGCAAAGGTGCTAAAAGAAGCTGTGCAAAACAGTAAAACCACCTTCTCGGAAAATGTAAGATTACAATATTTTTAAAGTATTTTAAATCAACTGTATAATTTGCAGGCTGTATACCTTGCTTCTATATTAAAGCAGAAATACTGGCAGATGATGTGGTTTTGGAAGTGATTTTTCACAGTGAAAGTGTGGCAGCATCTAAGTAAGCTGTAGCCTATAGGTGTTTACTGAAAACACTTTTCCAATCCAGAGAAATCTGTCGACAGGCTTTCTTGAAGAATGATACTATAATGTAGTGTGGGTAATGTATAATTTATGTGCAGATCGCAGAAAGGTTATTGCTCTCCTCATAAAACTAGTGAAAAGAAAAGCAATATATTGCTATCTTGTTGCCACTGATGGTATTTCCAGAGTCCTGTTCAGAGATGACACATATGAAGTGAAATATTTATTGTCCATGATACATTACGAGAAGATTGCCTGTGCATTTGTCTTATATTCTTACTTTCCAGGTTCCATCAAAGCAAGATAATAAACTAGCCAAACCTGAGAGCCATGTTAAAGGAAGCACAAATCAATCTCAGACAAAAGGTGGACCAAACCAAGATAATGTGAAAGTCAAGGGGCTCCAAGCCAATGTCTCCATACCTAAGGTATATCTGCTGTTATATTTATTGCCATGAACTTTTAGCACCTCCAACAAGAACAAACTTCACATTTTTATTAGATAGCAAAAGGTTGAATTTGGCTGCATATTGTTGAATGAAACTGTGCAATCAAGTTCATTATAGAGATTTCAAGCAGACTATTAGCAGAAACTATATACAGTTTCATTTTGACTTTCGACTTTACCCACCTTAAGTTTTGGGACCCTACGTCAGCTTTACTGTGTGACATCACATGACTATGTATGTATCCACTAGAAGTAAACATAGAAGCCTCTTATAGGGTCACAGCAAACAGAGATCTAGAAAACCATGAGAGATTGACACTCAAAGTATATTGGAAACTTGTATAACTTTTATTTGCTTAAATGGAAACAACTTATCCAGTTGTTAAGTCTCTGTTATAAATATATGATATATAATAATTGAATAATCCGATTGTTGTAAGTTGTAAAGAGTAATAAAATGTAATCTAGGATAACTGTACTTAATTTAGCTGCCATGTTTGGTATTTCTGATGTGTACTCTCTAGCCTGATTATGAATGCATACAGGTGTTTCTCAGCAGGTCAGGATATAAAATTGGCTGAAACATGGAGCACATTGTGATCAAGTCTCAATAGGTGCTGCATAATATGTACTTCTCTGCTACAGTATTTTATATCCTTATCTTTTAGTACTGAGCCTTGCCTAATTATGTGTCTTATTGTTCAGCGTTTTTCAAGAAAAATAGCTTTGGCTAGTCAGTGAACAGGTTTGTAATAATCAACTTGTCTTCTTTTAGGTGAATCTATGTTTGTTACAAGCATCCATTGAAGAGTCTTCTAACATAGCTGCAAATAAAAGTGTCACCCATGTTTCTTTAATCGCACTTTGTTTTGATAGAATTGCCACACAGGTCCGAATGAACAGGTAAATTAATGTTATATTCATTATAGCGCAACAAATTGTTTAGCCACTGAGCATGTTGGGGTAGGATTTAAGATTATCCTCTTTTAGTGTGCGTTGGCTGCGTGTTTCTAAACAATAAGCATGTGTGCGCATCGTAAGGAATAATTCAGACAACAGCTGATTTAAGTCTCACTCATGCTATCAGTGCCTGGGGCAAATCTGCACTGCACAAGCTTTATTTGGATCCACAAATCTATATAGAAATTAGGAAAGAAGCAGAAGGGGGCAGAGAATTCTTTATTTAGCTTTGAAACTTTTCTGTCTCTGCGCCTTCTTGAGTTCATTGTTTCTATTACAGTAAATTTTAGGAAAATAAGAAAAGTAGAAATGACAGGATTTGATCTATCAGCTAGGTTTACCTTAACAAGCATAGAACGAATAAAAAAACTATATAAAAAAACCCAAAATGGTAATAACAACAAATCCTGTAGACGTAAAAGTAAAATTAATAATGTGGTGACATGAAAACTTTACACAAAAATATTATATTGATTTGATTTCCGATTAATTGTACTGACCTGGAGAATAAAGTCATCATGTTATTTGTACCAGGGAACATGGTAAACTAAAAGCAAATGAATGGCAATTCCCCACCCCCCCTTCCCACTTGTGGGCTTATAAAAGTTAATCCATATACCCCAATATGGTGCCATTAAAATATTCAAGGCAACCCTTTAAAAAACAAGCCCACATACAGCTGTGATGAGTATTGCAGGGAGGTGGATATCTAGTGCCCCTAAAGACAAAGTGATATCAGGAGTTACAGCTCCACCAAAAACAGAACATAGAGAGCATAAATTGTGTAGCTTTTTGCACTGCAACCCTGTACACTAGGTAAGTTTACTGTGGCTTTTCTCCTATTCAAGTAAATGATGCTAGGTGTTGAATGGGTCATTACTAGCAATCAATTTTACTAGTTTTATTGCTGTTTTAGCTCATATAACTCAGTGATGGTCATTGTAAACATCCAGAGTGTGGATGGAGACTTTCTAAGCAGACACTTCATGATGCCTCTATGCTGTGTATTGACAATATGCTTAGATCACCAGGGTACAAGGTTTATCTACACTTTTATATAGCTTCATTTTACTTGTATCTGACACATGGCAAAATAGAGATGAGCAAGGATGAGATCCATGTGATGGCTATAAAACACAATGACACTCTCAGCTCTCCTAACTCGCCTAATCATTAAAACACAGTGTCAGCTCTGTTATCTCACCTATAACACACAGCTAGTGAGCTCTGCTATATGCCTCCCTCTCAGATAAAGACTTTTTCTGTCTCTAGCTTATAAAGTAAGTATCTTTATGCTGCTTGCCGTCAGGAAGTACCTGTGTCTAAGCTAGTCTTGTAATTTGGGGGTGGGGGAGGGGCAGAGAGCAGTGCAGTGTGCAGACAAGAGAAGCTGTTCATGAGAAGAATGTGACCATAGTCAGAAGATTTACGGTCGTACCCCGGGACAACCAAAATTGTATACACTAGGACTAATAGAGACAGGTTGCAACTATATTGGTGAAATGCTGTATTTTTGTTAATAACATTGGATTAGGGAATGTGTTATTTTGTTATCCTGGGTATATTTAAGAATCTTGTCTTCGTGGGAATACCCCTTTAAGCATTATAGCTAAACTTCCCATCTACAGGGGTAAAGTAGGCCAGACCTTATTGATTTGTTTTTATTTAATGCTTATTCAATAAATAAGTTATCCCATCAGATATATATATGTGTGTGTATGTATTTTAATTCACATCTGGAAACTTACTGTGTTTGTGAATTCGCTACAGGGGTGTGGTAGAAGACTTGGCAAACAATCCAGAAACTGGTCGCCCACCTGTAAACTTGGAAAAATACGCCAATGCTACAAAAATGCAGCCTCAGTCATCTGGGTCTTTGAGGTCAAATGCTGGAGCAGAGAAAGGCAAAGAAATAGCTGCTAAATTAAATATTCATCGGGTACATGGCCAGCTTAGAGGTTTAGATACATCAGGTGAGTAATCGGTCCTAACGTAGTTGTAGGTATGTGATGTGCAAGCAACTAGGAAAAAGTAATATGTTCTCAGCTAGCGCTAATCTACTGGGAACACTCAGACTTTTCATTCCAATGCTATCTACTTTGCTGTCTCATATGCAGTTTTCTCTACCCATAGCCAAAAGTTATTGTGTCTGCTGCCTTGTAGATAACTGTTGTGTGTCCTTATAATTGTGTTTTCTCTCTCTTTGATCAGACATGGGAACCTGTGCAATCACCACTATTCCCTTTGAAAAGTCCAAGGTTCTTTTTACCCTGGAAGAATTAGATGATTTTACATTTGTGGATGAAACTGAACAGCCTCCCACCACTGACGTAACCCGCATCGGTCCAAGTCAAGAAAAATGGGGCTGGATTATGTTTGAGTGCGGAATTGAAAACTTGGTCATTAAAGGTGATTCTTCAGCTATTGTTTACCGTGTAAAACTCCTAATTGAAGACTTTAAACTATTTATTGTCACTAAACACAATTACAGGATATTTCTTTTTAATCCGTTCGGGACTCTATTTTGACCTCTAGGAAGCGGCCCCATTTTTTCAAATCTGCCCTGTGTCACTATAAGTGGTTATAGCTTTGGAAGATATCAATGGGGATTTTGAGATTGTTTGTACTTCAAATTACTTTTAAAATTTGGATAAAATCTTTTCTGTTTAGTTAAAAATTCTTTATTTTCAAAGTTCTAAATTCTCTACTTGATGCAGATAGTCATAGCACCCAAATCGATTCATAATTTACTTTTCCCAAATGTTTGCTTTCTGTTGGCTTGGTTTTTTTAAGATTCCACATATTTTACTAGATGTTATGAGGCTCAGAATTTGGGAGCCATTCTTCACATTTTTTGTGAAATCACCAAAACCCGTATTTAGATGGATCTGCTCAACTTTTAATTGACTGTGAGAGGCTTAAATAATAGCGAGACTAGTAAATTACCCCATTATGGAAACTACACACCTCAACGTATGACAAATTTGTGAGCCGATGCCAGAAGCCAGACATTATAGAACGTCCCCGTGAAGGAAGTATCTTCCCGCAGGGACGTACTATAACGTCCAGGTGCGCAAAGGGGATAAGTACCATAGTCTATTCAGATACAGTATAAATAAGTTATAGAAACTGTTGTATTTCATTAAGGGCGCATTCACACTGCCGTTGCCCATCGTAGCGTACCATAGCGCTGCTCACCCCCGCCCCTCTCCATAGAGGAACATGGCGCACGGCGCCGTATGCCGTGTCCTATCTTTTCACGAGGTACGGTGCTGTGCGCCCATTGCCATCTATGGGGGACGTATATAGGCCGTATATACGTTCGCCGTAAATATGTCCCCCATACGGCTGTGTGAATGCAGCCTTACTTGAAGACTCAGATTTTACCCTATAAAAATAACATCCCCCCTCAGGTAGGGTATGAAATGTCCATTATACAATTCCTTCCTTCTCTCTCCCGTGAAATCTCCTCCAGTGGAACCTGAAAATGTGCAGAGATGCTGAGATGAGTCAAATTTAGGGGCTGCAGGGGCAGTCTCACTTTAGATGCTCTGTCTGAAGTGGACAAATACACTGCTCGCTACTAGAGAAAGGAAGAGCAGAAAAAAAGGCACAGAGAAGCTGTTTTACTCAAAGGGGTATTCCGGGAATATGAATGTATGATGCAAAAACCCATAACGCTATAGATAAATGAATATAACAAAACTCCATGTCATTAGTCACAAAATGGAGCTTAAATAGTTTGATTTTATGATCCACAAAATTTTATAGCTTCTGTAAAATCGGCGACGTTATCAGCAAGATGGCCACCACTGGAAACTCCAAGTCCGATGATCCATTAGTTCTCAGTAACTCCTCCTCCCTCCTTTTCTCTGCTCTCGGTGATGATCCAACAGACTTTCTTGCTCTGTTACCATAGTAATCATGTGTAACTGCCATCACTGCACATCACCACAACACCGGCCATACTGGATGCACTGCAACCGACTACAGCCATATAGAGTGGTGATCACATGACCTGTACAGGCAGGTGCAGGACATGTGATGTGGACATGTGACCAGTGGACACATATTCTGTCCTGTGTCTGCTCCGCACAGGGAAAATCAACGGACTGATTAAAGGGCCAGAAGCATTTTAATTCTTGCTGTGCTGTGTATATCCACAGCATTTTCGGCTAAGGGGAGCAAAATTTGAAATAACAACTTATTACACATTTGCTTATATTTTACAGACTCATTTGTATATGAATAATGCTGATTCCTGGAATACCCCTTTAATGAAGTACATTACAAAGTTTACTGTTATCATGTGTACTGTCCATTTCTGAAATAGAACTAAATCTTGATTTTTAAAGGTTTAGTTAGGCTAGAAATGTCAGACACTCACAGAAGGTTTGTTAAAAGCCACACTGCTGTTAAGAATTTTTAGATGTGACTTCAAATCTAAATCTAGAGTACTTTCTTTTAAGAAGCAAGCACTGGATTATTTGTCTTTCAAATTTTTCTCACTTTGTCTTTGGATATATGTAGATTAGCCTGCTTTTGTGTTTGGTATAAATTTTGTTCATGTAAGTGTATGCATTTCAGGAGGTCGGCAGTCTGGGGCTCTCTTATATAATTCTTTTGGTGATATGGGAAAATCTAGCAACACTGACCGGAGTGGAAACCTTAAGTCTAATGGCTCTTCTGATTCGCCTACTGGAAGTGGTTATAGCACTGATGTATCTGATGATAACATTCCATGTGATGGCACAAGCCCATCCTCTGATATCAATGGAAATTCTGTATCCGATGAACAAGTAAGTGTTGTCCAGCATTTGCCAATATTTTAAAATCTTTTAAGGAAACCTAGCATTTGATTTGATGCATTATGAAGCAAACATACCTTGGGAATTCTGTAACTACACTGATGCAGGAGTATATCTTGGTTAATCCCTGATCTGAGTGGTTTTGCTGAAAAAACAATTATAACATTCAGGACCTTGGGAAAGCTGGATCAGCATGGCTGCCAAGATAAACACATTCGACACAGAGCTTGTAACTACAAATTGCGGTTAGTCAAGCATGGCTAAGCATGACTAGTCAAGAACTAATCAACCTGAGCTGGATCACTCATACACAGCAGCTGGGGGATGGTGCTGCATTTGATTATTCTGTCTGGCAGGGAGAAAAGTGATTGCATCATCATCTCCTGCAGTGAAAATCTTTCCTGCTACAAGAAATGCGGAAGCAAGCGCTGAACCAGCCATAAAAGGGGCAGAGCTTCATTATTATACTGTTATATCTGTTTTGTCAGCAAAACCACTCAGCACAGGGATTAACCAAGATATGATCCTGCATCAGTGTAGATACAGCAGTATCAAGGTATGTTTGCTTCATACTGCATTAAATCAAATGGTGGATTTCATTAAAGCCTTATACATACGCCCATTTATTTTGGCTATGAGCTCTCTGTTTGTTTTTCTGACTAGCTCGCAGCCTCATTGAGCGCTAATGGGGTCACCCACCGATTTTAGACGGACCAGGAGCAGAGCATCACATTCCACTGCTTGCAGCCACAATGTGCATGATTTTTTTTGACCATTAAACTCAATTTCTCCCTGCTCTTCTTCAAATTCAAAGGAGTTTGTATCCTGAACTGACTTATCCACTATCTGCAAGAGTTTGGTTTACCCTCACCAATCATGAGACAGGAGTCTCTTAAACCAAAAGTTTCATTGAGCAATAGCCGCGCATATGTGTGATCTCATAATTTTGATGGGACTGTCGTAAATGACAGATTAGCAGCAATTGGCTATGTTCAGCAGACCAGTAAAAATGCCTGCATGACTATCACTCTGTTTAGCCATGAATAATTTCTGGGCATTTAGCAGCAGATTATTATTAATCTGTGTAATGATTTTAACAGTTTATGTAAGAAACGTAATAGTTATTACATATTTAAATGTATTGATCGTGTTTCAGTCAGCAATTTAAATTCACTCTTGTAATTCATCCGTATTGTGCTCTAAAAGGACCTCTGAGGCAACAGCATATCCTTATGCAGCTAGGGTTTAGGGCCTCTGGACTAGCTGCCTCTGTCTCTTCCCCAATTTTCATTTTTTGAGTTTGACTTTTAATTTGTTGGATATGAGCCTTAGGCTCAGTAAAGCTAGGTGTAATGTAATCTGCAAGTATTATAAACTGCAACAAGATAAAAAAAAAGCTAAATAGCTATGAATCATCTTATCTTTAAATATACATAAATGGGTGAACGTTACCAGTGGAGTGCCACAAGGATCAGTATTGGGGCCACTTCTTTCTAATATTTTATTAATGACCTTGTAGTGGGTTTACACAGTCAAGTTTCAATATTTGTAGATGATACTAAGTTGTGTAAAGTAATAAATACTGAGGCTGATAATTTAGCATTACAGAGAGATTTGTGGAAGCTTGAGGAGTGGGCAGAGAAATGGTTGATGGGTTTTTAAATGTAGATAAATGTAAAGTTATGCACTTGGGCCATGGAAACAAAAAGTATAATTATGTTCTTAACAGTCAGTTACTTGGTAAAACTGCAGCTTAAAAAGACTTGGTGGAATTGGTGGATGGTATCAAGGATGTATCAAGAGAGGAATAGATTCTCACTATAAGGACATAGTTTTGCCCTTATACGAATCACTGGTCAGACCACACATGGAATATTGTGTACAATTTCGGGCACCAGTGTATAAAAAGGACATAGTAGAACTAGAATGGGTGCAGAGGAGAGCAACCAAGATTATTAGGGCAAAGGGGGGGACTAGACCAGAATGTCTATGATGGACTTGCATCTTTTTCCAGCCTTATATAATATGATACTCTGTGCACAACATTACAGTTTTTTTATTACCTTTAAGGATGAAGGTGTCGAATCAGATGACTTGAAAAAAGATCTTCCGCTCATGCCTCCTCCTCCTGACTCGAGCAGCATGAAGCTTACTATTAAGGAGATTTGGTTTAGCTTTGCAGCACCAACAAATGTGCGGTCTCCTGCTCTTACTTTTTCCAGGTTTGTGTACTTATAATCACTATACATATAAAATGTAAGCATAGTGGTGGGGATTTATGAAACGTGGCAACCAATCAGAGATCGACATTAATTTTATAATGTGGTAAAATAATGTTGATCTCTGATTTGTTGCCATGAGCAACTACAACAGTTCTGATAAATGAGGCCTAATGTATTTAGTATAAGTTGTTGAAGTTTAATTTTCCTTCTAATGGAAGCAGGGAAGTAATTTCATGTGGAGTTTAGAGAATACATAACAACTAGGGGCTTAAAAATGTTAATATTTATATTTTTGGGAGTATAACATCAAATGTCTAAGTGTTCAGATAAAAATACTTCCTATTGCGAATTTAGAAAAAAACTGAACACTGGTAGGGCCACCTTTGTAATGACAGCTGTATCTACTAGCTTTGCACATCTTCCCCTTCTTCTTTGCATAATATCTCTAGCTTATTGTCATTGGTGGGAGAATGTTTGCTAGTAATTAAGACACAGATTCTAAGTGAGATTCCTGCTCAGTGGGTGTCAGGGGTGTTACTATGCAGGGGTAGACTGGTATGGGAACACATAACACCAGTACTAGGAAGGCAGGATGGCATGTTATAGCCTTATAGCATCTTTATATATGATGGAAATACCCATTCCAATAACTACCTTTTGTCTGAAATAGCTTTTATAAGACTTGTATATTTAATTGTTTTATTTTCTTCTAGACAATTAAACCTTCTTAGCACTGCAACTCCAGCTGTTGGGGCTTGGTTGGTCCCTATTGACCAGTTAAAATCCTCACTAAATAAGCTAGAAACCGAGGACACCTTGAGAGTCTGTGCTGTCATGGGTTGTATCATGACCGAAGCATTGGAGGTAAGTTGAGCGACTTTTATCTTGGCTGATGCTCACAGCAAAATACACAATTTAAACAAAACCAGATTCTTAAAGAGAACCCGTCAGGCAAATTAACCCCCTAAACTTAATATATTTTCATAAACTGCCATTAGAAAGCATTGCCTCTACATGTCCCTCTACATGCCTGTAAACTTAAGCAATTAGGTTGTATGCAAATGACCTGTGAAATGTCCAATGAGTCATTATCGTATTCAAGCTGTCCAGCTTATTCATGAGTGGGAGGCACAGCCACACCCCCAGCGCTTGACTGACTGCCTGTATAATGGTGTAATGGCTGCTCCATGTGCTTGCTGGCGTTCACGCCTCCTGCAGCCTGTTTGTGTATAGGAGAGATATAACAGCTCCCGGCAGCCATGTTATAGCAGAACATGTCAGGTACTTTTGTAGCTGATGTCTGTGTGTCACACATGTGTATTAGGAGGATGCAGCATGTCAGCAGATGCAGCACAGACACCAGCAATGCTTTACTATACATTACACACATGAGCAGGGGGAGGAGAGGGGGAACAGGGGTGACATCACTGCCTCTGACCTTGTGACCAGCCTCATTTACATAATAAAGAAAATATTATTTTATAATGTTTAATGTATGAATTGACTAGATAAAGGCTGGGATGGATCCTTGTGAGCTGCTCCAACAGGTAGAGGTGACAGGTGTCCTTTAAAGGGAACATTACATCTAGAAATAATATAAGGTAATCTTCCCTGCACTGTTTTCAGAAGGCATTATTGTCTAAATGTTCTTGTAGAAATACCTGAGTATGCATCCATTAATATCAAGATGATCAACTCCATCTTCCCTTGGAGAATAACTTAGGAGTTGGACTTTTCCAAGGGAGTAGCTTAATGAAATGCATTGGGTTTATAGTGAATGAATGAATAAATCAGTAGATAAAGTGCTGGAATGTGTTTTTATTTTTGTGCATTTTGCCTGTTGTGTGTTCATTTCCTTTTGCTCATTCTACATTCTGTAGAGATTGTCACCATTTACATAGAGAAATGACAGTCTCATTTTCATTTCTCAAACCCCAAAGCTAATTTTATAGAAAGCTAATTAACCTATTGGTGGGTTTTTGAAGTGTTGGAGGAAACCAGACTACCCAGGGAGATCATATGCAAACTCCATGCAGATGTTGCCCTAACCCCTGTGCCACCACGCTGTAATTAAAATAGTAAATGAAGTGTAAATCTAAATGTTAAGTCAGCATTCATATAGTACTGACTATTGTATGTACAATTCCATACCTCATAGTCCCCAGTGTCCTGTTATTGTGGGGAACAGACAACTTAAAACGTTACTTACCAGATAATGCTTACAGACTCCAGTCTATGGCTGAATTTACACAAACGTATGCCCGCCATGATGGAGAGGAGGAGGGGTGACCCCTCTCCATAGAAATGCATGGTATATGGGCCGTACACAGAGAAAGATGGGACATGTCCTATCTTTTTCCCGTGTACGGAGCGGTACAGTGCCACACGGCCTGTTGTGGGAAGCAATTAAAGTGCTGTAAGCTCTGTGGATGTTACTACTATGGGGGGAAAGAGGCTGTGGCTTCACTGGGGGACATTGTGAATACTATGGGGCACTGTCAAATCTGCGAAGCGCATTGTGTTTCCCAAGGGGGGGCACTCTAGCATCTGTGTGGGGCACTCTCACTATTGGCTGCTGTTTAGGCGGCACACTGGCCATTGCGTTCTCTCAGGCCATTTAACAGTATGTTCAGCTTTGTGGTTGCCCTGAATTGGCTGATTGTGTTGGTAATGCAGTATAAATAAAACTACTAAACAGCTCAAGTAGATACATTTATCCAGCATTAAAAACACAATTGGCCCCTTTAAGGCAAGCACAAGGCTGATGTAGCCCCAAAAACAATGAGTTTTACACCCTTGCTATAGGCGTTTATGCGTAATAGCTGGTAAAGTGAAATCATGGAGGGACTCTGGTAACACCACCCCGGATCCCTTCTGGATCTAATCATTAGCATAATTATAAACATAGATTTTAGAAGAAAGGAGGACATGGATAACAAATATAAGAAGATTACCAGAGTCACAGTGCCTGGATCTATGAGTAAGCATCCCTGGTTTATCATTTTTCAGTTTGATGGTAGATTTCTTTTAATCATGTTAAGAAGTGTCATACAAATCTTAATTTTTTTTTTTTATTTCATATGTGTTACAGAATAAAAGTCTTCATTTTCCTCTGAGAAGCAAGTACAACAGGCTCACTAAACAATCCCGTTTCCTTCAAGAAAATCCTTCCTGTCTACTTTGCAACTTACTTCATCACTACTTACACCAAGCCAATTACTCCATCATTGAAGATGCCACACTAGTAATTATTTTTACCCTTGTCATTTTCTACAGTTACCTGTTATTGTATTTTTTTCAGGCCACATTTATTTCACCTTGCATTCCCACAAGTAACTATTGGTGTCCTTTTTGTCTCTGTCTGGCCTATGTCACGATTTTACTTAAAAAAATTTTTTATGAAATTGCACTATAGACTGCATAACACCATCCTGTTTTCAGGAAGTAAGAGTTCTCCTAAGGGAGACTTTGCCAATTAAGGCCACCTTGTATGTGTGTGGAGACTTATAGCCATTGATACTCCACTAGGGGATTCTGGGAAATATGCAAATACATTTTCTTGGCTGTTACAAGGAAAACAATGCCTCTTTTTGCTTTTATCCTACATCACATCATTAGACTTCTTGAAAGTCATGCTTGATGTTAAGGGGGCTGCCTTACAAGGTAGCAAAAAGAGGCAATGTTTTCCTTGCTCTATCCTGGACAAAGTATTTGCACATTTTCCACCATCCTGTCTTGAAAGCCTTGGTTGTGCCCTGTGAACCACTCTTGAGAACAGTCAGTATTTAATGGTGTAGTCCATCTGCAAGGATAGACTGTTACCCAAATCTGTTGTGGGCACCTACAAGTGAGATCAGGGGACCCAGACAATACCAAGAAAACATTCCCTATGCCATTATGCTGCTTCCACTCACAGCAGTTCACTAACTCAACTGTTTCCAAAATGCTGCCACTCTTGACTTGACAATCCTTTCTATTTTGATATGTTGTACATTGTGAAAGCACCAGCTAATGTATATGCAACCTGCTGACCTCAAATTTTATATACCCATGAAGTTTGCATGTGACACGCCCATATGTTCATCAGTTCTGGGTCTCTTATGTCAGGAAAAGGGGTTTGTAAATGATTTGGCATTTTTATCATCTCTGTGCCTCGTGACAAGATTCTTAATAGTTCTGCTTCTATTTCTTGCAGAGTGATGGCCTCCCTGCTCTCGTCACATTAAAAAAAGGACTTGTTGCTCTTGCAAGGCAGTGGATGAAGTTTATTGTTGTCACCCCAGCATTTAAAGGGGTGCGTTTGGTGAGACCAGCACAGCCACTGAAGCCGCAAAATAATATAAGGAGAAATGAGGATGATCTGAATGGTTTAGAGAATGGCGGAGCACTACAAAGTGATACCAGTGCAGATGGGGCTGAGTTTGAGTTTGATGCAGGTATGATACAATTATGGTTCCTCCATAATACATATCATTTCAAATGTATGCATACTAGCATTTTGTAAGCCTTGTTGCCGGTAGTTTAAGGTGGAAATGTTTCGGGGATCTTGTTTAGTGTTCACATATTCATCGGATGATCATTATCAGATTGCCACTGTTAGGCGGCATTTACATGAACGAATGGGCATACGTGAGCCGCCCTGGAGAGGAGGGAGGATTCCTCCTCTTTCCATAGAAACAAATGACGCACGCCCGTAACTATGACTGAAGATAAAGCATGCTCTATCTTTTTGCCGCTACGGAAGTGTGCTCACCCAACCGTTCCGCGTTGCTATTGCCGTTTATGGGGAACATATGTGCAGCCACAAGCTTGTGGCCGTACATGGGTCCTTCCCTATGTTTGATGTAAATTCATACAGTGGGAGCGAGAAGGTGCTGTGAACAGTGTAACAGCCTGTGAATCTAAAGCAGGTGGGGGCTCTGGTAACCTCCTCAGTAACTATTCAGACTCATTAGCAATATTTAAAAGTTGATTGTAGAAGACAGGAGATTACTGCAGTCGCTGTGCATGGATCTATGAGTAAGTGTCCCTGGTTTATCTATCAAGAAGGAACATGAGACTGTATCTGAAGTCACTGGTGTTGTGTTCTTTTTGCATTCATTAAAAAATATTGTTTATGTGTTCTCTTGTAGCAACTATAAGTGAACATACCATGCTTCTTGAAGGGACAAATACACGGCCTCCCCCTGCAGGGGTTTCTTCTGGTCCTGTGAGTGGGGCTGAGATTATGAGGAAGTTATCTAAATCTCATGCTCATAATGATTCCGCTTTGAAGATTAAAGTAAGTTTTTTTTTCCCCCCTCTTTAGATACATTCTGCCAAAGACAATTTTTGTCAAGGGTGGATGCGGGGTCCAATTGGGCGGCCTAGGGCCCACCAGTGAAATTGATTCTTGGGGTGCCACCTACTTCTACATAATGCTAATAACTGTATATTGTACGCATTGGGCAAAACGTATAATTGTTAATGCTCAGAAAAATAAAGATGTGTAGCTGTATTAGGTCATATTCACATGGTGCTGTTGAACTGTGTTTTATACACTTTTTTTAAGTGCATCCAGAATAACTCCTTCCTGAAGCAGATGTAGAACTAAACGCTTGCTTCTGGTGAGTAGCAATAAGTGTTTTAACATGGCAAAACACGTTGCTATTTACTGAACATAAGGGTTAAGTTCTAAAAATATCTATGTTCAAGGAGTAGTTATTCTGAACTTGAAAGGCATTTCAAAATGTAATTCAAACGCATGTTGTGAACATGGCCTTAAAGGGAACCTGTCATCAAGAACAAGCCCAATAAACCTTGCTTACTCCCTGTTTAAAAGTGCAGCGCAGGCATCCAGCTTAAATCTGCCTTAACCCACAGTAAAATCATTCCCCAACCTTTTTCTGCCTTTGTCTATATTTGCTCCACTGATCACTGCTTTGCTCCATCCATCACTGGATATGTGAAATATACAGTTTTCCTAGTCTACACTGTGCTCGCATGCAGTCAGAGGGTCAGCATTCTGGTAAGGACAGGAAGAGGACTTCCTGTCTGCTGTCAGACCAAGATTTAAAGAGACCCTAAGCTGTCAATCAAAAGAAGGAGGCGGGGTTCATTGTCAACCTGGAGAAACATGTCAGAATTGACACTGTCTACTCATTTGCATATCAAAAACTGCTGTAATTAAATTACACTGCCTCAGTGGCAGATAATTTGAGGTGATACGGGGAGGAGTTTTAGCCCTTTTTAAACAGGTATTACTGGTGTGAGGGGTAAAATTCTAGGAACAGGCCTTCTTTAAGGTCCAGGATCAGGTAGGAAATCTTAAAAGTAATCTAGAATCGGCAGGGACCAGGAAGGTAAGTACATGTTTATTTTTTTAAGCAGCGATACTTGAAATACTTGAAGCAGCGTTACTGAATTTACTTTGCACCATGATGCAGATTATCCCCTTTTAAAAAATATACTAATGAGCTGCAAGTGCTCCATGGGCCATCAGTAGAGCCCCTTCAGGCCCCGGCTGCACTGGCAATGACACAGCCCTTGGAGAAGTAACTACAGGCTTCTCTGCTGTATCTGCTCTACCACAGTCAGTCTGCATCCATTTCCCTATCCACGTTATTGCCTGTGCAGACGTAGCCTGGGGGGCTCCGGTGACATGCCCAAAACATTTTCAGTTTATAAGCATATTTTAAAAACCACCTTTTTAAAAAAAAAAAAAAAAAAAAGGAGACCATAAAAGATGATTAAAAGTCTGGATCCTGCATCAGAGTGCAAAGAGTATTCAGTCAGTAATGTATTATATGATATAAATCAGAATTCCTTTTAAAGCGGTTAAACAGGATGGTGTGGAGAGGCTTTCCATTCTTTCCTGCAGTGTAAGCTATAGTATTCATTTTTTATGTAACTGATGTCATTGTTGCTACTGCCTCTCCATTTCTATGAACTGTGATCCCCTGTTCAGCATTGTCACTTGTCATTTCATGAACACAGACTAGCTGTATTGCTTTCAAGAATATCTTCATCCTCAGGCACCAAGTTATTTCTGCTAGTGTCTCAGATTGTCAGATCCTGTTCATGTATCCATGTAAGGCATGCATGTTCTTTTTTTGTCTTTTTTTTTTTTAAGGGAATCCACCCATATCATTCTTTGAGCTACACTAGTGGAGACACAGCAAATGATTCTCCTGCCCATGTCAGTAGATCTGGAATGCCGGTGAAAGAAAGCCCAAGGAAAGAGAGTCTCCTGAGCTACCTAACTGGGAGTTTTCCAAGTCTGCACAATCTTTTGGATGGGACACCACAGAGGAATGCTACCGCTGTTAAAAGCAGTTCACTTACTAGGACAGGTATTATTTGTTCTAGTGGATCCATGGGTCTCTTCTTTAATAGATGCAATGTATAAAGTGTCATTCTACAGCAAAGTGGTGTTCTCTGGTGTTCCATGTACACCATACATTCGCCAGATTTCCCTAATTTGCTCCAAAAACCTGTGTCAGCCACATTTATCAAAAGTTTTCAGGTGCTTTTATGACTAGTAAGCCAAAGGCAGCTAATGAAAGGTTACTTATGAAAAGAGGTGCGGCTTTGCTCAAAAATTATGCTAATGCAGCAGAATTTTGTCCCAGTTTTCTGGTGTAAACGAAGTCAACTTATAGTAGGTGCAAAGTACAACTAGACAGTCTTATGCTACACTAAATATATCATGCAGAATTACCCACTTTGACTTGTAATATTCTTCTGGGTTCTGCACCTTTCTACTACGTAGCTGCTACTATTAGACTTTTTATCAAGACTTTACCTTTTACAGTAAGTTACCCAACATTATCTGCTTAATTTCTTTATACTGCAGCTATATATTTTTTTCTAAGTGACTTTTTTTAGGAAGTCTATACTGTAATTGAATACAATACTATATCCTGCTGCCATCTCTAGGTGGTTAACTACTACATTACACTAGAAAATAAACATAATTTACTTAATGCAATAGTACAAGTGAAGGAAAGAATCTTTTCTGAGTTAAGGGTCTCTTTCTTCACTTTTCCATTTTTTATCATGCTTTATACATTGAATTTGAATTTTGTCCTGCTAGCAATATAGACCAAATCTCATTCAGAAGTCAAGTTGCATAGAAGCTCTATGTAGGTGGGAGAGACAGCAGTGAGTCTTAGTAGCTAATTCTCCTCTTAGTAGCTTTGAGACAATAGTAAATTCACAGAGACTGGATGGGAAAGCATCCATAATGTAAGGATTACAAGTCACATAATGAACATAAATGGTGTAACTGCCCATGTACCACATACACTGGACTACTGATTTCTTCAGGGTATGCTTTAAAGCTTCTCTTTTATTACAAGTTTTTGAGTTCTCAGATTCTGCACTGTTATGTGTTTTTGCCCATTTCCATGGATCATCTGTCTCCTCTCACCTACAGTATGTTACACTGTCTATATGTCTATGTGTCCACAGTAGAGCGTAACTGCATGTTCTGGTAGTTAGCTACCTTTTATCGGTCACACTATTTTTATTCTGTAGCACATACAAAATCCAAAGGGAATGCATGGATGGCACATTAGTGACCAGTGACTAGTATTTCATTCTAGATTTTGCTTCTTATTACCAGCTATAAAATAAGACTCATACTTTTCCAGACAGTGTTAGCATGAATACATTATTATTTAATCTGTGTTACATTGTTTTGTCTTGTACCTTACAGGTTATTTTATATAACCAGTCTACTGCAGTTTAATAGTATAGTGTATGGGATGGGTACTTTTTGTTGGCCTGCGGTCTTGTATAAATCCTGAACACCACAGACGTACGGTACTCTGTCTTAAGCCACATGCACACAATTGTAAGTATGTGGCTTAAAGAAAATCTACCACATGGATGCAGCATTGTACACCAAGTGCACTTACACGCTGGTGTGTGTGTGTCCTGAAACAGGATCCGTTCATCCTTTTAGCTTAATCTTATTTATGCAAATGAGTCTGTCTATGTTAGGGTGCGTTCTCACGTGGTGTTAACATATGCTTTTTGAAAAGCATTGCAACAGCTGAGAAGAGGATATGTGCCTGATTACATTGCTGTCAACATTTCGTTTACAAATCGCATGCGTTAACACAATGTTAAGTGTAACTTTAAGGAATTGTGATTTTTTTTTGTTTTTTAAATATGTCCTGTAGGAGTAGCTTTTGGCCAATGTAAAGTTTACAGAAAGGTGCTAATTTTAGAGACCATATAACATAGCGGATAACCATGTATTATATTTTTTGTCTCGCACATAAGAATTCTCTAAAACCTCTTCCGATTCATTGATGCAGGGAATCCTGTGGCCACAGAAATGTTATCAGAACATCCTTTATTGTCTGAACCATCCTCTGTGAGCTTCTATAACTGGATGTCAAATGCAGTGGGTAATAGAGGCAGTGTGGTACACGAGTCACCCCTGATCAAGTCTGGACACAACAGTCTTCCAACAGGTATTGGTGCTGGGATTCTTATTGTATAGATGGAGCTGTCCAATTATAAAACTGAAAAAGGTGGACAAGGAATTTACATAAGACTGGTAATGTGAAGCAAGTCACAGACCTTTAATATAAGAGCACATATTTCCTAATAAATAGCACTTACCTGAGTTACATGTAGAGGTAATGTAGCAACCACTGAATTGTCTTCACTAATTTGACCTAAAAACATTATTGTTGGATTCATGGAAAAATCCTTTGTTATTCATTGAATTCAGTAATAGTCTTTGTTTGCTGTGACCATTACCATACATCATCATGCTGTAAATCCATGTATGTGTTTTTTTAACCTTTTGTCTTTGTATGATGCATTTCAGTATTGTTCTACATATACAAAAAAATTATAATTAACGGAATACTTGACTGCAGATGTTGCTTTTCCGACTATAGACAGTTGTGCCGAGACAAGGGGTCTTTGCTTTAGATGATATTTGTGTGTAAGGCTGCACAAATACACTTGGTTGGAGGAAACAGAACTGTGTGCTGTTGGGATCCCACACACTCATTAAATCCATTATGGTTATGCAGGAAAAAGTTATAACTCCTGAAAAGCACCAAATACTGAAAATATTGCTTCTACATAGTTGAATTTTACAAAAATAAAGTTCTACTCGGTGACGTATGGGGGCAGATTTACTTACCCGGTCCATTCGTGATCCAGCGGCGCGTTCTGTGCGGTGGATTCGGATCTTCCGGCGATTCACTAAAGCAGTTCCACCGACGCATCCACCAGATGTTGCAGCTGCGCTGAAGTTCCCCGAGGTCCGCGGGAATGCACCATCCTATACCTGGTGAAGGTAAGCGCGTGTCCCGCGTCACTTTTTTTTTTTTTTTTTTTAATGCGGCGTTTTTTCCAAATCCGTCGGGTTATCGTTCGGCCACGCCCCCCGATTTCCGTCACGTGCATGCCGGCGCCGATGCGCCACAATCCGATCGGGTGCGCCAAAAACCCAGGGCAATACAGGGAAAATCGGCGCAAATTGAAAATATTCGGGTAACACGTCGGGAAAACGCGAGGAAATGACCCCCATGGTGTTTAGTTTCTTAAATATTCTTTTATGAGAACTAAAATCTACTCAGTTAGCTTATGTTCTGATACATTTGCCCTCAGATATGTGACCTGTGCCTCTTTGAGAATATTTTTACATTTAAAAAAAATATTTTCAAGTATGACTTTGACCAATCTAAACTCCTATTAAAATTCTTTTCTGCTCATTAGTAATCCTAATGAATAATTACTTTGTTGATGTTTTTAGGAACTACACATAACCTACCAACTATTCCATCAGCTTCTGACTTTAATACAGTCCTGTCAAGTGATCAGAATACATTGGATGGAACCCATTCCCAGCACAGCACTAGCCAAGATGATATAGCAGGAATTGAAGAGGGCAACCAAGGATTTCCTGCTGTCCAGCTTGCAGATGCTCAGGTTAAATACAAAAATACCATATTTAACCATTCCCCTTCTACCCAACGTGTGGTATATTACTGAATGGATGGATGTGTCAACTTGAAATAACACACAAGTGTAACAAAACTTTTGGAAAAAATGTTAAAATAATATAAAAAATACTATAATATGGAATATATTAATTTACCAATCTATTTTATGAATGAATTTAGCTATTGTTAAAAAAAAAACAATATTTAATTTTCCACTGACTTCCATCACTTCAGATGAGCTTATTGTAGACAAACTAGGCTACCTATTACATTTATATAACTCTGTAAGTGCTTAGTTATTACAACTTTTATCCTCCAAGCCTTCCCGGCCTAGTTTTCTTCTGTTTTTTCTTATATAAAATGTATTTTCTTTGGAAAAGGCATATTTTCATGCTTCTTATATTTTGTAGGTGGTATTTAAGCCGCTTCTCAGTCATACAGGCATCCAGTCACAAGATGTTGTACCGCTGAGCTATAGGATGTATTTTGGGGAACACTTGTCTTTCTCCGGTACCCTTGACTGTCTTAGAGCTGATATTGTTGATTCTGATACATCAAAAGAAAGAAGAAGCAAAAGAGCCAGAAGGTTTGCTTTTTTATTTCCTTCAGTTGTCTATACATGGGGATTGTTACATAAAATATGACAAGGTAAACATACTAACTACATAAACTTTTTTTTTTTTTTTTTTTACTTTATTCATTGAATTTTTTAGGCAAGGTGCCATTAACTTACCTCCTCTAGAATTCAAGCCGGCGTTGATGTTAGAAACTTTCAGCATCAATGCAGTAATAATGGAAAAGTCCATGTGCACACCTCAAAATTCCACCAGTGCACTGTCCTTTCACGATCTAAGCAAAAGATACTACAATACCTTTCACTGCAACTTTACCATTTCCTGCCAATCCATAAGTCAACATGTAGACATGGCATTGGTACGGCTTATACATCAATTTAGTACCATGATTGACGACATCAAAGCTACACAAACCGATATCAAACTAAGCAGATATACAGCCGGCTCCGCATCTCCAACACCTACCTTCAAGACTAGAAAGCATAGGGACTTCCGCTCCTCTGATTTCAGCCGCAGCTCTAGGGGCAGCTTAAATGGTGGCTCCAGAGTAAACAATATAAAGAACAAAAGAGCCAACAATGATACCAACAAAAAGGAGTCTCGGAACAAGAATTCTTTGGGCAGGTCAGAGAGAAGAACCTCCAAGGTTTCCCGAAAGGGCTCAAAAGACGCAGTAGATCATATGACAATTCATATGGATGACTCAGATTCCATAACTGTATCGGAGCAAAGTGAGCCTTCGGCAGAGTGCTGGCAGAACATGTACAAACTTCTTAACTTTTATTCGTTAATCTCTGACCCTACCGGATTTTTGGAAAAGTCATCAGAACCCCTTCCTCCTGCAGGTAAGTTAGCATTGCTGCAAATTTCTTTCTTAACCACACAACATTAAGCACTTTGCTCATATTAGGGTACATTCACGCGGCCATCTGGGGGGATGTATTTGTGGTCGCATATACACGGCAATGGCGGCCTGGTGGCGGTACTATGCCACACGTGAGGCACCGTTCTGCGCTGTACATGGGGTAAGGATAGAGCATGCTCTATCTTTCTCCGTATGTGCGGCCGTGCGGCACTGTTCTCTATGGAGAGGGGAGGTGGTCACCCCTCCTCCTCTCCAGCGCACAGTGGTAGCTGGGCGTGCATACAGCTGTGTGAATGTACCCTTAGAATGAGTTAATGTTTTTTTGTCAGATTGATTTTCAACAGAGTTTATCTTCCCTTTTTAAATAATTTAGGTGGGAGAAGTCCATCAGAGCCCACGTGCAGAGTGGTATTCGAGAACGAACAGGACAGTAATAGCTTGAACAGGAGTCAGCGAAAACGCAGTTTAGTTGCAGCAGAGCCACAGCATGTCACCTTGATTATTTTTGGAATTGGCATGGTGAATCGCACCCACCTTGAAGCTGACATTGGGGGCTTGACAATGGAATCGGAGCTCAAGAGAATTCATGGAAGTTTTACCTTAAAGGAAAAAATGAAAGGTACTACTCTCTGTAAAGCCTTTATTTTCTGACCTATGTGTTTTAAAGGGGTTGGCCACTTTGCTTCAAGTTTTCTGTAATGTGTGTGTAATTGTAGGGGGAGAATATTCTGAAATATACCATTGTACATGTATTAATACTGCTGCACTGCTTTCTTGAAATGTAAAGTAATAATGAAAAGTTCACGTGCATATTTTCAGAAAATAATTGATATAGTTTCTGTAATGAAAAGTTATTTTCCAGAACACTTTTCTGCATCAATTCCACATGGTTTTCTAAATCTCTGCTTTCTCTTCTGTCATAGGAAGCTTTTATGTTGACTTCCAAGAAAGCTGCCCATGGTCATATGATAGACACACATACTACTTTCTGTGATAATAACTGCTTGTGCACCTGAGACCATGGACAGATTTCTGTCCACTGGGAGTAAACAAAGCAGCTTTCTATAGCAGGACAGGAATTGATACAGAAAGTACACTGGAAAATTGTGTAACTTTTCCTTACATAAACTATATCAATTATTTGCTGAAAGTGGTCTGGGAAGGTAGATTATTAATGGACAGTTAGAGATTACGTGACCCTCCATCTGCAGCCATTTTATGGGCATGGAAGCTAATGAGGTGAAAGTATGTGTAAACCAGGGGGCTTTGCGTTAAATATCAAGAAAGCTGTGCAGAACATTTAATAGATGTACAATGGTAAATTACATAATATACTGCCCCCCACATATTACAGAAAACCAAAAAGTAAAGTGACCAATCCCTTTATAATTGTATTTGTTCAAATTGGGCTATTTCTACCAAAGAAAATAGCATTTCAGGCAGAAATTTTTGTCAAAATATGATCACCACCACGTTCGTCTTTAATAGCTGCTTACTATGGCTGCTTCCATCTACATTTTTCCCTACACTTGTTCGGATTTCTCAGATTCCTCGCAGTTTTATTGACCCCTTTTGGTAACCTGTTTTCAATGCTCACCATTAGCGTTGTTTTATATAGTTTTTCCCATAATACAGTTTGTGTATGCAGCTTGTCAAATGCTGCCTTAATGAGGGGGAAGGTCCCAGTGCGATTATTAGGTTAGGGTGTAGGGGATACTTATATTTCTCTGAATATGGAATAGTTAAAAAAAATCAGGTTTTGGGTGTATGCAATGTATTGTTTGGGATTTTTTTTTTTTATTATTATTCTTTTTATCTTGTTTTATATTTTTTTATTAACCTGTATTTTTTATTAATATAGATGTTCTTCATCAGAAAATGACTGAAACTTGTGCTACAGCCCATATTGGTGGTGTAAACATTGTTCTTCTTGAAGGAATTACACCAAACATTCAGTAAGTTAATAATGTGTTGTGGTGTGGTCCTTCTAGTTATGTGTATAAAAGTTACAATTTAATCAACTTGTCACAAAATAAGATCATACATGGCATATTTAGCAATATTTTAATTCTTTTTTTGTTTAATTACATTATTGCAAGCAACATGTTACAATGCTGAAAATGCAGAGCAGATTTATGTATAATTCTATGTGGAATATCCTTATTGATATCATTTGAACATGTAAATTTCACTATAAATATGTTGCTTGATTTGCAGGAGCTACAATCTAGGAGTAGATTGATGTATAGTATTGTTGAAAAAGTTTTGATATAACTTGTTTTTTTACATTTTTGCTCATTTTGACTTCTGCAGTCAACGAGGTAGCCCTACATTGATACATGGTGGTGGCAGCATCATGCTATGACTGGGCTTAAGGTTCAGAATTCCTATAAGCCAATGGGGCACCTTTACTAAGGGACGTGCGCAAGTTTTCTGTCGGACTTTGCATGTTCTTTTAGGTGCAAACTGCTTGCACAGGTATTCGTCTGCGCCACATTTTTTTATGCAACCCTTTTGTGCTGCAGCTGCACTACTCTTTATGCAACACAAATTTCTGCACTGAAGGGGCCTTATGGTTCTCAGTTCTTATTATGCAAAGTCCAACAAACGTGTATCGCAAGCCACATGTTAAAGGTGCACCCAAAAAAAGTGTTGCCTTCTGTCAGGGCAATGCAGAGGGTGCCAAATTCATGAAGAACATGCACCTGAAATCCTAAATCTTGTGCACCCTGCACACAAGACAGGCAAACTGCAACTGTTCTTAGTAAATGTTCCCCAATGGCACACAGCTAAAATAACAATTCTGGGGCTTCAGAACAACTCTGTGACCATTCTTGACTGGGCCAGCCAGAGCCCTTACCTACACCCATTTGCGCATTTCTGGAGAGACTTGAAATTGGCTTCCACCAACGTTCACCATCCGGCCTGAGGGAACTGGAGAGCATCTGCAAGGATTTTTCTTATTTAATAAATTAACAAAAATATCTACATATCTGGAATTTAAGTTGGGGTGCAAAGCTTGTTACCAATTTGGCTGCCAATTTGGCTGCAATGAAACAGAGTGAAAAATATAAAGGGGTCTGAATACTTTCTGTACCCACAGTACATTTGAAAGTGGCCATAGTTAGCCTGTTCAGCAAAGAAGCAGGAGTCTTTGCATGCTTTGGATGCAGTGACGCCAGAATAAAATTTGTCTGGCAGTTAACGATGGGAATCACTACTTCAAACTGTGAGGTCTATGTATGATACAACAAGATTATGTTTTAGCTGCATATTATCTCACTGATGATGAAAGTGAGAGAATCACTTGGCAGGGAAATAGAAGATGTGCTCATTGTATTTCATTCTGACAGCTATTGATATACAGGGATCATATAATAATGTCAGAATAGATAGATATCACTTTAGAATGTTGAATGCATGCTATTGTTAATTATACACTATCTGTATAGCACGCCCTAAGCATACTTAATACAGACTTTTCTTAGCAATGCTCAGTTGGAGTGTCTCTAAACTAAGTTACTATCCCTTTTTTCATGGTTTTCATCAGTTAAAATATATAATACAATATTAATTTTGGTTGAAATGTTATGATATAAGTTAATATTGCACATGCCAAATAAGGTTGTAGAAGCTTAGAACTTTTCAGTTAATAAATCAGAAGTAATATTGAGGACCATAGAAACATGACCGGTTCCCTTTAGGTTTCGTAACTATCGGAAAATGTATAATCGACCAGTTGTTTCCTTGTGACTGATCTGTACCCAGGGAAAGTTATGTTGTCGGGTTTACAGTATTGTTTGCTGCTAGTTTTGCATGAGTGTTTGATTTTTTTTTTTTTGTTTTCTTCTTGCTTTCTCTTGAACTTTCATCCTTTAGATTGGAGGATTTTCCTACATCTCCAACAAGCACAGCCAAACAAGAGTTTCTGTATGTCCTGATCGTTACTTGTTCAGTTGTTGTGATCTTGTGATGTGATAATTTTAAGTACTTATCCCCCCCCCCCCCATTTTAGAGGTTTAATTTTTGTGCATGTAACAATGTGGTTCATACAACTACATATAGTAAAGCATTTTTTATTAAATAAAAACAAGGATATGGTACAAAAGGAGATGTTTGGTCTAGGTGAGTATATATTCCCAACAAAATACAATTTTCAGGTAGTTGCTTCTGCCTTCAGAAATAGGGAACCTACACAAAAGCCAATCACAGTGAGGAAAATCAGACTAAACTAAAAAGGTGTAAAATAAAGAAAAAAGTCAACCTCTCCTACATCTGGTGTGGCAGTTCAACCCAGTCCAGACCAATGATTGGCCTCAGTTTATTTAAGTTTTATGTTTCAAATTTACTGCTTATTCTTAGTTAATGGATGTTCTTCTTAAAGCGATCCTGTCACTAGGAGTGTCATTTTTGGCTGGTGACAGGTTGCAATAGCCTATGCTATGCTGATTTTATAAATGCCTTTATCAGCATTCTAAATCATTTTAGTATTTTATAAAATGTTATATCACATTACATGGCGTGAGTCCTGGGAGTGGGGGTAGCTTCCACAGTGTGTGTTTGCCTGTGTCTCAATCTCCTGATACATTCTTCCTCTCTTCCACACCACTCCCCTCCCCTGCCTGCTCATTGCACATGACAGGAAGTGGGGAGGGGGCAGGAAGCTGGAGGAGAGGAGACTGAGACACAGGCTGCAGCTGCTTTTACTTTTGCTATTTTAACAGAATTGTGCTGAAAGTCAACCTTCCATACATTGAAGTGAATGGGGAACTGAAGATGAGTGGTGTCTTTCATTCATACAATTCATTCTCCTGAAATGGATTGTAACGGAACCCCCTGGCACAAGTGTGAACTGAGCCTAAGTTGACAAAAGTACATTTTCTGTAAGGCCATCTGATTAGTCACATAAATTATCGAAATGAGAAATTCTTCATGTAGTTGTTTATTAGAAGATAACATATTTTTTGTATATCACTATTTGTATAGGTCCGTTCAGCAAAATGTTTCTTTTCCTGTAGCTTTTTTTTTGGTGTAAAACTCTATACAAGTCATGAAACATGGAGACAAAAGCATGACTGTCAGTGATGCATGTGTCTATGTGAGAGTATACCACTTTTCGTGTTAATGTCTTTTAACCTGTCTTCTCTATTTATTCAGGACTGTAGTAAAATGCAGCATTGCAAAATCTCAAGCCCTTTATAGTGCTCAAAGAGGCCTGAGGACAAGTAACGCTGCTGTCTTCAAAGTTGGAGCAATCAGCATAAATATCCCACAGCACCCAGCGACTCTGCACAGCATGATGGTCCGCAGCTCTCACCAGCTCTCAAAGCAGATCTCTGATCTCATCCGGCAGCCGTCGACAGTGTGAGTCAGAAAATATGCTGCATCGATACTCTGACTAATAAATTCAGAGAAAGTGATTAAACCTGTCTCTTTCTAATATTTGTCAATTTCTGAAAACCTTGTATGGACTTTTCTTCAACAATACAATCATATGTACACAGTGGGGGATGTCTATCGTACGCCGGCGCTCGTGTACATAGCGTAGAAAAAAAAGGCTATGTGGCGAATTTTCACATGCAGTGAGTGCGCATGGGTGGGGACAATAACGCTCCGCGGCTTCCACTGATTCTAGCGGAAATTAGTGACTGAGGGCATCCGAGTCTTCCGTAAAAGATAATGGGGAGAGAAAGATTGCCTTGCTGGATTTCAATATGCTGTCTGAAGTTCATTGCCGTTTATGGTTGGGTAACTTCAGGCATATTGGCATAAATATAAGTTAAATGTGTTCACATGTAATGCTTAATTCATTTTAATTTTAACTCTTTTACAGAGTGCCCCCTGCAAAAGAAGATGTCGCCACTCCTTTACTCTCTGAGAAGACCCCCACAAGTGTTAACCAAACTCCTATTGAAACCAATGTGTTTCCTCAGCTCCCAGAGGGTCTTGAGAAGAAGCCTATTGTTTTGAAGTTTAGTGCTATGTTGGATGGGATTGCCATTGGTGCTGCACTCCTACCATCACTAAAAGCAGAGTACAAGATGGGAAGAATGAGAAGTCATGGAATGACAGGTACAATCATATGGATATTTATAATGATTAGAAGTATTGGTCTCATTATGAATCATTGCTTGACCTTTTTTGTCAATCACTTTGAAGAACTAGAAATTCACATTTGGAATATCCTGAGGAAAATGACATTTTATGTTTTGATTCTATTTTCTTTTTTGCTTGAAGAATTTTTGCTTGTGATTGAATGATTGTAGTTTATTTATAATTTTATTTATTTTAGACAAAAAGCACAATAAAAAGGCAACTTAAAAAAAAAAAACAATATCCACTCTTGGCTTTTACCAAGTGATGAAGGAATTATTTGAATAGTGTTAGGAATGTGAATACCAAAGTGATATAAACTTTTCTTTTATCATTTATCTTCCCATATCTCCTTTCAAATAAGCAGATGCTTTCTCCGAACTTATATTCCTTAGCCTCATTCCTGGTCATCTGTTCCGCTGCCACTTATTGATTTTTAAAGGGATTTTGCCACAAAGCAAGTAAGGCCTTATCCATAGGATAGGGTCTAATTTGCTGATTGGTGGGGGTCTCCGTGATGGGCCCCCCACAGATAATAAGTCGCACCCCTCCAGTCGCACCCCTCATCAGCTCCCTGAAAAGTTGCCGCGTGCAGCTCTATGGAGCTGATGAAGATTTCCTAGTATGGCATCGCTGATGAGCAATTTAGTCCCTAAATCGATTTGTGGGAAAACTCTAACCCCCCCAACAAACACTCCCAATAGAAAAAAAAAATAAGGCAGCTTTAATGCCTAAAGAAACTTGACTCTTTTTTCAATTTTTAATGTGTTTCTTGGATTTTTATTGCAGGTGCCCAAACAAGGTTTACATTTGAGCTGCCAAATCACAGATTGCGTTTTACTTCAAAAGTATCCCCCACAGATATGTCTACAATCCCCCCATCAGCAAGTCTGAATCTCCCTCCAGTCACAATGCATGGTAAATACATAATGGAAGAGCATGACAATTACTCAGATCAGGCTTGGAGTATGGATGACCTTCCTGCCAAGCAGAGTTACTATCTACAAGGAAACTACTTGCGTTGCGTGGCCGAGGTGAGAAGTTTAAAACTCTTACATTGCTGTCTAATATTATCTTTAACATAACTATATTTTAAATAATAGCATCATAATTTTTAAAAAATCTAATAGATAATCATACGGTTGTATCAAGTTTAACACAACAGCATGCAAGGCCCATTTTCCTGTTTCTATTGTCCATTTTATTGCCAATGCTGATGTGGACTCCGTCTCGCTTTGTAGAGTGAGAAGAATGTCTTTAGTGGGGTGAGCATACTGCTTCAGAAGTGCAGCATATTCTCTGTATGTCAGGAGAGATGTTGATCAAGTGTAATATCTGTAACTTTGTATCAAAATATCAGATTGATCCAGCACCAAAACGCTCCAGTTATTTAAAAAGTTTTGTCTTCAGGCTTATTTGAGAAATTACAATCTTTCCATAAAATATATCCAGCACATGTACAGGTAACATTTTTAATCAACTTGGTTGCGTTTTATGGAACGATTGTAATTTCTCACCTGGACCTGTTTTGCTAAATATTTGTGTAACTTTGTATCACTCTCAACATTTCCTCTGACAAGTGGAGACGAAAGCGTCAGCATCAGAAGCAGCCAATTTGCTACACAGGGAACCCTCAGCATACATGAAGCAGGACTGAGCATGTGTGTCCTCCTTAGTGCTTTGAATGATGAGGACACATAAATCATTATACATCAATAAAATCAGCTGTTGGCACCAGTAGCCTCATAAAATGTAACATAACTTTGCACACATTCCCACCAATACGACACTGCTTTTCCTGGGTATCGCCTGACACCACAGGCATTACTGCAGGGGAACATTCAGCCAATCACTGCCTGATGTTGCTCACCAACTGGCCTCCCCTAGTGTTTCATGTAGTGCACTGTGCTGGTCCCAAGATCTATGACACACTATGGAGCAGTACGGAACAGCAAGTGACCTTTATTATGGTGGGGGCTTGCTAGAGAGCTTTTTATATATATTCTTCAGTTATACTGAAATGACCATAGAACAGCACATTAAATATGTTAAAATAAAATATTGATTGTTTAATTTCTATACCAGGTTGGATCATTTGAACACAACCTGACAACTGATCTACTAAACCATTTGGTATTTGTACAAAAAGTGTTCATGAAAGAAGTCAATGAAGTCATACAGAAAGTCTCAGGTTTGTGGATGACTAGATCAATCCCATCTAGCATAAAAATTATATGACATTGTTTTTATTTATCCTTTGTATACAGCATTAGCATCCTTTTCGCTTCTAAGACATTGTAGATACAGAATATATAACGAGGGGGCTATTTCCATATCTGTCATGGGTAGAAAAGCCTCAAAAATACTCTATTGGGTTATTGGACATATGTCTTGTAACAAGCCATGCATATATGTGATCATCACATGATAATATTGATCTACATGGAATTGATGGAAATAATGTATATATAAAAATTGTGTAATGTTTATAAAGAGATTAAAGAGGACCTGTCACCTAAATTTTCGGCACTAGGAGCTGCTTACTAAAGTAAGCAGCTCCTAGTGCTTGATCAAACACCGCAGTGTTAGGCTACATTCACACTACAGTATGGGGGACGTATATACGGCCGATGTATATACGGCCGATATACGTCCCCTATACACTTCTATGGGCTCACGGCCCTGTACGGGAGCGGTGCGGTGCAGCACACGTGCGGCACCGTACCGCTCCGTTGCCCGGGGAAAGATAGGACATGTCTTATCTTTCCCCGTATTACGGTGCCGTGCGCCATTAATTCCTATGGAGAGGGGTGGGGGTGAGCTGCGCTCACCTCCTCCTCCTCTCCCTGCGCTGCCGTGTGCCCGCCGTGCTACGGTGCGGCGGGCTCACGGCAGTTTGAATTTAGCCTTATAGTGATAGCGTTACCGGAAACCTCCGGTAACGCTATCAAACACTGCGACGGGGTAGGATGTAATTGTTGGACAGCTTGCAAAGCTGTCCGATGTATTCATGAGGGGGCAACTCGAGGCGCTGCCTCTTCCCTGGACCGCCCCGCTAGCTCCATAGGCCGGCAGTGACTGCCGCGCGCTAGGTGGCAGTCACCGCCCCTAGCCACGCCCCAACCCTGCCCCCTCATGAATACGTCGGACAGCTTTGCGAGCTGTCCGACAATTACATCCTACACCACCGCAGTGTTTCCGGAGGTTTCTGGTAACGATAACACTGGGGCGTTTGATCGAGCACTAGGAGCTGCTTACTGCCGATAAATTGGGTGACAGGTCCTCTTTAAGCCTTAGTTACTCAAACTATAACAGTCCTAAGATATTCATGGTCCTGTATAAGACAACTTGTTACTTAAAGTGTTCTGAACATGTATTTAGGCGGAGAACAACCAATTCCTCTGTGGAATGAGCATGACGGCACTACAGATGGAGACAAGCCAAAAATCCTCCTTTATTCCCTCAACTTGCGTTTTAAGGTATGTTCCATGCACTGGTCAAGTGTTTCTTCTGCAGCACAAAAGGCAAAGTGTTGCCATATACATCATATACCATAACTCATGTTGTGATGGTTTTGTGCAGACGCTGTTTAGATCTTGTTCTAAGGCCAATAATCTTATTATGATCTAGTAGAATAAAGACCTGGTCATAGTTGGAGCTGTATATACATGCTGCTCTCGCTTGTAGAAGTGGACTAGCAGCGGATCTCTGTTCTTTGATTTTCAATAAGGACCTACACACAGAAGTTTTCAGTCTCTACAGTACAGAATGTTTACCAGCCATATTTTCTGGCCTCAACAAAGTCCAGGGAGCAGAATTTACAGCCCCCTAGTCATTTGTGAACATGGTAACAGTCCCACAGGTAGTCAGTGACTCACATCGCACATGTCTGTTTGTCATGGGGAGAATATGTCCCTGTGCATAAGCCATTATTGTAATGAGTACTCTCTTCCCTCATTACCCCTCTTTGCCAAAGTAGATCCAAATAACAAGAGTCCTGTCAAGAACAAGAGCTGGGGGAGGATTGCCGCCCAGAAGATTCTGCCTGACTCTGTTTATTGCTGTGTTACAGAATAAAAGATAGTGGGTTTTTTTTTGCAACAGTGTCTATATTTCATGCTGCTTTTGGATAAATCAATATGCTCAGATTTCCTTTTTTAAACGCAGACAGAAAGGGCAGAGGGAACACAACATGTGGACAGTGCGTACCCACAGAGGGTCATCACTCAATACTTGGTCTAAGATAAAAATACAATTCTTATTAAAGGGGTTTGCTCACTAGGGAATTCCCAAATTTACCTTTTGAGCTTTATACTAGTATCTGACACATAGAAAAAGAAATGAGACAGTTTAGAAATGAGATGATGAGATGCACATTACACACAGGCAGCTCTGCTACATCTCTGCTCTATCACACTATAAAATCTGATGGGCTGCTCTTCCCCACCCCGGATAAAGAACTTATCTGCCTATAGCTTGTAGCTCTCCTTTTGCTGCTGCTGTTGTTTGCAGGCAGGCAGGCAGGAAGCCGGCTCTTTTACGTGTATGATGGGATCCGGCTCCTCTCAGTAAAACGATGGCTCACTTAACCCCGCCCCCAACCGATAGAATTGGGTTAAAAGTAGCATGGAATGGGATGACTGGCCGAACTGTGGCTCCCTATTATACATGTAATAGGGAGCCGTTCGGGAGCCAGAGAATCCGGCTCTTTTTAGTCATCGGAGCCTAATGATCCTAAGGAGAACTGTAATTCCCATCAGTGTGAGCTCGTCCTGGAATGCAGGAGGAGAGGCCGCTGCAGGGAGCAGAAAGAGATAAGTTTTATCTCCACAGCATTAGGCTTGATGACTGCCGACCCTACAGTCCAGAAGATACAGGGTCGGGTCTAGGGGCAACTGAATTGTGTACACCCGGACTGATAGAGACAGGTTGGAATCATATCTGTGAAATGCTGTATTTTTGTTAACACAGTCTCTAATTCAATATTCGTATTTTGTTATCCTGAATATATTTAAGAAACTTGTCTTGGTGGGAATACCCCTTTTAAGCCCAGGACAAACAAGAATAAGTAAAATAGACAAAATCTGATATGACACATAGCCAGGGGTCAGTCACACTAAATATTATGGATCAGATGTACAATAATACACATTGTCCGAAGAAGTATATATTTTTTTTTTTAAAGTGAATTACCATGTGGTATCTTCTGGTACTCTGCTAAAAATTCCATTATGTATTCTGCTGGGTATGATGTTGTATAATTTGAAAATATTTGGCTTCATGTAGACAAACTTGAAATGTGGCCATGTACTTCTATTCACTGATGCCCATGGCCGCAGGTTTCATGGTTCCATTTATGAGCCGACTACCCAAGCTGCGAAAGATTGATCAAGTCCTATTCCTGCCTGTGTTTTGGGACCATTGTTTGTGGCCTGAGGAACTACATGTGTGGTATTTTGGGTTTGCAGACAGTTGTTGACACTTCAGGGTGTTGTATCTTCCGTATTGATTCAACATTTTTTTCAAGAGATATGTATACATGCAGTCCCCGGGGCACATACAAGATAGGGTCCATAGGTTTGTTCCTAAGTTGAATTTGTATGTAAGTCGAAATTGTATGTTTTCTAATTGTAGATCCAGACAAAAAAAAATTTTGCCACCAAATTTTTTTGCTGTAATGGGACCAAGGATTATCTATAAAACTTCATTACAGACACCTTCCAGCTCATCATTGCAGTCTGGGACTAAAGTAAAGGATCCAGAGAGCTTCACCAGAGGTCACAGTGGGC
The DNA here is from genome assembly GCF_040894005.1 of Engystomops pustulosus. Classification (NCBI taxonomy): domain Eukaryota; kingdom Metazoa; phylum Chordata; class Amphibia; order Anura; family Leptodactylidae; genus Engystomops; species Engystomops pustulosus. The sequence continues at coordinate 215,065,789 of NC_092411.1, forward strand.
AAAGGGGTCCGTCTTTAACTAGGGGTCGCCTGTAAGTCGGGTATTCTTAAGTAGGGGACGGCCTGTATATATAGTAACGTGATGTCTTAACAGTTAACATTACCGGATACTACACATAGTTATGCATTATGTATTTATGATTCATTTTCTGTATTACTTCTAAGGGTATTCAAGTGACTGCCACAACACCATCCATGAGGGCGGTCAGATTTGAGACAGGACTAATAGAACTAGAATTGTCAAATCGCATACAAACTAAGGCCTTGCCCGGCAGCAGCAGCTACTTGAAGCTTTTCGGTAAATGTCAGGTTGACTTGAACTTGGCACTTGGACAAATTGTGAAGCATCAGGTGAACTTCTTTTCTTTTTCTATTTTTGCTCAAAACATGTTTCATTGTGTGAGTGGCTGTATATGTAATAGTTACAAATCTGGTTTATAGCAGAAATGTATTTTATTGTACTTCAAAAATAACTTTAGAGCAGTGGATGACTTAAATAACATAGCAACCTTATGTCCGCATACCTTTATAGTATATCTGCAGGACCTGATTCCTTGCGACCTGAAACAGAGTTACTTGACCCCACTACTTTGACCCCAGCACATGCACTCCTTCCTCTTTTGAAAGTGAATGAAGAGCTAAATACTGTAGCTTGGACACAGAGTTTGTTACATTTTTTTGTATACCATAAACTGTTGAAAGGGGTTCTCTGCTTTCTATGTCTTGTTTCTTAGTTAGATTGGTTGTCTAATGATACAATATATCAGTGATTTTCAACCAGTGTGCCGTGGCACATGGTTGGGTGTGCGCGGGGAAAGTTCCCCAAACTATGGTGCCCCCTGTGTTTGTTTCCCGCAGCGATGTAAAATGAGAAATACTATAGTCTTGAGGCTGGAGTACTACAAGTACCAGCTCATATGCTGAGTATATGAGCTGGCACTTGTACTCTGGCCTCATGGCCTTAGTACTTCTCATTGTACCGCTTTATTTTGCAGTATATGAGCCACATAATAATCAGCACCATATACTAAAAACAGGGAGAAACTGAGAACTGTTGAGGCAGAGGTTTCACACTCACTCACTGAGTGAGTAAAATAAATTTAGCATCTATATTATTAACTATATGTATAATATGACTGTTTTAGTGTCATTTTGTGCTATTTTGGTTGGTGGTGGGCCCCAGGATTTTTTAAGTATAAAAAGTGTGCCGAGGCTCAATAAAGGTTGAAAATCACTGCCATAGATAACAGGATGACATTGTGCCCGGCTTCACGGTTCTACTGGTGTTAATTGGAATCTATAGAGGGACATTTGTAAAGGTGCTTAATTACCTTTTGGTAACAAAATAGGGAAATTATTATTGCATTTAATTAATTGCATTAATGGTGTAGTTTTTCCTAAGCCTAAAACTATCACATCATCGTGGGTTATAATAGCCTGGTATATCCCATATTATGTTCTTAATTTATTACTACAATATCTTTGTAATGTTTCAGACAGCTTCTTTGTCTCAGTACAATACAGCACTATGCAATCACAACTGCTTCAGCAGCTCTTCTATTCTCTGTGAATTTCTGTGATTTTAACAGTATATGACATTATTTACACTTCATGCTGCATTTCTTTGATTTTAGGTCAACACTTTCATGCTTATATACATTTTTATTGTATGTTGTGACCTATACAGGTTTATGAAGAGGCTGGATCAGATTTTCATCAAGTTGCATATTTTAAGACCCGCATTGGCTTGCGAAATGCCCTTCAAGAGGAAATCAGTGGCTCAACAGGCAGAGAAGCTGTACTTATTACTCTCAGCAGACCTATAGTGTATGCCCAGCCAGTGGCCTTTGATAGAGGTAGTATAAGCCATGCAATTTCTTTCTACTTTTATTTCACTACTTTAAAATAACGCTGAAAAATCTATAACACAAAAGCAGGTTCAAAAGTGGCAATATTTAGAAGAATTTCCAAACGGTTTTTGATGTACGGTATGTTTTACAACCCAAAAATAACGCAAAAAATATGTCTGCAGGAAAACTTTAAAGCAGTTGTACCAACTTTTCATGTTTTACCCCCAATCAGCTTGCTATCCCCTATCCTGTGGATGTTAAAGTTGGTACAGCCCCTTCAAGTGCTGTGGCAATGTAGGGAGTAGAAATAAGGCTAAGGCCAGCGGTACTCAAGCAAGTTTGTCTGTGGGATTTACTGGCCTGAACTGAACTGCTGAATTCAGAAGATTTATGTTCAGACTGCTAAATCCTGTTGACAAAGTGCTTGTCACCCCTCCAGCTTCCATAGGAAGACTAGCGGCCAAGCCGCATATCTGGCACAGTATGGTACAAGGCCTATACTTTACGGCGCTGCCGCTTCACGCGGTCACAGTATGGTGATGCACAGTGTGCTTACGGTGCCGTGACCTGGATTCATAGGAATCTATGGGGCAAATCATACAATCTGATCACGGCCCCTAAAGCGGCTGTGTGAATGAGGCATTGATTTGTGTAATCTGTACAGGGACTGGCATAGGTTTGTTTTTTGGTCTGGTATTTTATTTTGCCAACAAATAAGTCCAAGGATTTTGTCAATGTTGAAGCATAAGTCATTGAAAAAAAATATTACACAGTGATACATCTTTATGTATAGATAGTTTTATATTCTATCAATTCTAATAAGTGTTCATTTATTCATATTTCTGACCATATTATTTTGCTTCTTATCAGCTGTGCTCTTCTGGCTGAATTACAAGGCAGCATATGACAATTGGAATGAACAGCGATTGGCACTAAACAAGGATATTCACATGGCAACCAAGGAAGTGGTGGACATGCTGCCCGGGATTCAGCAGACATCTGCACAGGCTCTGGGAACACTCTTCCTCCAGCTAACAGTCAATGACTTGGGTATCTGTTTACCCATCACCAGTGCACCACAGGTACTATAGCTAGCTAGAAAATAGTAAGAGGTAATGTGTGCCCATTGTTTGTTTTCACTCATTAAAACCAGAAAAAAACTTACATACAGTCGGATACATCCTCTGAAAGCAGGAGACGAAAACAGCACCATCAGCCAGTGATTTGCTGCTGCCGATGTTCATTGTGTTTCCCTATCAATATAACTGTCTTTATATTGGAACATCTGCAGTGATCTGCAGTGTGCGTTCAGCTGAGGCTGGGGGTGGTGACCATACAGTAGTACCCGTCCCCCATTGGCTATTATGGCCTCTGCTGTTCTTGTATGTTTTAAAAATTTTTTACAGTAGCCTGCAAGAGAAATCTTCTACACATTTTTATCTCATGTATCTTGCTGTATTGTGATGTATACTGAACAGACAGAAGCCAAAAGGTGATTTCTTTCTGAAGTCTGTGGATACGTTCTACATGTTCATCTTTCCTAGCAAACACACTGAACATGTCCAAAAAAACAACATGTGAACACACCACTTAACCTACGAAATTCTGTGTTTTGTGTGTTAATATCAATAAATATTTTAGTCGAGCATGTCCTTTTTTTCACACAGGCAAATCACACAGCTGATTTTGATACTGGTTCTGCTTTGGTACTAACGATTGAGAGTACGCTGATCACGGCCTGTTCTTCTGAGTCCCTGGTGAGCAAAGGGCACTTCAAAAACTTCTGCATTCGATTTGCTGATGGTTTTGAAACCTCATGGGATGATTGGAAACCAGAAATCAGAACCGATCTAGTTATGAATGCATGTAAGTATGCTATTAGATTTCTTTTCCTTTATCCCTGGCTTTATTTTTATTAGGCCATGAATGCCTGCAATGCTTCTACATGCTTCTGTCTGTAGAGACGCTTATATTGTCTCAAGTCACATCATGTTGTGCAATCTAACACCTCCCTACATGTTCCCCCACAATTCTTGGTCATACATTAGGGTAACTTAACAGACAGTATTCGGGACAAGTCTATAGGGATAAACACAACCCTACTGTCGGCTGTGCCACAATGATGGACTTAAATGTACAGTATAAAGGAAAAGTTTGTTAGCTGGGAAATTCTTTTCTGCAGTTAGGTTAGTGAGCCCTTGTCAGGGCAGGAGTCATTCTTGGGGTATGTGAACTAGGGTCAGTTCATGGAATCCAGGACTGTTTCCGCTATCCATACCCAACTGTACTCCGCTGACTGGTAGTAACTGGTAGTTACTTTTATATTTCTTGATAATTGAGATTTCTTGATTAATTTTGGTATCTATCGCCTTTTTTAAAGTTGTAGTAAAAGCAGAGGTAAAATTCTATTATGGCTATGGTTTTGCGAATCAGCAACTAATGTGCTGATTAAAAATGTATAACTGTTTTATTTTTTTTATTTCCAACATATTTTTTTGTATTTTTATTCAATTCTTAAAGGAAACCTACCATTTAGAATGGTAGGGGTAAGCTGTAAGTACCGAGCACCAGCTCAGGGTGAGCTGGTGCCGGTACTTACTTTCGTTAGTGTTATAAACTGCGGTATCACGGTTTTAACACTTTTTAAACTTTAGAGCAGAACAGGCTTCGGCGCTGCGTGCGCACGATCGTGCTCGCGCCTACATAGGAAATAGCGGAACCTCTACTGCTCTAAAGTTTAAAAAGTGTTAAAACCGCGATACCGCGGTTTATAACACTAACGAAAGTAAGTGCCGGCACAAGCTCACCCTGAGCTGGTGCTCGGTACTTACAGCTTACCCCTACCATTCTTAATGGTAGGTTTCCTTTAAGTAATATTCATTTTAATATGTAATATAGATACTAGCACAGTTTTCACCCATTTCTATTCTCTGTACTATGACAAAGTTATACACAGGGTAGTCCCTGGGTGACGTACAAGTTAGGTTCTTCAGTTTTGTACTTAAGTTGAATTTGTATGCAAGACGGAATTGAATATTTTATAATTTTTTTTTTTTGTCCAAGTGACAATTGGATTTAAAAAAATTTTTTTTTGCTGTAATGTGAACAAGGATTATCATTAAAGCTTCATTACAGACATCTTACAGCTGATCATTGCAGCCTGGGACTAAAGCAAAGCATCCAGAGACCTTCAGCAGAGATTATACTATTGGGCAGAGAGGTCCGTCTTTAACTAGGGGTCGTCTGTAAGTCAGGTGTCCTTGAGTAGGGGACTGTCTGTACCGCAATATTGACATGATCCTTGGCTATCTCTGTGAAAGTAAATTGTCAATCTGCAGGACAGTTGGCATGATAGCTCTAATAAATGTTTATTAAACGCTGTAAATTCTGTGAAATTAGATTAATTTCACTCTACCATTCAAACCGCTGTTCCTTACCTCCATTAAAAAAGGTAAAGTACTGAGGTTTAACGTATCTTTTAAAAATCCCATTGACATCAATGTAAATTTTATGTCTTCCATTACGGTCAGTTTGGCATGTATTCGTTAACGCATGGATAACGGATACCTGCCTAAACGGAACATAACGGATGATGTAAAATTTACATTGATGTCAAATTTCTCATTGATATGTTAAACATCCATAAAACCTTTGTTCTTTACTTCTTTTAACGTCGGTAAGGAACGGAGGTTCCAATAGTAGTGGGAATTTAGCCTTACAAAGATAAAGATTTAAAAGATCTGTCTAAAAGAAAACTTTGTTTTCTCTGTCTATAGTGATTTTTCCCAACCCTTATTTCATTATTACTATAATAATAAGTTAAATCTTTTCTAATGTATCTTTTAGGTGTGGTACCTGATGGAACTTATGAAGTATGCTCTAGGACCACAGGGCAGGCCTCTGCAGGTAGGTGGCCCTTACTTTGGGCACAAGTATTCATGTGGCCCCCACACACTGTGTTAAACCCTTTTCATACTTAAAGGGAACCTGTCGGGCACATCTAAAACCGAAGGTCCCACCGCATTTTCTGTACTGACTTGCTCTGCTTGATTATGTTGAAACAATTCAGTGGCTCCTGTGAAATATAAACTGATCCTGTGTATTGAGTCAGAAGGGTGTTCCTGAGCCAGGTCAACCTGCATTGGCATCGGCATTGTGCATTACTGCTGTTTGGTTCAATCATGTAAGAAAAGAAAGCTGAGGGTAATGCTGGATCTATAGGGATCCCATTGTCTAGAATAGGACTCATGAAATTTCTGTCATGGTATACATCCTTTAGGCAGCCATGCTGGATGTGACTTTTTACTGTATTTTAGAAAGCAGCAGTGCAGGCACATGGACATTAAATGTTTTATGGAAGATGTGTGGTATTGATGTGCACATGGACCCAAATATTGGCAAAAGGCTGAATGCTCTTGGCAATACTCTAACCACACTGACCGGAGAAGAAGACATTGATGACATTGCGGACCTGAACTCTGTGAATATGGCTGACCTGTCAGATGAGGATGAAGTTGACAGCATGTCACCCACAGTACATGCAGTAAGTTCAAGCTATATCTTTTACTGTGTAGAATATGCTGTAGTTGACTTTCCTAAAATAGCATTTACCTGTACAGTAGATTTGCAATATGTGTGTAGAGAGGCAAACCTACCACAGCCCACATTACTGTTTCTCTGCGTGTTTCCGTTCCAGACCTTTTTAATGCTTCTGTGCAGTTGTTGGAGATGGACATGATCAGTGGCTAGTCTCCTGTATTATACCTACACAGAAGGAATATGTTAATTATTGCTACACATATCAGTAGTTGAAGTTGATGATTCTGATATTCTGTATTGATGATATGAGTAACATATAGCTGTGTCATTTCTACTGCATTCTCCAATATTATTTTGTACAAAGTAACAAAACTTTGGTTCCTAAAACGACATCAATTGTTTCAAACATTCTGAATGCTAAACTGAATGCTTGTTTATTATAAGGGTTGCCCTCCCCCCCCCCCCCCCCTAATGATCACAGGTTTTTATTGTGGCCGTTAAGGATACTAAATCTGATGCAACACATCAAATCAGGTCCTGCCGGGGCTGGACAGTGTCTTCACCCCTAAACATTGCAGTCTGCAGAAGGAGGGAGCTCCCTCTGACACCCAGCAGCACCCAGCAGCTGCAATCTTTTTATACAACAGATAAATTCATCTTATGTCAATGTTCACTTTTGGGACAAAGTACATATATATAAATGTAAAAAAGCTTAAAAAAGGACACTAAACCAAAGAGCATTGACAGCAATCCTTTGATCTAAAATCCAACCTTCTAAATGAAAAAGAGATTGGGTGCTCACAGCTGATGATCCAGGTGCCAAATCAAATGTCAATCCGTTTTGTAGAGGAAGCCGCAGCACTCGCAGGGATGAAAAATAATCCTGTATTCTTTATTCACCAAAGCATATTACAAGTTTGAAAGATGCTTTGGTGAATAAAGAATACAAGATTATTTTTCATCCCTGCAAGTACTGCGGCTTCTACAAAATTCAAAAAGAACACTTGCACACAAAAAGCATTCTTAAATAAATAAAAACACAAAACATTTTCTTCTTCCAGAAAAGTATCAACTGGGGTTAGAATATTATACTATACTATACTACTAGTCCTATTCATCATCTGACAAAAAACGTTACTAATCCCAAGGTTGTACAAATAAAAAATACAATTTTTTTAACCCCCCAAAAATTTCATTATGCAAATTAAGGTCATTTTAAGAGACAAAAAAATACAAATTTGGTATTGCTGAGAACAATGTTTTGACTTTATTTAGGTTCCACAATAAATGCAGCTAACCATAACATCAGGTTTGCATTTTTTTAAAAAGGTAAAATAAAAGTTAACCAGTAAGATGGTTAACTCAAAATTGTGCTAATAAAAATTACAATGTGTCCAGTAAAAAACAAGAGCCTGTACAGCTGTAGTGACAGGAAAATAAAAACTTTATAACTTTGCAGAAGGCATTGCCAAAAAAAAACTTAGAAATAGCCTGGTCAGTAATGGATTATTTATACTCTCCTCCCTGTCCCCCTTTACATTAATGTGAGCAGAGGGTCTCTGCAAATCTTTACACAATTTGTTTTTTCACAGTCGCAGTTCTTTTCAACCCGCGGTGCAAACAACATTGTGCACGTGAGACTTGCAGATAGCGGGGTCTCTGCTCGGAGTGCGGGCAAGAGGAGAGCAGTGAATAAATTAATAGATGGACAATCTCAGAGGTGCTCAGCAGAGTGCCTCAGGCTCAGTTAGATATATTAAAAACCTTTATTATAAATGCAGCTGTTCCTATTTATACCACAAAAACACATTACTGCAGATGTGAAAGGGAAGGTTAATATAAATTACCTACCATCAAGGAATTTGATTGGTACATGGTAAGGTGGTAAACAGGTGGGAAAGTAAGGGGTTAACTGTCATGTAAACAATCCATATTCCATAATATCTTCAGATAAAATATCATCCCTCCCTATTGTTAATAATCAGTGACTATATTCTCCTGACAGTGTGTATGGAATTAAATTGCTGCTGTTGCTTCTGTAGGCTATTCTGTCTGGGAAGATGATAATTTGAGAACTGTAGTTACATGCCTGAGAACTTTTCCGCACAAAGGATTTCAAGATTTTAAAGGAATGAAATGTAAAATCTGCAGCCACTCGAGTCTCGCATAGAACTAACCCTACTGTTTGATGTTTAGAACACAGAAGCAGTTTGTGTAAATGGAGAAAGCCACAAACTTACCTTTGGTCAGCGACTTGTTAATCACCTACTTGGTCTGAAACTCAAACGTCAACGTTACTCAGTCCCTGCAGATTATCTCTCTGGTTCAGAAATATCTGACTGCGGTTCTGTCCGTTCACATACAAACGCAAGCAGGTCTCATTCATGGGCAAATGTATGTAAAAATGATCCAAACCTAATCAAATCAACCAAACTCGGATCACTGGGGAATATCACAAGGAATAAATTTACCCTTAATTCATGATTAATGCATGCCTAACTCACAGGGTTATTGGTTCTGGTAATGGCATTGCTACTGTGTGGATCAATCAGAATTTAACTAGATGTATTATTTTAGGAGTCAGCAGAGTACAGGAGAGCAGGGCAGCCCGGGAGCCAGACTGTAGATCCACGAGGACGGAAGTTTGTGAAGCGTCTAGTTGATATAAGAGAGCTGAATGAACAGGCCAAAGTCATTGATGATCTCAAGTGAGTAGACAATGAGTGTTGTTTTCTGTAGTTTATGTTTTACTACAGTTAAATTGACCTTTCACCCAGGAAACTAAATCTAACAATATCTTGGGAATGAATTGTCAACATACCTGGTACCCCACTGTTTAGCTCTAGTTCCAATTCATTGTTTGCCTCACCCATTAAGGTCTCTCCTCCAAAAAACTGCTGACTCCTGCCGAGAAACCAGAGGCAGCAGTACTGCACACAAACAAATAGGTGGTGCACATGTAGGATCTCAATCCAGCTTCTTATGGTATGGAGACACCGCGCCAAATTACTTCAATTTTTCTTTTTGTTTTATTCAGATATGGTATAACATTTTGCCTCCACCAAAACAATTTTAACAACCATAAAAATGGATGACTGATTAAGAATTACAAATTGTTTTGGTGAAGGACATATGTTATACCATATCTGAATTAAAAAAAAATTGAAGCAATGTGTTATGTGCTGTGTTTCCATACCTTTCGGCAGAGAAACCTTCTGTATGACCCAATGAGGGAGGTGGACAATGCATCAGGGGCACCCAGAAAAACACAGTTAGTACCTAGTATGTTTGCTTTCTTGACTTCTGTAAAGTCAGATATTTCCTGCTTGGATAGTCACTTTAAAATGTTTATTTTGAAGATGCATTAAAAATGAGTTTTTTTTTTTAAATAATATAGGTCTAGAAATGGGTCAGTTTCATTTTTATTTAAAACCCGAAATAGACAGTAGACTCAATATTTGATTATAAATGATAGTCATTGTAATTTTATCACTAAACATAAAAACCATTTTCTTATAGGAAACTTGGAGCAAGCGAAGGAACTATAAACCAGGAAATTCAGCGATATCAACATCTGGAATCTGTAGCAGTGAACGATATCCGTAGAGATGTCCGGAAGAAGCTGCGTAGATCCAGTATGAGGGTAAGTTGCTACAAATGGTTCCCTGTTGAATACAAAACATGTGTTGCATGGGCACAGTTGTGGTGCAAATGTTTGTGACCTTTGATTGCATCCAATGAACATAGGTCAGTGCAAAGACACTTTGACATAGATATGGAAGTTCAATACATTTGGTGCAAGCAGGATCTAAGTTTTACCAATCGGACTGAATTCATGAATTGCGACTTTCCATTGGTCTATGTCCTGCGCCTTTTGATAGTATTTTGTGACTTTTTATGCAAATGCCGCAAACAACCCCCATATCATAAGATCTCTGCCAACAGATTTATTGAGGGTCAAAAGCCATTTTAATGAATCTGAGGGCAGCAGAACTCCAAAGACAGACATAGAACTGTCGAAAGTCGCTCTAATGATAAATTACCCCCAAATGTTGTAAGTGGTGTTCATTTTCTCTTACCTGTGCTAATAGGCTGCTTCACTGAAGGATAAGTGGGGTCTTGGATATAAACCTAGCTATAATCGTTCCAAGAGCATCACTGCATCAGGAAGACCTCCTTTAAAGCGAACAGACAGAGCAAGGTAATTTTGTGAAATATTGAGTTCTGATAATTCTACAAATTTTTCATTTATCAAAACATAAAATATTAAAGTTGTACATATGGAAAAGAGAAACTATTATGCAAAAAAAGTTTTAATATTTATGTTAATATATTCTTTATGTAATGTCATATGACTGTACTGATACATCTAAGAGCGCAAGGATTATGGTGCACATTCTTCTCTACTTGCTGTGTACAGTATCTTGGAAACAGGTCTGGGAGGAGTGTTGAGAGGCAGCATTGAAAGTAAAAGGCTCAAGAACCGATGATAAATACACCTCTAGGGGGACATTTATCACGGTTTGTATGCCAGTTTCTGGCATAAACCACCTTTACGGCAAATAAGCAGGCAGTGTGTTTGGAAGGATTGGGATGCTTTGACTTGGCAGATTTTGTTAGAACTTGCATCAGGAACTCAACACCAGGCAGGGTTTGGGCACATAATAGGCTGCAGGGTTGGGGATTAAGATAATCATCTCTAACCATAGCTTCTTTATTAAGCACACAACATCAAACAGAGAATGTTTCAGACACACACAAATATGGCAACAGGCTGTTTCATTCTGACTACAATTGGTCAGTGTAAAAGCCAGTTGACATATTTGTGCTGTATTCCTGCTTTATCTGAAGTTTATATTTTGACACTTCGTCCATCGGTTGTGATCCTAGCACCTACGTGGATCCAAGACCTGGAAAGGTCTACAAACATCCATTGTTATTTTGTGGGAACCCTGTATGTAGTGCCAACCTATATTTCTGGCAGCATCCCGAATTTTCTGTTTATATATGGACTGTAATTGGACCTACCCAAAGTAGTCTGAAATCTGCTTTCACGGGCATTTTAATAACTCTCATTGTAACAATCTTCTTCTCCTTATTTTCTTCTCTGATGTAGTTCAAGATTGGATGGTGAAGAACTTCCTGAAATACGCATTGAAGCTGCTTCCCCTGCTGGCCCCAGGGTAACCTTCAACATTCAGGACAGTGTAAGTACAGCAATTATAATCATACATAACATAACAGCAGTACAGGGTTATTAAAGGAAGCAATTTATAATATTTCCTGGCACAAGTCCCCTGCATTCTGTTGTTTTTTTTTGTTTGTTTTCTTCTTAGAAAAAATTTCATGTCTTATCAATCTTCTTTATGAAATAGCTTCCTGGTGCACTATGGGAGTAAATGCTGCTAATATAACATTTTATCTGGCCATTAAGTTTTTTTTTTCTTTACCATAGACATATTTTTACTCAAAAAGTAAAAGTAAACCATCTTCTGCAAAATAAATGAAGATAAAATCAGATTTTTTGATTTGGTCATAAAGCTTGCACCCTCACCATGTACATCTTTAGAATAAATACAGAGCTGATATGCTTGATGGTTTCCTTAGATTGTGAGCATCGGGGACAGGGACCGATTTGGCAAGCTCTGTGTAGCGCTGCGTAATCTGTGTGGCTATATAAATAAAGGAATTACTGTAATATTATTATTATGTAACTCCTAGAGTAGAGAATGGAGAGGGCTAGGTACATGCAAGTTAATCTCTCCGATGACTCTGGCCTGGATGTGCTAGCCAGAGGCTGCTGCCTTACCCCACAGCATGAAGGTGGGGCATTTATGACAGTGGTGGTATACCTTACTTCATGGTGATATGCTATTACAATAAAGCTCTTTTTACACGCCCATATTCTTCCTTGTGATGCCCAGTGACACATTTTCACAGATTCACTCACTGAAGTGAATAGGTCTGTGAAAAAAAAGAGATGACACCAGCTGCTGTCATGTAAATAAGGTCTTTTACGTCTTTGCTTCTGACATATATGGAGTTGTACCATAAGTGTAAACTAGTTCATATATGTGTGACCTGCACATAAATAACTGAACTATGATCGTGTGGTTTCTGTTGGTTACTTTTCATCTAAAATCCATTATTTTTTTATTTCTTTTTCTTCTTTTAAAAAAAGTTGAATAATACAGTTTTAGGATTAAATCATCAGTCTCGATATTCTTGGGAGGAAGGGTATTTCAAGGTATTTGTAAATGGAACACTGTCTTGTAGATCTACTGTATATGTTACTCTTCTCTAAGAGCAGAACGTGCACCAACTTCTTTCATTCATTGCTAGTTCATAGTTGATTTGTGTAACAATATTGTCCCTTTAAATGAATTATGCCTTTTGAAGAAAATACAGCACCAGATAGATGACTTAAACACATGTACAGATATACCTCCGTGGCCAGTGAGTGGTCCAAGTCATAGTAAATGCTCACTAAAACTCACAAAATGTGGGTTCAGCCTTATGTTCTACATACACACTGCAATTTAACATATGATTTAAGTCTATAAAATGTATGAGGTATGCATCTATATGTGTTTAATTCCCTAACTTGTGCTCAGACTTAGAGGGGCATTCCAGGAACATCAAGTAATCCCCTATTCACAACATAGGGAACTACTTGAAACCCCACATGAACAGAGTATCATCTATATGGCAGTGATAGAAGAATCCGAGTTCTGTATCATTTCTTGTGATCTGTGAAGGGTCCCAGCGGTGGGACCCTAACGATCAACAAGTTATTCCCTAACCCGTACATAAGGGATTACTTCATGTTAATGGGATATCCCTTTAATATATCTGCCAGACTTTCTTATAGTGAATCCGTCACTATTTAAATGCAGTTCAACCTCATGGCAGCATGTCACAGCAGGAGTACATTTCAATATAACTTGTCATTTGTTCTTTGAAACCTTCCCTTGTTCTTGGCCTAGTAGTGCAGTAGGTGATTCTACTCCATTACTGACATCCTGGCGTATACTTCTGAGCAGGGATGGTCAATGACAGCTGAGTAGGACCACCAACTGGACTTCTCAGCCCACAGTAGTCAGATTTTCATGAATAATTGACAAGTTTGAATTAATAATTTCCCATAAAGTTTTGTATTAATCTTTTCACTTGCATTGACACGTTGTCTGCAAATTGAACTGAGTTTTAACAGAGACGGTTTGGCTGTAGAATTTATGGCTAGGGCATATATTTTTATATGAATTGGTTAGCTACACTTTTGGTGGAACAACACATCTATAATGCAGTGTGTTGTATAGTTGTGGTAATAAACAGGCCATGATAGAGGTTGGTGTACAGTTTTCTGCATCTGCATGAATAATTGCTGATCACTAATAGACCGTATTTGATTTTCAGGCAATCCTAATGAATCCGTCTACCATCTTGTATGGCTACAGCGCTACATGTTTACTTGCTCTTGGTGGCTGGTTATTCATTCCTATGTATTATTGTGAAGCACCCCATAATCCACCACATAACCTTCATTGTTCACCTGCTAATCATTGTTTGTTATAAGGGAGAACTCATGGGACTTTACTTGCTGCTGCTCTTTTTACGTAATTCTTGTGTTTCATCACTAGCAAATGGTTGCTTACATAATGGCAAGGAAGGAAAGCTTTGTATAACTATAACATTTTCTGATAACGCCATGTGTTATGTTTTTCCCCTTTGACACAGTTCCCAGAGGAGGTAGATGGTGATCTATTGTCAGTTACCATTGATGGTCCATCTCATTACCCATCCATTAGTGATGGTTCACATTCCGTGTTCAGTTCCCCCAACACCCCACAAGTGTTTTCACCAGGCATTCCTTTCCAGACCGAAGAAAAGAGAGAGGACACCACTTCTTCATCATCAGAGGAGTCCGAGAAAGAAGAGGATCATGAGAGAGAAAAGATGTACATTTATAGGAAACCTCAGTAAGTTTGCTTAATTTGGATACAAACTATTATTTACAATTATTTGTAATCTTTTATTATTATTATTATTTTCATATTATTATGGATACTTTAATATATATATATTTAATGTTTCTATAGCTATATAATGTTTCTGCTTGAAAACCATTGAAGTAATGCCACAGTCACGTCATGCTCTTTTGTGTAATATTCAGACCGAACAACAGGAAGAAGTCTTCTGGATTTGCCGCAGTCCATCAGCTTTTTACTGAGCGCTGGCCATCCACGCCATCTAATCGAAACGTCTCCAGCACTGCAACAGAAAGAAACATAGACTTTGAGTTGGACATAAGAGTGGAAATAGACTGTGGCAAATGTGTGTTACACCCCACAACGATGCAGCCGGATCATGATGACATAAGTTTAAGACGGTAAATTTTGATATTATGTAATCGGCATTAACACGTTATTTGCACAGAAAAAAAACGTAATGCCTTGTGCCACATTTACTAAGGGATTTGGTAAGACAAAGGGGCTTAACCTCCAAAAGAGTTTAGAGATAATACACGTCACTCTAGGAGAGTAGTTTTTCGGGTGCTCGAGTAGGCTACTAAACCATCGACAATTTTCTCAAAAAGAATACTTGGCACTCCTTGTTCGTTTTCATTTGAACATAAATTTTTTTTTTTTTTTTTTTTTTATTTATTACAAGTGGAGGTTTAGAATGGCAATCCAATTAAAAAATGCAACGTTTCGGTCTACGCAGAGACCTTCATCAGGCACGGATTGCATGGTATATTGAGAAATACAGGTAGATAGATGTGCGGTGCTATGACCGCTAGAGCGCTGGGGAGCGTAGCTCCTCCTGAGCGGATGTATCCGCTGCTACGCTCCCCAGCGCTCTAGCGGTCATAGCACCGCACATCTATCTACCTGTCTTTCTCAATATACCATGCAATCCGTGCCTGATGAAGGTCTCTGCGTAGACCGAAACGTTGCATTTTTGAATTGGATTGCCATTCTAAACCTCCACTTGTAATAAATAAAAATAAAAAAAAATAAAAAAAAATTTATGTTCAAATGAAAACGAACAAGGAGTGCCAAGTATTCTTTTTGAGAAAATAACCTCCAAAAGAGGGCATGGCTTCATTAGGAAGAGTTAATGCATATGCATTAAAATTTCTGTGTGGTATTCTGGAACAAAACAAGACCAACTCATTGATAATGCAGAATACAACTCCACAGTTTTATACTACACTTCAGACACAATGATAAATCTGGCAGAAGACTGTCTAATCTGACTTTGCACGGTTCAACACTTTAAGAACTCTCCCCCGCTGTACATGAGATTTTTTTATTAATACTTTTGGGTCTTTTACCTAATACAGGTTATGGTTAACGGTTTTAACCATTTTCATTTGTCAACTAGTGCGGAAAGAGTTCTTTGTACTAGTCACAAACCTTAGTACAGGTTAACAGGACACTGAACTATAGTGTATAACTCTATCATGATTTTCCAAATATACAATTTGTCACTGTTTCTGAAATGTCTGTTGTATTAAATATTTGAATTTCCCTGAAATATAAGATTTTGTAGAGTACCATATATACTTGAGTATAAGCTGAGTTTTCCAACACAAAAAAATGTGCTGAAAAACCCTAACTCGGCTTATACTCGAGTCTATAAAATAACCCCTTTGTACTCGCCTTTCTGCTGCCCCTAGGTCCTCTTCTGTCTTCTGAAGCTCCATCTCCGTCAGCCGCTTGCCAACATCTTGGTGTGTGCGCCGCCATTGACACACACTATGATGTCAGTGACCAGCTGTTGTCATGGTATATGTGACGGCAGCGCATGGGGAGATGGAGCTTCAGAAGACAGAAGAGGACCCGTGGGGGGCTGTAGAAAGGTGAGTACAAAGTTTTTTTTTTAAACGAGGCAGGGGTCTGCTGGCTCTATACTGGGGGTCAGGCACTGGCTGTATACTGGGGGGGCGGGCGCTGGCTATGTACTGGGGGGGCGGGCGCTGGCTATGTACTGGGGGGCGGGCGCTGGCTATGTACTGGGGGGGCGGGCGCTGGCTATGTACGGGGGGGGCGGGCGCTGGCTATGAACTGGGGGGGCGGGCGCTGGCTATGAACTGGGGGGGCGGGCGCTGGCTATGAACTGGGGGGGGCGGGCACTGGCTATATATAATAGGGGACAGGTGCTGGGTATATACTAGTGGGCAGGTGCTGGCTATATACTGGGGGCAGGGAACGACTGTCTATATACTAGGGGGCAAGGGCTGGATATATACTAGGGGGCACATGCTCACTGGCTATATACTGGGGAGGCTGTGACCAATGTATTTCCCACCCTAGGCTTATATTCGAGTCAATAGGTTTTCCCAGTGTTTCGTGTTAAAATGAGGTACCTCGGCTTATACTCAAGTATATACAGTATACAGGCGGTCTCCTACTTAAGAACACTCGACTTGCATACGACCCCTAGTTACAAACGGACCACTGGATATTGGTAATTTATTGTACTTTAGTCCCAGGCTACAATAAACAGCTATAACAGTTATCATAGTTGTCTGTAATGAAGATTTATTGTTAATATTGATTCTTATGACAACCCAACATTTTTAAAATTCAATTGTCACAGAGACCAAAAAAGTTCTGGCTTGGATTACAATGATGAAATGTACAGTTCTGACTTACATACAAATTCAACTTAAGAACAAACCTACAGATCCTATCTTGTATGTAGCCTGGGGACTGCCTGTATATTCTTTTAAATCTGAACTGATCTTCCTTTACTACATATAGTACGATATGATAGTTCCCTTTGCGTGGTGCTACCTGATCCATAATGGCACATGCCAACCACTTCTGACTGTTGGGATGCCCCAGTGCTTTGTTTTTAATCGGGCCCCTTTCACACAGTCAGTATTTGGTCAGGATTAATTATAAACTAGTAATGTCTCCACAGCTTTGTCAGGCTACAAATCTATGCATTATAATTTTTCTCTCTGTATGTTCCACTACTGGTTTTGGCTTACAAATACTGCTGCAATATACTGGCTAAATACTTTTCATGTGAAAGTGGCCTTACTTACTTGAGCAGTGGTCATACATGTGCAAGTTTCTAGTCGCACTGTAGGAAATTTCAAAAAAAAGTTTGGAAACGAGAGGCGGGCATTTCATTTTTAAAAATGTTTATGGCATTTATCCGATATCTATGCTCTAAATGTTTCAAAAGGGAACACCTCACTAATAAACCCCTTCACCACTGACATAGTGCTGCTGGCGGGTCACATGACCCAGGCTCCTGCGGACTGCAGAGAAAGTTTACCTGGCACAATATGGCTGACCCTACTAGGGTCTCGTACTTACTCTTCTTAGTGGTCAACCCGTTTAACATAATGAAAGTAATAGAAATGCATTATTGTATCCAGTGGGAATCTTCAGTGTTTACTTGTTTTATAATGGTGTAATGAATATTCTGCCTTCCTGCATCACACACAGTTGAAATAATGTTACAAGCTGCAGGACATCATTGCTATCCACTTATTGTGCAGGACTTATGACAGAAGCTCTCGAAGTCTTGATCAGGATTCGCCATCTAAAAAGAAGAAGCTTCAAAATAATTACGCATCTACATCTTACTTACTAGCTGGGAAGAAAGTGCCATCATCTCTACAAACTAAAACAAGTGACTCCGAAACCACAGTCTTTTATATTCCTGGAGTAGATGTGAAGGTATGGGCAATCATTGTATGTAAGCTTTATCCAAATATAATTCATGGTTTTCAACTGTGGTTAAAATTTTACTTGTATGTATTTTACTTTGCCATGATGACTATATGTGAACAAAGATCTTTAATTTAATAGATATATATATGTTATCTGTGATTAAGGAGATTGTTGTAAAACTTTGAGTAGGGAGCAGACAGTAGAAGTCAGCTGATGTCATATGATGTAACATAGTTATATTTTTTGCTGTTTAGCTGCACTATAACTCAAAGACACTAAAGACTGAATCGCCAAATGCCTCACGGGGATCATCCTTGCCAAGAACACTTTCAAAAGAATCCAAGCTGTATGGTATGAAAGATACTGCAACATCTCCTTTACCTAGTACTGTCCACAGCAAGACTAACACCTTATTACCACCCCCTCCCCCACCTATCCCCTCAGGTACTTTGTTGTGTATGTGATGCCTTTCATTGTATTTTATGATTTCATTTGTGTTGTGCATATATATTTGTAACATAGTTTAACAGAACCATCATCTTCCGGGAATAAGGAAGGTAGCCTTATGGTGTACAGACACAGTAAGTGAGTGTCAGATGAATCTGCAGATATCAACAGGACCAGCTACAGTGAAAGAGGAGGTCTATACAAATAAAGGACCACCAAAGTATAAGACTAGTCTTACAAGCTCTTCTTCTGATTAGTGTCCGGGTTGGCTCTATCCACCTTGTCTGAAATCAGATTACCCACTTTAGCCTTCTACAAATCTTTATTCCACTATTTAAGGGGAACCCGTCAGCAAAAATTGACTTAATGAACCATTATCAGAATGTTGTTCAAAAATCGACTTTGAAGTGAGATGGAAATGGAGGTGGAAATAATAACAATAAATTCAAGCCCTCCTGTCTCAGAACCCCCGCTCTGTTGTGATTAATCTCATTCAATATACATCAGAAGATATGGTTATGGAAAACCCTCAATTACAGCAAAGTCTACATCCCTAAGTAAGGAGAACTGGACTTCAGTGCTGAACTCTCCATCTGCATGACTTTATAAAACCATTTTAAATTTAACTTTAAAGTAGATTTTCTGGATGATACCCACACACTGGGTCATGAAAGAAACGTGATTTGGAAGGTGTTAATCTTCTAGTAGTGGCTTATTAGGTCAATTTCTGCTGACAAGTTCCATTTAAGCCAGCCAAGATGTAGATATTTATATATTGTTTGTAATTCAAGCATTCTACTCTAAAGTGAATTTTAGACAGCTCACAGTATTCCCCTATTATGTTGTCTTGCTCACTCACCGCTGAAAAATAGTTAAACTGTGCAAGAAATATATACAGGGGTGCACTAACCATGAGGTACGTTCAGCCTTTCGCCTCAGGCAGCGCCACCTGCAACAAAATAGAAGGGCAGCAACATGGGCACAGTCATCTACTACAAAGCAGGATCAGACCCATTACAAAAAAGGTGTCTCTTCAAACCAGATGTCAGCATGGGTGTGAGACACTGCATGGAGAACTCACTTCCGAAAAAATAGCTTGATATATTACTATTTGATGGGGTAGAGGGGGCACCATTCTATAGGAAGCAGAGAGTTCAGGTTCACCCCTGAATGTACAATTCATTTATATAGTATTTTTTTTATTAATTTGTATGTTTTTAATTTAAATGTGACTTTTCAGCCAAAGGAAAAGGAAGCGGGGGAGTGAAAACAGCAAAATTGTATGCCTGGGTAGCCCTACAGTCTCTGCCAGAAGAAATGGTCATCAGTCCAAATCTGCTGGACTTTCTAGAGAAAGCTCTGGAAACTATACCAATCACGCCCATTGAAAGAAACTATACAGGTAGGTTTGTAACCTCATTTTGCAACCACGTGTAATGTATGTGAACATTTTGTAATCTTGCGTAGAGTCCCTTTTCACTACCCAGATCATCATGCCTTTGATACATGTATACAAATAAGTATGTCAAACATGATTGTATTTGTGTTTACTTAAGCGGTAAGCACCCAAGATGAAGATATCGGACAATTTGACCTTCAGGATCCTCTAGAAGAATCAACTACATCGCTGGTATCGTCTTCCACGTCTGCTTACTCATCCTTCCCTGTTGATGTTGTGGTCTATGTCAGAGTGCAGGTACGATTTATGATTTAACACAAAGTAACTTTACTAATCAAGAGAATAAAGTTATCTATGTTTTTTAAGCCACATTGTGAATTCTGTAAATGGTAATAAAAGTTCATCAATAAATTCTATTTACCCAAAAATCCTCCCATCAAAAAATTTCCATCTTTTATGGTTATGATGCCTGAAAATGTAAAAAGTTATGGCTTTAAAAAGGTAAGGGTGAAAATAAAACAACAAAAAGTGCTTGGACATCTTTAATTTAATAGGCTGGTCACTAAGGGGTTAAGAGCTGATACCATTTCTATATCTAGGCTCATATGGTACATACAATGTCAAATATTTTGTTTGTTGAATTTAGTTATTTTGTCCTGAAATTCTTGTTTGGTGCCCTCCAAAATGATACTACACTTGTCCTGTTAAAAGGAAGCTGTCAATGCCAATTTTTAACAAAGTTTTTAAGAAATCAGAATGTTCTAGTCTAGGAATATAGGTGCATATAAATTATATTTGTTGATGTTATTATGATTTTTATCATTAAAATTTTTCTCTTTCAGCCTTCTCAGATCAAGTTTAGCTGCCTGCCAGTTTCTCGGGTTGAATGTATGCTGAAGCTTCCATCATTAGATCTTGTATTCTCGTCAAACCGAAGCGAACTAGAAACACTAGGAGCGACCTATCCTTCAGAGTCCAGTGTCTGTAATCTTTCTATGCCAAGTGGATCAAAAGCGAGCCTGAACAAGTTGGGGACTGCAGGTATACAAGTTATATTGCATATGGCTTTTAGGAAATACTCTGTGTAGGGGTTTTTTTAAAGGGACCATATCAGAGCGATTCTGGGCACTAAACCACCCACAGGTCCTTCTGAACCAGTGGTCTAGTGCTCCAAATCTCCCTGAACGAGGTTCCTATGCAGGTGCGATAAAAAAAAAAATATTTATATTCCTCTTCCCTCCTGTGCTCCCTGAACCAGTTCTCTCAGCACATTCCATTCTGATCAGACGTGTATCTAGGTATGCATTTTTTTTTTAATCGCAATTGGGGCCACATAGAACCCTGATACAGGACAATTTAGGACCCTAAACCACAGGTCCATATAAACCTGTAGCTGGTAGCTGATAGGTTCTCTTTAAGCTGCACCAAGATCCAAGAAACGCGAGAAGTAGAAATTTGCAACTTTGCTTATTATTCATGTCTCCGACTAGGTCATAACTTGGAAGTTAGCTGGTGTCAAATATTCATAGAAGTGCTGACAGAATCTTATTTGTGTTTGGTATTTTAAGTCTTGTATTGTAACATTATTTAATAATAATCACTGAATGTTCAGCAAGTGATTCAGTATTCGTGATGCTTACATTTGTGCTGTCTTCAAACTCTCCATGCTTCTTTGTTTACATGTCTGAGCACTGATGAGTAGGAGCAGCTGCAGTAGCAGCAGCGTTATTCTTCCTGTGTCAGTCAGTAAGTAGGGACAGTAAAAATAAAGATACAGTGGG
The DNA here is from genome assembly GCF_040894005.1 of Engystomops pustulosus. NCBI lineage: Eukaryota > Metazoa > Chordata > Amphibia > Anura > Leptodactylidae > Engystomops > Engystomops pustulosus. The sequence continues at coordinate 215,087,500 of NC_092411.1, forward strand.
TGACACCATTAGCACAGGTTGGAGCAGTGAGAGAGAGAGGAAGCTGTGTATACATGCAGAGGGCAGCATGGTGAGAACAGGGAAAGGCTGAAGCTCTTAATGGAAGCAGAGACACAGGTAGAAATATATGCAGAAACATGTCTAATTTAAGAGATTTTTTGAGTGGCAAACCCCTTTAAGTGAAACTCCCAATCACCTATAGCAGTGATGGCGAACCTTTTACAGGCCGAGTGCCCAAACTACATCCAAAATCCACTTATTTACCGTGAAGTGCCAGCATGGAATTTTATACCTTAACTTACTGCTACCTGTTCTTCCACATCTTTCAATTGTATCGGCCGCCTGAGGCCACCAGTATAGTTGACAGAAGGAAGGCAAATTCAAACTATCATTGTAGCTTCTTTCCATGGTCTCTCTGTACAGGAAGAAATGGTGGGTCCAGCAGGACGACCTCCAAAGATAATGCAGTTCTGTCAACACCTTCTTACTTTCCCCGCAGTTCCAAACACCCAATAAAGTGTCACTTTAAAATAGCGCTGAGAAGATGTATGTATGTAGTGTTTTCTTAGTTAGTTTTGATGCATTTTTATTCTGACTTTGACCTATTTGATGCAGCTATTTTGTTTCAATTTACGTAACGTTATGCCTATAAGGCACATAGATTAGAATTGCAAGTTACTTCATTATGTCATTGTATAATTGTCATGATGCTATATTATTGTGGATATTTTTGTACTGTCCAAGTTTTAAGTCCTGTGTAATTTGTCTTGTACTTTGCAATAAATGTTTATTGACCCTAAAATAGCACTGAGAGCAGCATCTCTTAAGTTGAACATTCAGTGTTTGGTGAATGCTGTCCTTGGACAATGGCCTGAGCGCCCACAGAAAGGGCTCCGAGTGCCACCGGTTCGCCACCACTGACCTATAGAATGAAATAATGATTAATGTGAAATAACACCTTGGGGTTTTGCATGTTTTATAAACGTGACTACAGTTGAGTTTTTAATTCTGTATTTACAGGGCCATCGCCAGGGATGGGTAGCCCCCTTGGAAGAACACGGCACAGTAGTAGCCAATCAGATCTGACCAGTTCAAGCAGCAACTCTTCCGGGCTGAGCTTCACTGCATGCATGTCTGATTTTTCTCTTTATGTGTTTCATCCATATGGAGCTGGCAAGCAAAAATCTGCAGTTTCTGGTCTTGCTCCTGGACCCAGTGTTTTAGGTAAAATAAATGACTCCATTCCAGTTACTACATTGTGTACAGAAAACACACAGTAACGTATGCCAGCAGTTCTGGACTGGCAAAGCTGCTCCTATTGCTTAACATGGGGTGGGGGGGGGGCTAGAGAAAAGTAATTAAAAGATGTAAAGCGGTGTTGGTTGTTTTATGTTCTGGTAACGTAACTGTAAAAACTGTAATTTCAGAAGTTTTTAATGAACACAGATTTATGGGGCGTTAGTTTTTTATTAGGACAGTTTTGAGACGCATAAGATATCCATTTTACCATGCAGGATAAAAAACCTGTTCACCTTTATGGTATGGGTTGTATTTTTTTAAAAATATATATTTATTTTATATAATGCACTACGGTAATTAAATAGATTTATCCACATGATAGGTCAGACTTGCATATATCATTTTTTCAGGTCATAAGTCAGGAGCGAAGATCAGCTTACCTCATGCAGCCAGGTTGAGTGAATTGTGTCTCTCTATTCACCTCTATGGGAGCAAAGAAAATAGCCCACTATATACACTTGTGCCCCCATATTTTTGAATGAAGAGTGGCCACACATGCATGACACACTCTCCAGTCTGCCTGGCTGCAGGTAGGTGGTCAGCAGACCCCCGTTCTCAAGATGCTGCATGTCCCAGAGATAGGACCTGCATCTATCGTCTATTTATTACATATCATGTGCCTTCTAGTCATAAATAGTGTAGCTGGGAAGCACACCTTAAGCCCTAAGGGGCTGGTGGTCTCCTAGCACACACAACAGTCCCTGGGCCTTTCATAGGGCTCTGGGTGCCATAGCAAGCTATTGTAACCATGAAATCATGATGCACGGATGGATTCTTAATCACTTAGAGTTATAAATATACAGTTGTACCAGTCATGTCATTGAAGAGGTAAAGATTTCTATCCAGCACCATGGCAGATTGTGCCTAGAGGTGAACATGAACGGGTAGTCTGGTTTATTAAAGGTGCAGTTAAATTCTACAAGGTTTTCAGTCTGGCAGAAACAATACACTTTTGCATTACATGTATTTAGAGTGGGTTATGTCATTTTTTAATTAATTGCCATCAACAAACAACATTTGTTTAAAGAAAATAATCCCCTTTTGTGCATTCTACTAGTATGAGAAGCTTGGCCAATGTACAATATAAAAAATGTAGGGAATGGAAATATTCTGGCAGTCCCCTTTAAATAAGACCTACTATCATTTTCCATTGCTCTGGTAATTCCACTGATGTCATCATTGGGTCAACAAAGAGAAGGGAGAGTCCCTAGATCCATTAGGGCATTTTCTTTTAAAAAAAATCTTTCCTGAGTTTTGTTTTTTTAATTAATTTTAATTTCTTCCTAGCTTTTCTACCCCATTTCTTTTAGAATAAATGCAGAGGGAAGCATGATGTTACTTGTATGTAATGTAAATTGTAACAGGGATTTTTGTCTTGGTTTGTAGGAAATGTTGATGAAGAGCCTACATCAGTCACTGGCCGAAAAGACTCCCTCAGTATTAATTTGGAGTTTGTCAAAGTCAGTTTGTCCAGAATGAGGCGCTCTGGGGGAACCTCCTTCTTTGAAAGTGTGTCTGCTAATAAAGCAACAAGTAAAATGGATACCACTTTAATAAACATCTCAGGTACAGTATTATTATAACAGAATTTTCTTTTCTTTTTTTTTTTGGATTCGCAGGAAGTTCAGGTTTGTTTTTTTGTTTTTTTTTATGATCACCATCTTTTGGATGTTATCACTTGGCTTGGGTCTCTCTCTTAGCTCCTCCACCAACCATCATTTTGATGTACAGCTGTGATGATCAAGCATGTGGTCTGTCTGTAGTGAATAGGGATAAGGCTAGGCTGCAATACCATGAATAACACTACTATGCACAGCACTTTATTCACTTCTAACATCTGATTGATGGGGTTCTATGGTCAACTTGAAAATACATCTTATTTTATCCCTTTAGCTGTCTGTGATATAGGCTCTGCATCATTCAAGTATGACATGCGCCGTCTTAGTGAAATCTTGGCATTTCCAAGGGCTTGGTATAGAAGAAGTATTGCAAGGCGACTGTTCCTTGGCGACCAGACCATCAATTTACCAGGTAAGGTTATAAAAACCTGTTCCCCTTCACGATGAGGGTGATACAGAAATTGTCACTTTAGCATGCATACATTTATTTGTATGGTTCTCCTTATAAATCATGTTATGAATTATGGCTTTTCATTATAACTGATTTATTAAATAGATGTATGATTTATTTTACACCAACAACCTACATGGCATGTTGTGGTGTGGTTAGCAGAGGACATGGACTCTGTCAGATTTATAATAATTTATTGTAATATAGGCCAGAAAGAGTCTTTATAGCTGAAATGTATGCACTAGTTGCTAGCTGGTATAGATTTGAGATGACGGCGCATGAGATGGCTCTATTCACTAAAAGTCATCCAACTCTTAATGAAGTAAGGGCCTTTCTCTATGACAGAGGGGACATATGACAAGTGATAGGAAATGCTAGTTTTTAGAAGAGTGGTAAATTTCTTAGTCCAGTAACAATGTTTATTTATTTTTTCTTCAAGCTTCTGGACCTGGTACTCCCGATTCTGTTGAGGGTGTAAACCAGCATCTGTCTCCTGAATCCTCTCGCAAAGCGTACTGTAGAACTTGGGAGCAGCCCAGTCAGTCCGCTTCATTCAGTCATATGGCTCAGTCACCCAATGTTTTTAATGAACACGCACCAAACAGCAGCATGTCCCCTGCCTCCTTGAAATCTCCAGCTGTGACTCGATCTAGAAGTGTGTCTGACTCCTCAGTGCCACGCAGGGGTAAGCATTCTACACAAGGACTTTTCCCTTTCATTACATCACCAGTTCCCCAGTTTGTACAAGTCAGTGGGGGTCATGTATTGTTATTTTAACAAGTTTTTTTTCTTTTTTGCACATTTTTTGGGAGTCCTTTTTTTTGGGGGGGGGGGTCTATGGCAGGATCTTAAGAAGTGTGTCAGTAGATGTGTCTGTTGCAGTGCTCCTAATGTATATTTGCAATAAGACTGATGGTGTCTTTGATTTGCGACTTATCTTTGAGCAAATTAGAGTTTTTTAAGACACAAATTGAAGAACACCCGACCTATTCTTCCATACATGCACCTAAAAAGTCGCAAAAATTGTTAAAAAAATATGTGCAAATCAGAGACAAAGGAAAAAACCATCCATGACAATGCCAAATTTAAAAAGCTACATAGCACTGCTAAAGTATGCCGACTTCAGCCAACTTTAAAAGAGGCAAAAGAAAACAAATGATACATGTGCCAAAGGGAGTATTACCTTATTTAGGTATTGCTTCTGATGTGCAAATTCCTTGTCACTTAGGTAAAGTGATCTCACTCTGATCTGGTACAAATCACATGGATTTGTATATCAGACCAGAGGTTGTTCACTCCCTACTGGTAAATTATACAACACCGTTTCCACAGAAGGGAGCACAAAACTTATCATAGCATTTACTGATGATGAGAGAAGCTTCTGTCATAGAGTGATAATGATGGAGGTGACAGAGCAGCCTCCTGATTGTATACTTCTGGTTACTTACATTTTGAAGGAGTATACGAGGACTATTACACTGGCAGGTAGAGATAGAACAGCCTCTAGATGCCCATGATGGAGTCCGCTGAAAGCAGGCCAGAGATATGTACTTAAAAGGAACATGTTAGGTGTTTTTTCAACTCTGGCAGCAGCTTCAAGGAATGACTTTTTACACGGTGCCGCTCATTAAGGGTTTTTTTTTTATTTTTGAGAATAAATAAAATTTAGAAGTGACAATATTTCTACACATTTAGTTTTCACTGTTAAAACATTTAAAGAGCGTATTTGAATAGAAGGACAAACAAACTTTTATGTTAAATGAATTTCCATATATACTCGAGTATAAGCCAACCCAAGTATAATTTTAACACAAACTGGGAAAGCCTATTAAATCAAGTATAAACCTAGGGTGGGAAATGCATTGCTCACAGGCTCCACCAAGTAAATCATTATTCAGCCCCTTGCCCTCTAGTATATAGCCAGCCCATGCCCCCCAGTATATTGCCAGCCCAAGCCCCCCACTATATAGCCTGCCCAAGCCCCGCAGTATGTAGCTAGCCTGCCCATGCCCCGCAGTATGTAGCTAGCCTGCCCATGCCCCCAAGTATGTAGTTAGCCAGCCCATGCCCCCCAGTATATAGCTAGCCTGCCCATGCCCTCCAGTATATAGCTAGCCTGCCCATGCCCCCCAGTATATAGCTAGCCTGCCCATGCCCCCCTGTATATAGCTAGCCTGCCCATGCCCCCCTGTATACAGCTAGCCTGCCCATGCCCCCCTGTATATAGCTAGCCTGCCCATGCTCCCCAGTATGTATTTACCAGCCCATGCCCCCCAGTATGTGGTTACCAGCCCATGCCCCCCAGTATGTAGCTAGTCAGCCCATGCCCCCCAGTATGTAGCTAGTCAGCCCATGCCCCCCAGTATGTAGTTGCCTGTCCATGCCCTCCAGTATGTAGTTGCCTGTCCATGCCCTCCAGTATGTAGTTGCCTGTCCATGCCCTCCAGTATGTAGTTGCCTGTCCATGCCCTCCAGTATGTAGTTGCCTGTCCATGCCCTCCAGTATGTAGTTGCCTGTCCATGCCCTCCAGTATGTAGTTGCCTGTCCATGCCTCCAGTATGTAGTTGCCTGCCCATCCCCTTCAGTATGTAGTTGTCCGCCCATGCCCTCCAGTATGTAGTTGCCTGCCCATGCCCCCCAGTATATAGCCAGCCCCCTACCCAGAGTATGCACAGCCTATAAATAAAAACAAAATACTCTGGGGGTCGTAGGAAAGGTGAGAACAAAGGTCCTCAGCTTTTTTCCGGTGGTCCAGCTCCATCTCCCTGCGTGCTGCCGGCGTACACACTATGGCATCAGCCGCTTGCCATTATATTTTTTACATTATGCTGTAAATTCTGTCCTCCACAAGTGTACAGAAACAAACTCCTATGCTGTACTCAAACAAGTGTTTTCTATGTTGTTCTCATTCAGATTCTGTCACAAAGACTTCCACACCGTCATTCAGCAAGGCCAGTAAACCATCCAGCCAGCAGGGGTCACCGTGGGAAACACTTGTGGTCTTTGCTATCAATCTGAAGCAGCTAAACGTTCAGATGAATATGAGTAATGTTATGGGAAATACAACGTAAGTAGACATGAGTGACCACAGCATGAAGACCTGAGTTATGACCTATGACATCTGACAACTAGCTTTATTTATTCAGTTGATTTTGATTTTGAATAAATGATTTTGAATGATTTTGTTGATTTCAAATGAGTGGGATAAATTAACGAAAATAATAATATAATATCACAGCTTATTTACCCCTCATATCTGTACTGAAGCATATCCAGAAAACTGTTCATAGATTTTGATGATTCCGCTCCAGACCAATGACCCTGTCCACGAGGAACTGTAAATAATATTAATAATTGTTGATACTAAAACTCAGGAAAGATTGCAGCCACCATCACCATGGATAGAAGAATAGGAGAAAAAATCCACAGAACATAAAAACAAATTAGACAAAAAAGTTCTATATTTTGTTATCTGGTTTTACAGAGTCAAAACAAAGATTGTCAAAAAATTCTCTTTAATGATTGTAAAGCTTTGATTGTTATGGGAGCAATAGAAGGGAGTATAAATGTTTAATCAAATTTCATTGTTTACAGATGGACCACAAGTGGACTAAAAAGCCAAGGTCGTCTGTCTGTGGGAAGTAATAGAGACCGGGAAATCAGTATGTCTGTAGGCCTGGGAAGATCTCAACTGGACTCCAGAGGGGGGGTTGTCGGTGGTACAATAGATGTTAATACCTTAGAGATGGTTGGTAAGTTGACCTTCAAACTATTTCAAGCACTTGCACACTTGAAGAAAGTGGTCCTCATTGCAGCCTTGTGGGAAGCAATAGGCTCCTCAAACCTTAAAGGGAACCTGTCACCAGGAGACACATTTTTAGCACTCCCCCAGTCCCCACAGAGCATAGAACATACACTGCCAAAGTGTTTTTGTATAAAAAAAAAAATAGGTTTTACAGAAAAAAAGATTTGTTATTTTGTACCTTTCATTAGCGTCTGCTGCGTGACTAGGCACTTGTCCTCTGGGAGTGGCGGAAAGGAGCAGTTCCCCCCACCCTTGGGAAAATGCTCCTCCATGTGTCCTTTTCAAATATATGAATAACTCCCCTCACTCAGATTGGCTGTAGAGGAGAAGGGGGCGTCGCTAAGCCAAGTGATGGGTGTTATCATTTATTTGAAAAGGTCACCCTTGGGAAACTGCTCCTTTCCAGCCACTCCCAGGGGACGAGTGCCTAGTCACACAGCAGAAGCTAATGAAAGGTACAATATAACTTATCTTTTTTTTCTGTAAAACCTATTTTTTATACAAAAACACTTTAGCAGTGTATGTACCATGCTCTGTGGGAACTGGGGGAGTCCTAAAAATGGGTCTCCTGGTGACAGGTTCACTTTAAGGAGTCTTCCTGAATATTAAAGGATTTGTGTATACAATAATGAATGAATATGTATAGAATTGTATGGCTTTATTGATTAATTACTGAGACCTGAAGTTAAGTTGAATTCGTTGAATTTGAAGTGTAAAATTCTTTATATTCTGTTTTGCTACACGTAGATATTGAAAATCTCATAAAACGTTCTCCTCTTTGTCCTGATGTATAATGTTTCTTTGTAGCTCATATATCAGAACATCCCAATCAACAGCCCAGTCATAAGATTCAGATCACAATGGGCTCCACAGAAGCTCGAGTTGATTACATGGGATCCAGTATCCTTATGGGAATCTTCAGCAATGCAGACCTCAAGTTACAAGATGAGTGGAACGTTAACCTATTCACCCCAATGGACACAAGCATATCCGACAAAAGGTACGTACATGGATAAATAAAGTACTCTCCTCCAATTTCCCTAGTCTCCTCCCTTACCCCGTCATTCCTCTTTCCCCCCTGTCGTGTCTTTTATCTGTGAAACATTTTTACGTTTTTGTTTTATAGGATAAACTGTTGTTCTGTTCTTTCTATGCTTAGTGTTTCAAATGTGATATTTGCTTTAAACATGTATAATAAGATGTCATTTAGTTACACATATATCAATGTTGCAAACTATATGTGACCATAACACTTGCTGTATGCAAATGTAACAAATTTAACTTTGATGTTGAACCATAAATAAAGTACTCTAAGAGACATATTAGCAATCAATAATTCCTCCAATAATTCTTTCCTTATCAATAGTTTGTTAATATTTTCAATTTGTTTTTTGCTTAGTGTGATATTTATCCATGGAGACCTGCAGTGGGACATTTTTCAGGTGATGATATCACGGTCAACCACTCCAGACCTTATTAAAATTGGGATGAAGTTGCAAGAATTTTTCACCCAGCAGTTTGACACGAGCAAGCGTGCGCTGTCTACCTGGGGGCCTGTTCCATATCTTCCACCTAAGGCTGTTGTGACCAACTTGGAAAAGAACTCAAGGGAACAATGTATGAGTTGCGGCATTCTTTCTTTTTTTCACCTTTACCTAGTTAAATAATCTGCAAATGACCATGTGGACAATTAAAGAAGATGTCCCAACTTCAGCAGTTTTCTCCAATCTACAGGATATGAGATAACTTCCTAATCAGTGTTGGTCCGACAGCTGGAACCGCCACTGATCATGAGAATGGGACCCCCAGCAATTAGGAGAATGGGGATCCCGTTCTCACTAATGGGTTGAAAGGCAGAGCGAGCATGCGCCCTGACACTCCATTCAGTCCTAGGAGAGCAGCTGAGGATTGCTGAGCACAATAGCTGAATTTTCAAAATGTATCTTGGCCCTGTTTTATTCTCTGATAGTAAAGTGTTTTTCAATTTCATTGATCACAGCCTCCAGCCAGTATATAGCTAGCCAGTCCCTTTACCCTCCGGTATATAGCTGGCCAGCCCCCTGCCCCACAGTATATGGCCAGCCCATGCCCTCTGGTATGTATCTAGCCAGTCCATTCCCCTAGTATATAACCAGCCAGCCAATGCCCCTAAGTATATAGCCAGCTCATACCTCCTAGTATATAGCTAGCCCATACCCTCAGTATATAGCCAGCCAGCCCATACCCCCAGCGTATAGCCAGCCAGACCATACCACCAGTATATAGCCAGTCAGCCCATACCCCCCAGTATATAGCTAGCAATTCCCCTTCCCACAGTATATAGCTAGCCAGTCCCCTTCCCCCCAGTATATAACCAGCCCATGCACACTATTATATAGCTAGCCAGCCCATGGCCCCCAGTATATAGCCAGCCAGCCCCTGCTGCGAGAACTCACCTTTCTGGTGTCCACCACAGGTCCTCTTCTTGCTTCCAGTGCTCTGGCTCCTTCTTTGGGTCTCCGAGCTCGGCCAGTAAACACACTTTGACGTCAGCTGCTTGCCGAAGACATTGTTTGTGCGCTGCTGCTTGTGACTTCATAGTGTGGGTGCTGGCATCGCGCAGACGGAGCCAGAACACTGGAAGTAAAAAGAGGAGCTGCGGGGGTGTCGGAAAGGTGAGTACAGTGTTAATTTTTATAGACTCAAGTACAAACCAATTTTTGTGCTGGAAAAACTTGGCTTATACTCAGATATATACAGAAGTTTCATTTGCAGAGGTCAAGTAGTAAACAGAAAATTTTAATAAAAGATATAGGAGGCAAAGTACAATATACCTAAATAAAGTTTTTTGCATAACATGTGTTTTTCAGTGTTGGATGCAGCTCATCATCGTCACTGGCCAGGAGTACTGAAGATAATATCTGGTTGCCACATATCCTTGTTTCAGAATCCCCTTCCAGAAGATACTGTTCAGTTGGGAGGCTCAATGAGCCTACATGGCAATCATATGACACTGGCGTGTTTCCATGGGCCCAATTTCCGTTCAAAATCCTGGGCATTATTTCACTTAGAAGAGCCAAATATTGCATTTTGGACTGAAGCACAAAAAATTTGGGAAGAAGGTACTTGTGAAGTCCTATGATACATGTTCTCCATAAGGAGTTAATTTCTTTCCTGTCTAGCTGTCAAGGTTATGAGGGATTTATGGCTGTGAAGGAATTTGATGTTCATATATTGTAGTATTGTTTTATCTGTTTGCCTTTAAAGGGGTATTCTCGTCTGGGCATTCACATCCAGGGTCATTAATCTTCCTTGTATAAAAATGTCTTCAATTGGATGTCATAAAAGAAAATTTACCTGTGTGAAGATAATTTCTCATAAACGTTGTAATATGGTCCCTTAGAAACAAGACTGTGTCCCTGGATGCGGCCACCTCTACTGGAATTATTGCACCAAGAAACAAACGTTTTTTGTATATGAAATGTCCTGGACTTACTGCATGTCCCATAGCTGTCCTGTGGTAAGGAACGGGTGAAGCTACGTAGTCAGGCAGGGTGGTCAGGCAGGGCCATTGCTGCCAAAATGTGAGGTGGTAGTTTCTGAGGAAGCTATCTCGTTTCTAAGGGACAACATGGCTACATTTATGAGAAATTATCTTCACACAGGAACATTGTTTTAATAACATCCAATTGAAGAAATGTTTACATATGGAAAATTAATTTAATTAAATTTAAATGCCGAGATGGGAAAACCCCTTTAAGGATTTTATTTATAATACAGGGTAATAATTGTTGCTTTCTTAATTTGTGAATGAATACGTATGCCTCTCTCTTCTATAATTGTGTAATAAATGTTATTAATATTAACTCTTATTATAAAGGCTCAAGTGAACACTCAACGTACATTGTACAAACCCTCGATTTTCACCTTGGACACAACACAATGGTCACAAAGCCCTGTGGAGCACTGGAGAGCCCTATGGCAACAATCACTAAAATCACACGGAGACGTCATGAAAACCCACCACATGGAGTAGCCACTGTCAAAGAATGGTTTAACTATGTCACTGCCATGAGAAATGAAGGTATGTTTCACTGTTTAGACTTACTTTCTGATATTATATATATAATTTGATTAGGTCACAATTCTTTAAGATATCCAGCCCTGCATCCCTGATGTTTTGGGTGGGCAGCCTATTTCTACATCTTGAGGTCTTGGCGAGATACTAGAAGCAAACGGCAAAGGTTGTATTGCATGGTCCTCTATAATATGCAGTCTCCACAAATAAAAGCTACAGAAGGTATGGTATATCCATCTATTCCTCTCTGCTTCTGAGCAGTTTGTTTACTTGAAGGTGACCACATATTATGACTACAAGCTTACCTGCCTCATATGTTGCAGATATTTCACAGACTTGTGAATGTTCTTTAAGCAGGGCCGGCGCTATGGGTAGGCAAAGGTGGCAATTGCCCAGGGCCCCCAGGGAGAAAGGGGAGAATCTCTTCTTTCAAATGAATCTTGAATTTTGTTTCTAGGTGCCAGGGATCCAGAGATATTCAGGTTTAAAGTGAGGATATCAGGTGCCATTTTTATATATAAATATCTCCGTTTTTCTACATTTTAGAAACACAAATTTATATTCATATAAAAGAGGAGACTCTCTTCTTTCATAGGAAAAAAGAAGTGAGTTTCTATGAGTCACAGAACCAGAGATACAGCCCCCTGAACTGTCTCCCCCATCTCCAGATTCTTAGCCATCAGGCTGCGGGAGCATTTGCTGCACACAGGAGCTGGTGCTCCTCACAGATAATGGAAATATTCACTTTATATGTTACTAGCACTACATTTTGAGAAGGGATTATATCAACTAATATTCATGTTTTTAACCCTTCTCTATGCAAATCTAAGAACACACTTTGGGCCACATGTATCAATCGTTTTTTTCTGTTGTTTTTGCGCCTTTTCATTCAGGCGCACCGTTTTTGTGCCATTTTTGCGACTAAATGCCAAACTAGCTGCGCAGCAAAAATAACCAGTTTTCCCTCATTTATCCTAGCAATCCAGATGTTTTGATGCGCCTAATGATATTCATCACTTGCGACTTTTCATTTAGGCGCAAAAACGGGCACAAAAACACTCCAGCCCGAAGGTGGCGTTATCTGAGAAGAAAGCACTGAGCCCCTTTGCAGAACAGCTCATTTCTAGCAGCAAAGCTCAGCCAGACACTGCAGACACTAGAACAGATCATACAGACATGAGATACTCTGCAGACACTAGTACAGATAATACAGTCATTAGATACTCTGCAGACAGGAGCTGCAGACTCTATTTACAGTTCATCACCTTCTATTTACAAAACATTCTGCAGAATCCTGAGCTCAAAGCAAGAGCAAGAGAGAAGAGAACGTTACAGAATGTTGCACATAGTACTGACAAGTGTCCCCCATGTAATTCTGCACAGTATCACCAGTGTGTCTGAGGGGGATACTGTGCAGAATTACAGGGGTGCAGCAGGGGACCAGCACTGGGGGATCCCCTCCAGGAGAAGCCACTGCTGAGGAGGTCACTGGGTGCAGGGTGTCACACACCTGGGTGCTGCTGTGAGTGTTATCTTCATTCTGGGCTGTGGGAGAAGCAGAGAGGAGCTTGTAGCAGGATCACATGTAAGTGCCCGAATCTAACATTGCACCTAAACTGCGCCAAAATTGCGCCTAAACAGTTTTAAAGTAAAGTAAATAAGAGGCAGAAAATTACCTTATCACAGATGGTTGTAGCTTGTGATAATTCTGGAAAACAGTGCGACAGAATTTAGGCGCAACTACTACTCTTAGGCGGACAAAAGTGATAAATGTGGCCCATTCTCTCTTATTCCCTTTTATTTTGTGATAGTTATTTTTTTGTTGGGAAAATTGACTGATACGATGAACATTCAATCCTCTTCGCTTAATGTGACTACACCGCGACCAGAACATGTCCATAAAGTTATATGTAACACCAAAAACACACACATGTCGTGGAATAAAGTTTTTATTTCTCACCATCCTCCAATATTTACACCTATGTTATGACATTCTCACTTTCATTCTTATGAAGCGCGGAGGGTTCTGTTACTGTGCAGCTAATACAATGGCGCATATCTAAATGTGACTTATTATCTCATTAGAGAGGTTTATGGATATATAGTTATTTATTTGGGTAACCATTGTGTAAGGAACAGACAATGATACATCTGTGTGAATTTTCTGCAGTTCCCTTTGCTGCATATTTTGGTGAATATACACATGTGGGGTATGTATGTTCTCCTCACATCTTACTGTTTTAGGAAAGATTTTCTTTATATAAGTATTCTGGATTTGTACATATTTTAGAGGAAATTTTGAATGTTAATTGCCAAATGCATCGCCTGGTTGTCTGCTTTCAAAATTATATAGGTTTTATGGCGCCTTTACTTTTTATTCTGTTTTATTGATATATTTTGCAGGTTGTGACTGTCTAAAAATGTCTAGCTGAACAGCAGATATCTAGTTATTACAGTTTTAGTGATATTATGTGGATTTATTCATGTGAACATATCAATAGGGCACATTTGTGAACTCTACAAATGTCCATGTTTGTATCAAATTTTTTGCCATCAAAGTCAAATTTTAAGTATTTTTAATAAAATGTTTCAATTTGAATCAAAATTGCATGAAGGCGTCTATGTCTATAAAATCTTTGATGCAATTTTGAAAATGGGGCAAGTGTCTGCTTTCAGAAAATATCGGTCCCTCTTCCCAATGGGCCTCACAAGTCTAATCGGCCTACCAGTCATTTTTTGGAGTGTGGGAGGAAACCAAAGGACCCGGAGGAAACCCACGCAGACACAGAGAGAACATACAAAATCTTTGCAGATGTTGACCAGCGCTGCAAGGCTGTAGTGCTAATCACAGAGCCACCATGCTGCCCATAAATCTCCCTATCATTTATCTATCTCCTATAAAATTCTCATATTACAGTTTGTTTTACCATACTAAAGGAGCCTCTTGCTGACTGTGACTGGTCATAAAATAGTTTTATTTTGGGGCCCCACTTTTAGTTTTGCCCAGGGCCCCACTTTGTCTAGAACCGGCCCTGTCTTTAAGAGCCCAGTATAACACATATGTGTGTGTATATATGTATTAGTTTATTTTTATTTAACCATATGCCATTTACTGTTCATATTTTCTAGAGCTGAACTTGCTGAGGAATGTTGATGCAAACAATCCAGAGAGCAGCACAGCGGTGAAAAATGCAAGTTTATTGAGTGGTTTTCGTGGAGGATCCAGCTATAACCATGAGACAGAAACCATCTTTGCATTACCCAGAATGCAGCTGGACTTTAAGTCAATACATGTACAGGAACCTCAGGAGCCCACACTCCAAGGTAATGCCTGTAAACCAAATGAAAACACATATCTCTTAGAAGTATATTGAAAAGTTTACTATTTTCATCTGCTCTATCCATTTCTGCAATAAAAAAAATACCTTCAAATGTTTAGTTACTCTTTACGTGTGCAACTGACTCATTTTTATCTATTGGATACAAAAAAGGAGCGATCTCCCACCTTCCTGGTTAAGTCAGTGACTGATGGCTGCTAGAACAATCACATTACTAGAAGCATAAATGTACTGTATTTTTCCGACTGTAAGATGCACTTTTCAGCTAGAAAAAAATCTTGTTGAAAAGTGCCTGTGTCTTATAGTCCGAAGGTCAGGAGGATCCAGCACTGCCAGACCCTCCAGACCGCTGTAATGGAGATCGCTGAAATAGCGATTCACCTGATCTCCTAGAGAGGAGAGCCTCTGCACTCCTCCTCCCTGGTGTTCAGACCTAGATATCACCTCCAGGACCTGTGGTCATGTCAGAAGTGTGTGACTTATCATATGCTTCCTACATCACTGAAGGTCCTCATGCTGCCGAGAATAGGGACATGCTGCACTTATACAGGGTAAGAAGAAGAGGAGGGGAGGATGGTTGGTTTGTGTGTGTGTGTGTGTGTATGTATGTATGTATGTATTCATATATAAGTAGTGTTCAATGTGTGTTATTTATGTGTGTATAGCATAACTGTGTGTGTGTGTGTGTTTATGTGTATATTTGTGCCCTATGTGCTCCTTATGTTTGTATTTGTGTATGTAGCAGTGCCCAATGTGTTCCTATGTGTTTATGTATAGCAGTGCTGAGTGTGTTCCTTTTTCTGTTTGTGTATATAGGTGAGCTGTGTAAATGTGTGGATGTAGCAGAGCTGTGTGTCTAAATGTATGGATGTAGTAGATCTGTGTGTGCTGTGCTTTTGTTCGACCAACAGGAATATTTTAATTGTTGTGAAATAAATCTTATTTTTTGGAAGACTAAAACTGGGGTGCATCTTATAGTACAACAAACATCTAAGAATTTGGAAAAATAGTACAGTGACTGTTGCACTTAAACAAGATGTTCTAGTGACAGTGAGAGTGGGTGGAACTGCATTGCTCACTTTTAGTGTGGACTTACACACAGATTATATAACAATGTGTGTATGGACAATATATGCATAGTATATCTAATAATAATATATATGTAAATGATTTGGATTGTTGGGTAGCTTTGCATTTACCTTTCACTTTGTATCTTACAGATGTTGACAGCAAACCAAAAGTGGAGTGCAGTGTTGTAACAGAGTTTACAGATCATATCTGTGTCACAATGGATGCCGAACTTATAATATTTCTGCATGATCTGGTATCTGCTTATCTCAAGGAAAAAGAGAACGGTAAATCTCTTCTTCAACTGAATAAATTTGGCTAATTAATGTACTTGTTTATGAGCTACAGATTAATTGGTTCGATAACAACATATGGATAATAGTAGTCAAGCACTTTGTTGGACATTTCTTCTATATTGTTTTCCTAGTACAGTATATAGCCACTAAATACTATATTATGTTTTATCCAGTTATTTTCCCACCACGAGTCTTCACAACACGCCCTGGGCAGAAGAGTCCTGTCATACAGATTGAGGACAGCTCTTCTGAGAAGGATAAAGAGGAGAACTCAAATTACACTTATGTGGACTGGAGGGAGTTCATGTGCAATACGTGGCACCTGGAGCCCACACTTAGGTATTTCTTCCTTCAATATTTGGTTCTTTTACTTAAATAATCAGCAAATGTGCAAATGAGATTTATTTTCATCTCAACAATTGATCTATGTGTAAGGAAACCATATAGAGCAGTGAGTGAGAACAGAGTTTCTAACCTACAACCAATTAACCACTTATTTATCACAAAGAAGCAAGTTATCTGCCCCTGCTCTGTCACAGCTATTAATCGCATCAGCGTCATGAGTAAACCAATACAGTAGAAAGAAAGTGGAGAAATTCAGTTTAGCTTCCCTTCAAGGTCCCATGAAAAGGAAGAATCGTTGGAGCTCTAGCTATGTCCACTCCTTCTACATCCTCCTGTAGTCAAAGACGGCACAGTATGTGTCGCTGTAAAACGGAACATGCTGAAAACACAGCACATCCTGGGCTGCAAGGGACTGCAGGAGGACGTAAGTCTTGTCTGGAGAACTCTGTGATGGGGTGTGACAGCCTGGGTGTGCATGGAGAGGGGTCAGAGTGCCACATTTGGCTCCCATGCCATCGGTTTGCCACCACTGATATAGAGGAAAGGAGTTGCACCTTCCTCGTAAGGGGAAAGAGAAATATGTGAAGCTCACAAGAGTGATGAGAAGTAACACAAAGATAGGAACCCACATAACTGACTGATTACATAGAGGTCTGTACTATGTATAAAGCTCCACCGGCAGAGACAACCTCTAGATTTACTTACGGAGCCTCTTAGTAAATTTTATTATGCCAACAAGGGATACATTTCCTAGAAAACCATAAAATATGGATTATATATCCATTAATGCCTAATCACCAGTGGATAGGTCCAATTCTTACCACTGTTTTCTTGAATCATAAGAGGAAGGCCCAATCTCTTACAGTTTTCTAGAAAAAGAAAACAAATGATACTAACTAAAATAATTCTCTAATAGATTCCATATACCGGCCTCTGATTGTTTCACCACAGACCAGTGGTATCCTTGTCTGAACAGCATTACTGGAGACTACAAAGATAATTGAGGACCTGGGAATTTATTCTAAGCCTTGTATTGTAGATCTCAGTACATGACTGCACATAGATCAGATAAATGAGAGTAATTGTGTACAAGAATTAACACCTTTCTATAATATGTATTTTTTATATTTTATTCCCCAATAGACTTATTTCTTGGACAGGAAGGAAAATCGATCCAGTGGGTGTTGACTACATACTTCAGAAGTTAGGTTTCCACCATGCAAGAACCACCATTCCCAAATGGCTTCAGCGTGGAGTAATGGATCCTCTGGACAAAGTCCTGTCCGTCCTCATCAAAAAGCTTGGATCAGCTTTACAAGATGAGAAGGAGAAGAAAGGAAAGGACAAAGAGGAGCACTGAACATGTACAAAGTGAACAAATGACTAAGATCAAATGACTGAGTTGTTTTTTATATTGTACAGGAAGATATGGGTTAGGAGAACCTGCTATCATCTCTCATCCCTGTGGACTTTTCCTCTCTTCCTTGGAGTGCACATTTGGCCTTAGATTTGATGTGCTATTCTACTGCAATGTCTGTCACTTTGTGAATCTAGTTCCCATATGTTTTGGCTGAGGGTAAGGTGAATCCCCACCAGCACTGTATACATCTCAATAGAAAGAAGACTCAGGGATGAGAGGGGTTTGATAATTCCGTTGTGAATGTACCTGTTTACCATAGTGCATGCTGCCTTTTCCACAAAGGATAAAGCATTGCATGATTATGTATATTTTTGACTAAAAACTAGGATTTGACACTGTAAAATGTCTGCAGTTGTGTTTTTTATTATGTGCAATATTTTTTCTGTAATGACTGCAGAATATTAACTGTGAATTTTTTTGACTTTTTTCGTTGGCCATAACAATAAATTGTTGACAACTTTAAATCTGCTGCTCTATGTGGATATATTGTTTCCTTATTTTATAAAGTAGGTACATTTATACTGTATATACAAAGACTGTAAGACTGAATATGGTCTTTCACACAGTCAGTGTATATTCAGTTATCACACCAATATCAATCTGAAGGCAAATATGTTGTCATATATCACATTGTATGAGTACATTCCTAAACTCTGGGATCTACTACGGTATATACATCTATATAACTTGAAACAAAATCTTAGCGTAAATGGCAAACCTAATCCTCACAGGACTCCTAAAACATTAAAGGAAACTTGTCAGCAAAAGATTGCCTAACATACCACTACCAGTATGTTGTAAAGCAGATACATACCTTCCGTGTTCATGTTTATTTCATGACACAGTTTGGTGGTATCACCCAGACAATGAACTTTGAAGAGAGATGTCAATTTTTTTTAAGAAAGTCACAGAGACTTAAAGGGAATCTACCATTAAAACCAAGCATGATAAACCAGAGACACTTACTCATAGATCCAGGCACTGTGACTACGGTAATCTACTTCTACTTGTTTTCCAAGGCCCCTTTTCTTTTAATATCAACTTTTAAAATCTGGCTAATGAGCCAGGAGGGCACTACAAGACGGAAGGTTGCTTCACAGGCTGTTGCCTGATGTAATCTCATGTCAGCAGTTGAAGGGGCGGAGGGGCTCTGGTCCTCCAGACTCTTTAGCATCATTTTACAAGTTGATTTCAGAAGGAAGGAGGCCATGGATAACAAATATCAGAAGATTACCACAGTCACAGTTCCTGGATCCATGAGTAAGTGTTCCTGGTTTTGGACATATACAAAAAAGTGGAGTCTTGCACCACAAGTGATGTTATATTTAAGTGTTCCTGGTTTATCATGATGGATTTTTGATAGTAGATTTCCTTTAACCCCTTATCACCGACACTAGTTTTCAGCTCAATGACCAGACTAGATTTTTCAAATCTGCCCTGCGTCACGATAATTGGTTATAACTTCGGAACACTTTAACATATCTGGGTGATTTTGAGAATGTTTTCTCGTGACACATTGTACTTCATGTTAGTTGTAAATTTAAGTGATACGTTTTGCGTTGCGGTGTGAAAAAAAGTGAAATTTTGGCAAAAATTCTTCATTTTCCAAGTTTGAAATGTTCTGCTTTCCAGACGGCAAGTAAAACTACCCAAAAAGGTTGATAATTAACATTTACGGAATGTCTTCTTTATGTTGCGATAATATTTTAATGCGTCCTGTCATTTTTCTAGGATGTTATGAGGTGCAGAACTTAAGTTGCGACTTTTCTCATTTTCATGAAAATCCCCAAAACTCACATTTAGAGGGACAACTCAGCTTCCAAGTGACTTTGTAAGGCCTAAATAATAGTTAAACCCCATAAATTACCCCACTATAGAAACTTCACCCCTCAACGTATGTAAAACAACTTCTATTGAGTCTATTAACCCTTTAAGTGTTTCACATGGGTTAAAACAATATGGACCTGCGATTTAGAAACTTGAATTTTTTGGGGAAAATAAATGAATTTAGGTCAAAACTGACCATGTCATAATAAATTAAATGATGAAACGCTCTGCAACATTTGATGCTCAATTTCTACCGTGAGTACTGATACCCCATATGTGGTGGTAAACTATTGTATGGGCGCACGTCCGGGCATAGAATGAATGGAGGCGCCATTCACAGCAGATTTGTATTGTCACTTTGTACAAGCTATAAAATTTAATTTTTTTGGTAATGCGAACATACGAGGGCTTATTATTGGAGGGATGAGATAAAATGTATAGATAATTATTTTTGGGGGCTTACGCTTATTCGTGAGATTTTATTAACTATTTCAAGGGGGACACAAACAAAATCATCAATTTTTATTTGGGATTTCTAGCATTTCCCCCCTCCCCTGCTCACCGTAACGTAAAAATAATATTTTTTCTTTATTCTCTGGTTCACTACGATTGCGTTGATACCACGTTTATATTGTTTTTCTTATCTTTGCTCAATTTTACTGAGCAAAACCAATACTGGAGGAAATCACTTTTTTTTTTTTTTTTTTTTACTATCGACAACTTTTCAGGGCTATAACTTCTGTATTTTTCTGTTTTCAGATCTGGTTGAGGGCTTATTTTTTGCGTAAAGAGTTGTTCTTTTCAGTCGTATCATATCATTTTTCGTGTTTTTTTTTTTAACGTCGTTCACCGAGCGGGTTCAATATTGATTTAGATTTATTGTACAGATTAATATGGACGCGGTGATACCAAATATGTACTTTTTTTGTTTTTTATATACTTTATTCGCATTTTATGTGTAACTGGGGAGATTATGGGACTTTTACAGTATTTCAATTATTTATTTAATTATAAAATTACTTAATCTTTTTTTTTTTTTTTTTTTTTTACTTTTATACATTTTCCACCCTTTGGAACAATTGATCATCTCCAGGAGAAACATCTGAAGACTATTCCTTTGTTCTGGGAGTCCAAGTAGACATTCCAGAGCCTGCACTTTTTCTAATCTAGTCATGACCGGATATATTCCAGTGTGGGGGTTGGGTCTAGGTGCCACACTGCATGTGTCTCCCGCCATTCTGGGCCTTTGTTTCCATACACTATGCAATTCATTCACCATTTTAGGGTGGAGGTAGAACTTTTCCTGAATTTTGACTTAGTCTTTTGTCTGTCCAATGTTTTTGTCCGTCATCGTCATAACACTCATACAACACACAATTTCCTATGGCTGTTTCTTTATAACCTCCTCTGGTCACTTCCTCTGTAACTTTCTTCTATCCTTGCAATTTCCGTCATATCATTATCATGCAATCAGCCTTTGTTCTTTTAAGAACCCTTTCCATTTACTAACATACAAACTACCATCTTTTGTCATACTTGTCCTTTTCCCACATTCTCTGACATCCTTTTACAGCCTCTTTTCCCTCTCTCTTTCACGATCTGTACTGCTGGTTTCCCTCCGAATTGCCTCTCATCCTACCTAGCAAATTTTCCCATAATTTTCTATATATCTCTAGAGCCGGCACACACTCGCAGTCTCTCTTCCTTAGGGCAATTTTAACCACTTTTATTTTATTTTTATTTTTTCCTAAACTTTTGCCCGTCAAGTGCGACTGTGCTAGTCTCCTTCCTTGAAGCAGATTGGGATCCTACCACAAAAAAAAAAAAAATTATAAAGTCTGACTGTCCAAACTCAGTCTCCTTTGTCTCAAGCGAATTATGATCCACCAACTACTTTTCTAGGCTGACTCTTTAGGTAGGGGCTATTCTTGGATGTTACTTTCCTAAAACTAGTACAGTACAGTATCACAACAAAGCGCTATCAAACACACATGTTCAAACTCACACAATGCCCATATACCTTACCACACATCACATGGAGTTTTCAAAATAAAATAACAAGATTCTTTGGACTGGGCAATCCAAACAAGGAGAGACAGAGCAAATTGTAAGAATAAGCTTCTTGCCTTTTTTGCACAGCTGTATGGTCTGTCTGTCCTGAAAGGATGATCCCCAAATTGTTCGGTAGGCGTCATGCAAACCCTGTCCCTGTTTCGGCACCAATTTGTTAGAGAAATATCTCTTATGTGATGTCCAAATCATTGTATAGTACAAGCTGCTCGGTGAACCACTCAGACCTTCACATGTTTGAGAGAATTCCCATTTATTTAGGTAGCAGAGACTTTTTATAGGTTCTTGAGACATAGAAACTTACTGAGCATTCCAATTGCCTTGAACAGGATTTATCAGTGTAAAATGATCTGTGCGCGCAGGGGATAGTACTAAGCATAGGGGTCTTTGTAAAGATACATGGTAGGAGAACACAATAAAAAGGGGATTCTATTCCTTCACACCTGCTAGGAGACGGAACCCGGCAGGGACAGAAGCCTGCAGCCTCGGGTCATTCACCGGAACCAGGGGCTGCAGCAGGAGAGATCGGATCCCCCGGTAAGCACACTGGGGACGGGGGGGGTCTGATCCCCGGTGGGGACACTTACATGCCGCGGTCATGCTTGACCACGGCTTGTAAGGGGTTAAACACCCGGGATCTGAGTTTTTCCGATCCTTGGTGTTAGTGCCGGGTCAGGGCTGTGATATTACAGCCCAGACCCGGCACTATACTTACGCGATGTCCCAAAATCATCTTCTGACGCACCACCGCAGAAACTGAAGAAGAAGTACCCTTAGGCCGCGTTCACGCGTACCGCTAGACGTTCATAACGCGACGCTAGCGCACAGGGGGAGGTCCCTGGCCCGAACGCGCATGCGTTTCTCTGGAAACGCATGTGCGTTCGGGCCGAGGACCTCCCCCTGTGCGGTAGCGTCGCGTTATGACGGACGCCTAGCGGTACGTGTGACCGCGGCCTTAATGACCAAAGTAGATTCCCGATAGGGCCGTCTTTAAGGGGTTAAGTACTGAAGTGTTTGCGTTCACACGTGGTGTTTTGGATGCGTCAAAACATGTGCTTTAGAACGCATGCGTTTTTAAATGTAACAATGTGTTTTGCTTCATTGCTGTAAGTGCAGGCAGCTGTGAAAAAAATGTTTGCACATCTGCTTACACTTCCAGCAATGAAGAAAAGCACTTCCAGAGTAGCAAAACACATTGTTACATTTAAAAAAGTATGCATCCTGACACTTAGGGCACATTTACACGTTGCGTTTTGACCTGCATTTTCATTGCGTTTAAAACGCATATACAACAGCTGAGGAGAGGTGATTTGCCTAATTACATCACTGTTAACATTTCCATTTACAAAACCCATCGTAAAACGCGATTACATTACACATACATTAACATTGCGTTAACAAACGTAAACGGTAAAGTAATTAGGCAAATTACCTGTCATCAGCTGTTGTAATGCGTTTCAAACGCATTGAAAACGCAACCAAAACGCAACGTGTGAACGCGCCCATAGGGTGATGCCACACATGGCATTTTGAAACCCGTTTTTGGTCCTTTTTTAGCATCAGACACAGGGATTAACCTGGTGCAGGGGAGAACTGTCTGTATAAGACTGGGGCATTCACTCACGTTAACGCATGCTTTTTGAAACACATTACAACAGCTGAGAAGAGGAGCTTTGCCTGATTACATTGCTGTTTACATAGTGTTTTGTAATGCATTTTGTAAACACAATGGGGGACATTTACTATGGCGTTTCCGACAGTTTTGTGGCGCTCTCACCACATGTTCTGCTCTCAGACCTATTTATTAGCTGGCGGCGCCAGAAAAAATGACTTTTCCCGTCTGCTCCGACTCTTCTCCGAAAAGGGGCGTGGCTTTGGCGGAGTGGAAACTCAGACACAATTAATATGTGTCGCAGACCTTTTTGGGCGCTGTAAACTGGTGGAAAGTAGACCAAAAGAAAACTGGTCTAGCAGGGACTGTTGGACACATTTCTGGTGCTCGGGACAGATTTTGGTCCCGGGACAGAAAATGGTCTCGGCGCCAGAAATGTCTCTGCACAGCTCTACAATATTAAATGTGTATCTTCTTTCCCAGAGCCGGTCGGTAACAAAGCCAATGCAGACACCGACACTTTAAGTAAATGTCCCCCAATGTTTACAGAAATGTCATCTGGCAAATCTCTTCTCAGCTGTTTAAATGCAAATGATAAGTTATGTAATTGGGCAAATCACCTCTCCTCAGCTATTGTAATGCATTTGAAAATGCATCCAAAACGCAATGTGAACGCTACCTCAGGTCCCCAATGGCCAACATAGCATACTATTACCAACGTATTCCCATCGTGTGGGCACCCCAATGCCCAGCATATACCATACTATTCCCAGCTTATGGGCACCCCATTGCCCAGCATTTACCATACTATTCCCAGCTTATGGGCACCCCATTGCTCAGCATATACCATACTATTTCCATATTATGTGCACCCAAATGATCAGCATATACCATACTATTTCCATATTATGTGCACCCCAATGACCAGCATATACCATACTATTCCCATCTTATGGGCACCCCATTGCCCAGCATATACCATACTATTCCCAGCTTATGGGCACCCCATTGCCCAGCATATACCATACTATTCCCAGCTTATGGGCACCCCATTGCCCAGCATATACCATACTATTCCCAGCTTATAGGCACCCCATTGCCCAGCATATACCATACTATTCCCAGCTTATAGGCACCCCATTGCCCAGCAAATACCATACTATTCCCAGCTTATGGGCACCCCATTGCCCAGCATATACCATACTATTCCCAGCTTATGGGAACCCCGTTGCCCAGCATATACCATACTATTCCCAGTTTATGGGCACCCCATTGCTCAGCATATGCCATACTATTCCCAGTTTATGGGCACCCCATTGCCCAGCATACCACATGCCATCCACAAGCTATGAGCACTCCAATGCTCCGTCTATTGCCTATTTATGGACACATATTAGTGAATTCATATCCATTTGGGTTATTCTATGTGTTTACACATCAGGCACAACTATTTTTTTTTTTTATTACGAATAGGTACAAGTAAGTTTCATTAGATATCCTTCCACTGAGGGACTATTTTAACTACAACCCTTGCGCGCATAGTGCGTGTGCGTTCCCTACAGATCAGTCACGTGAACAGAAGGCGCGCTGTCATTGGCCGGGAGTAGAGGTGCTGGCAGCGCATCCTAGAAGAAGGGCGTGTGCCAGGAGCTGCGTGGAGGCTGCACCGAGCGGTAATGCTGTAGTGTCATGTAGTGATCTCCTTCCTGTGAGGTGTAGGCGCCGCTATATTTATATACTTCCACCTTATAATGGTATACTATTATTCCATGCATGTCCGCAGTTAGCGTATTCGTGTTAATGGGGCAGGCGCTCAGTAATCACACGCTAGAAGTCTCAGCAGCACGTGATGGATTCTCTGCCGCATATTCCCGGGCCTAAAGGAAATCTGATAAACTACGGACACTTCCTCATAGATCCAGGCCCTGTGCCTGTGGTTATCGTATAACATTTGTTATCCGAATTCTCCTTCCTTCTAGAATCAACTATGAAATTATGCAAATGAGCCACGAGGTCTATGAAGGGGATAACAAATATAGGAAGATTACCTAAGTAATCCAGTCCCTCGCTCTATGAGTAAGTGTCCTGGCTTATAACTATTGATGGTAGATTTTCTTCTAAGGGTGTGTTCACACTTTATTTTTGGATGTGTTTTTAAATTCATCCCAGAAGCGCATGTGTGTTTACATGTTTCACAATGTGTTTGGCTGCTTTGAAAGCATTTCCAACGTTGCTGGAAGTGTAATGATCTATGTTAACATTGGGACACAGTCGCTTACACTTTCGGCGATACTGAAAACGCTTTCAAAATAGCTAAACGCATGGTGACATGTAAAAAAACGCCATCTGTGAAGGCACCCTGAAAGTAACCTGATATGTCAATGAGCCCAAAGGGCGCTGGTTATTTCCAAAGCCCCTCAGTGATGTAGCTTCACAGGCTGTTCCATTACGCAAAGCAGGTCTCCCCTCCCCCTGCACTTCCTGCTGATACCAGATTATAGGCAGGAAGGTGGGTGAGACATGTTCTGCTCACTCACAGCCTATGAATCTGCAGTACTGAAGGGCTCTGGTAACGCTCACAGAGCACGTCAAGCTGATTAGCATAATATTAAAAGTTGAGGAGGCCAGGGACAACAATACAAGAAGATTACCACAGTCACTGTACCAATGTTAAAAAAGCCTCTCTCAACAGCATAAGAAGCACTGCAACAAAGTCTTAGTCCACTATTCACACTGACTAGTATATGTGGGATCCACTGAAACTTTCTGCGTGGTTACAAATGGGGTATTGTGAAGCTGTGTTGCTCTATCGATCATGTGCAATTTGTCCATCCATATAGCATCATTGGCAGAAAAAAAGGAAAATTTGATGGCACTCACCGATCTTAAAATCTTCAACTTTTATTTCATAGAATACTCACATACATCTATGGACAAGGGAGAGAGCTTAGCACGCTGGTAGCCCATTGATGCGACGGCCATGCGAATGCAGTTGGTCTGAACTGTGGGGATTTTGTGATGGTACCTAGTTTTGGTACAGGGGTGTTGTACAATACAAAGTTGCTGCAATTGAGCCTCTTAATTTTTTTACTCAAGGAGCGACTTGGGGAAACCTCTGATTCCTTCTAACAGTGCCACATGGCACAGTTTTTCTGGAAGCGAGGCACTTGAACAGCGTAGTGCTGGTGTAATAATTGTCCAGGTAGAGGTGGTAGCTCTGGTCCAGTAGTGGGTGCACCAAACTATTTTTCCAGCAATTCCCAGGAAGAGGGGGCATTCTGTTGCCACTATTCTGGAGTCCTGGCGGAAATGAAGCCTCCTTTTAAAATGTACCAGAGACACATCAATAGATATGTGCTTCTAGGGGACATATACTTCCATAAATTTGGCACTCAGTCTAATAGAGGCGTGACTTTATATAATCGTTCAAATCTGGGGATCATCTCTGGCTGGGCACTGTGTATTGTCGGCATAATGTAAAAACTTATGGATGGCCTCAAAGCGCATCCTGCTCATCGCCATGCGGAACATCGGGGTGAGGTACAATATGCCTGTGCTCCAATAGTCCCATTTGTCTTCTTTACAAGACCCATAAGCAGAACTATGCCAAAATATTTCTCCATCTCTGCTGCACTGGGTCCACCTGTGGGGTTTTCGGCAATATGTTGTACAGCATAGAGATTTGTCTGGAAAACCATAAGACTAATTCATTGAAAAAATTTTTTTTTTAAAAAAGGTCCACTGGTCTGAGCCCTGCCGTGTCTGAATCTATCCCAGGATCACCCCAAAAATTCTGGGACCTGGGGGGCATAGCTACTGCGGGTCACCCTTGTAGAGTCAGAAATTCCTTGCACTTCACACTAGAAGACCAGGGAGATGACAGAAAAAAAATATAGGTATTTTGGACCATACTGAAGTAACTACTGGTGCAGTAACCGCGCACAAAAGATCTGATGGAACGCATATGACACACTACACTTAAAAGTGCCTGTGGGGGGCATTGGATGATGGGAGTGATCACAAAGGGGTGAAACCCAGGATTGTGAGTGTTATCACTGTGGGTGATGAGAGGGATCGCACAGGGAAGAGGGCAGAGGATATCAGGAATTTAGGGAGGATGGATGTAGTAGGACAAAAAAAATAAAACTGTACTTTCCACCTCTGGCACAGACAACTTCTGCATGGCACCACAGGAGGGAGGCACAGCAATTTTTTGTATAATCTCAGACCTTTAAGTTTATGTAAAAGCTCAAGAATAGCTTCATGTTGAAGGTGGGTGCTGATCAGCCATCCAAGATGGTGGCGCCCATGGTAAGCACTGATAGAAGCCGTCAGCACCGTCCGCAGCAGTTACATGCAGGTGACACCAGCCGCGTATGTAGAGGGCTCAGCCTGTGTGCCGTCTCCATACAGGCCTTACTGCTGTACACTCTCTATAGTCAGACAGCAGTAAGCAAGTAGGTAAACTTCTCAACAAGGTCTTATACAGCTATATCACCATAAATTTAGAAATGGTGCTGGATTGGGAGAGCCGATATAGCTCACCCTGAGCTGTTGCTCGGTATTTCCATCTGAAACCACTTCAAGTGGTAGGTTTCCTTTAAGTACAATGTGTAAATCGCTAAGCTACGGTCATCTTCTCATGATGAAATGGGCCGACTCTGACTCCACAAATATATTATAAAAATTATGTTATCTCCTATTACTAGTTTACCCACTACTTTAACCATAGGGGGTCTGATCACTTATACAATATATTGAAATATTACCGTATTGCAGTGTTTTCTAAATTCACTTGATTTGTTGGAAGAACGTGCTGACAGCTGGCTCCTTTACAGATTCTGCTATGACAGCCATGGATCCCTTTGTTAGGTTCCTGGATATCATCTCAACCAGCCAACACCCCCTGATAACCTCAGTGGGGGCACCAGCCGGATCCAATATGGCATCACCCATGCAGCGCTGTCACTTTATTGCTATCATCGCGATTCATGTCATTCGCAGGAACTGCACCTGAGCCTGCTCCATACATCCGTAATATACATGTGGCATACAGATACCTCACATGTCGTTAAAGGGAACCTGTCACCACATTTGCACATATATGGCAAGTGACAGGTTCCTATAGAGCCCTATTAACTGATTGACGCCCTTTTAGCTAAATATTTATTTGCTTACATAAATAACCTTTTATCTTATATTCCCTGGCATCAGATGGGGGGGGGTGTGTCCTGTTCAGCCGACACCTCCCATTTACTCCTCCCCATGCTTTATGCCTCCTTACTGGTCTCCATTCATGTCATGTGACCAGAGTGACATTATCTCAGGTCCTTTGGCCTCTTAACAATAGCAAACTATACCCCGTGTTTCTATGTGACCACATAAAGTCACCTTTGCCTCCATGGACTACTACTCCTCTCCATCCTTCATGGAGGCTGCTGGGATTTCATGTAATCACAAACATGGTGTACAGTTTGCTATTCTTAGAAGGACCTGCAATGATGTCACTGGTCAAAAAAATTTTGACCAGTGTACAAAGAGGTGTATATGTCTGTAATTGAATATTACAGATGGTCCCTAAGTACAAGGAGGCAAAGCAGTGATTTGAAGAGACACAGAGCTGTCAGTCAGAATAATGGGGCGTGGATCACTGCCAGCCTGGAAGGCATTGTTACTGAGTGGTCAAAATCTGGTGACAGCTCCTCTTTAACCCCTCATCACCGACACTAGTTTTCAGCTCAATGACCAGACTCGATTTTTCAAATCTGACATGTCTCACGATAATTGGTTATAACTTCGGAACGCTTTAACATATCCGGGTGATTTTGAGAATGTTTTCTCGTGACACATTGTACTTCATGTTAGTTATAAAATTTAAGTGATAAGTTTTGCGTTTCGTTCTAAAAAAAAAGGGAAAATTTGGCAAAAGTTTGTAAAAATTCTTCATTTTCCAAGTTTGAAATGTTCTGGTTTCCAGACAAGATGTAAAACTACCCAAAAAGTTTGATAATTAACATTTACAGAATATCTGCTTTATGTTGGGATGATATTTTATGCTTCCGGTCATTTTTCTAGGATGTTATGAGGTGCAGAACTTTAGGTGCGATTTTTCTTATTTTCATGAAAATTGCAAAAACTCACATTGAGGGACAACTCAGCTTCCAAGTGACTTTGTAAGGCCTAAATAATAGTAAAACCCCATAAATTACCCCACTATAGAAAGTTCACCCCTCAGCATATGTAAAACAACTTCTATTAAGTCCATTAACCCTTTAAGTGTTTCACATGGGTTAAAAAATATGGAGCAGCGATTTAGAAACTATAGAATTTTTTTTGGAAAATACATTCATTTAGGCCAAAACTGACATTTTCAGAATAAATTAAATGATGGAACGCACTGCAACGCTTGATGCCCAATTCCTCCCGAGTGTACTGATACCACATATGTGGTGGTAAACTTCTGTACGGGCGCACGGCCGAGTATAGAATGAATGGAGGCGCCATATGGAGGCGAACATATGAGGGCTTATTTTTTACGGGATGAGATACAATGTATAGATAATTTATTTTGGGAGTCTAAAGCTTATTCATGAGATTTTATTAACTATTTCAAGGGGGACACAAACAAAATCATCATTGTTAGCATTCCGCCCCCCCCCCCCCCCCCCGCTCACCGTAACGTAAAAATAATATTTTATCTTTATTCTCTGGTTCACTACGATTGCGGTGATGCCTCATTTATATAATTTTTCTTATTTTTGCTCTATTTTCCTGAGCAAAACCAATATTGGAGAAAATCGCATTGTTTTTACTATTGACAACTTTTCAGGGCCTTAACTTCTGTATTTTTCTGTTGTCAGATCAGGTTGAGGGCTTATTTTTTGCGAAAACAGTTGTTCTTTTCAGTCGTATCATATTAGGTATCGTAACTTTTTTTGATCACTTTTTAGAACATTTTTTGTGATGGGGTTTGATGGAAAATTGTATATTATGGGAAGTTTTTCGAGTTTTTTTTTTTTACGTAGTTCACCGAGCGGGTTCAATATTGATTTAGATTTATTGTACAGATTAATACGGACGCGGTGATACCAAATATGTATGTTTTTGTGTTTTATTTACTTTATTTGCATTTTATGTGTTACTGGGGAGATTATGGGACTTTTATTTATTTATTTAATTATATTATAAAAAGATTAATTTTTTTTTTTAACTTTTTTTACACTTTCTACTTCTTGGCTTGAATAAGCGATCATCCGATCGCTTATTCAAGCCTTTACACTGCAATACACTTGTATTGCAGTGTATAGTGTAAGTAACTGAGCATGCTGAGCATGCTCAGTTACACACAGTCGTGTCCTGCCAGGAGGCGGAACCCGGCACAGAGAGGAGCCGACAGCCCCGGGTCACTCGTCGGAACCCGGGGCTGAGGCAGGAGGGATCGGATCCCCCGGTAAGCACACCGGGGGGGGGGGGGGGTCCAATCCACGGGGGACACACTTGCAGCCGCGGTCATGCTTGACCGCGGCGTGTAAGGGGTTAAACACCCGGGATCGGAGTTTTTCCGATCCCGGGTGTTAGTGCCGGGTCTGGGCTGTGATATCACAGCCTGACACCGGCACCAGCGAGACCCGGTGTCCCGAAAACTTCTTCTGACGCGCTGCCGTAGAAAGGCGTACGCGTCAGAAGAAGTACCCTTAATGACCGCTGTAAAAAAGCCGATAGGGCGGTCATTAAGGGGTTAAGGTGTTAAATGTCTGTTATATTCCTAATCTAAGGATTTATGCCAGGAGTGAGCAACATAACATAATGATAATGGACATTGTCATACCACTCAGGTACAAAGTACCACAGTACAGTAATACATACTACTCCAGAAACCAAATACTGCATTCAGAGCAGGCAAGAATAGTGCAGAACCCAGAGCAGATAATAATAGTACTGGAGACCCCAAAACAGACAACTATAAATACTGTACACCCAAAGAGGAGACAAAATAAATGTTCTTATTTTATGGCTCTTCTACTCCTACCTGTACTGCAGCATCTTATCTCCTCCATGTGCTGCTCTGCTCTGTGTACCTGTGCAGATTGTATGTGCTGGCATATGGACCCGGAGAGGAACTGTACCAGAAACTGAAGAGGACCCAAGAGCAGTACAGTACAACTGACAAGTACTTACCCCTCCTGGGGCTTCTCTGCTCTGGGTTTTGATGTTGATGCTTATACACAGTCAGGACACTGGGAGGAGCAGCAGAGAGGACTTCTCCTACCTGGCCTCCTGCAACAGTTCTGGAAGCGCTCATTGGACTCCTTGGACAACATGAGGCTTGCAGGCTGCATGTGGCCCATCAGCCACGGGTTTATTCCATTATTTGGGGGTAATATAAAAAAAAAGGGTTAACTTGGACAACACTTTTAACATTACTGAATATATTATTAAATTTCTTTTTATTTGCCATTCTGTTTTAATGAGAGTAGAATAAATATTGATTAATAATTTATTTTTACATGTTATGTTACAGATAAACATGGCGGGCGTTAATTGCTGGAATCAAGTATCTACGGTTCCCAGTTTTGCTCAAATCCTAAAGAGAAATATGCCAGAAGAAGTATCATCTTTTCCTAGCAAGTCGGCAACTTCAGCACCTTCCGCGTACTATGAAACGCATGATGCAGTTGTCAAAATTACTCCAGTGACAGGTTATATTCCTTTTCATTATTTGTTTTTGTATACAGGCGGTCCCCTACTTAAGGAAACCCGACTTACAGACGATCCATAGTTACAGACGGACCCCTCTGCCCACTGTGATCTTTGGTGAAGCTCTCTGGATGCTTTACTATAGTCCCAGATTGCAATAATCAGTGTGTCTGTAATGAAATTTTATTGATAATCCTTGGTCCCATTACAGCAAAAAATTTTGAAACTCCAATTGTCACTTGGGCAAAAAAAAAAATTTGTCTGGAACTACAATTATAAAATATACAGTTTCGACTTACATACAAATTGAACTTAAGAACAAAACTACTGACCATCTCTTGTACGTAACCCGGGGACTGCCTGTATGTTTTTATTTAACCTCGTCCAGAACTAACCCTGCAAAGATGCACCTACACTGAACCGAAGATGTGCAAAGTTAGACATAGTTAGGAATTTGTGGTGTAAAAAAAGAATCAATTCCCAAATTTGCAATTAATTATTACAGTGTAAGGAACACCTTGTATTATATAGCACTATGTAAAGTATCCCGTTCTGAGCTGTGTATTCGGTCTGTGGACCAACCTTGGCAGGTGTGAACCTACCCTTACAGAGGACATTTCACCACCCCAAATATATCAGACTCCACATACCACGATGTAGGGGCTTGTGTACTGATTCAGGGGTTACTTTGAATTTTGTCCTAGCTCCCTCCGTTCCGGAGATGTGAGTCCCGGTCTCTGACTGTTCATTGTCCAGGATCATCAGAGGATGAGCTACAGCACGGTGTGGGTAGTGTGTGAGTATGCTCCCAGCAACATCGCTCTGCACTGTGATCACCCAGTCGGCCAGGTGCGCTTAGCTACTTCGCTCGGCACATTGATCTCACGATATCATGTTGTGTTCTATGTGCCAAGCAAAAGATGTGTGCAAAGCGTGATGCTGGGAGCGCGCAGCAGGCAGAGTGGTCCGCTAGCTGTAGCATAGTGAGACATCTCTGCACGTTCACAGTACATAAGCTCTTCTCTGACACTGTCCGCTGCTGATTAGATGGTGTCAGAAGTTTGGCATACTCCCACATATCCCCACACCCGCGCTGCAGCTCCTCCTGTCTGACAATCCTGGACATTGATACCTCAAGATCGGTGGAGGCTAGGAGCAAAACTCAAAGTGCCCCTGAATCAGTACGCAAGCCTCTTCATTATGCTATGTGGGGTCTGATATATTTAGGATGATTAAAGGTCCTCTTTTAATCTCCTCAACAATTCCTTTCACACCGACCTGATGTGTTCTATTTAGGTAACTTTCCTGAACCATTTTTGTCCAGAGCAATTCTACCTCAACCGACGTCATCATCGGAACCGAAAAAAATCTCAAGAGAGTTTATTATGAAGTATAAACGCGGGGATTTGAATCCTGTTTCTGCTTTACACCAGTTTGCTCAGTCGCAGCGTATGGAACTGGATCTGAAAGAGACAGTAACTACAGGTAAGCTTGATTTGCAGGGTCAAATTATTTTTTTAACAGTTTGATATACAGGCGGTCCCCTACTTAAGGACACCCAACTTACAGACGGGCCCCTCTGCCCACTGTAACCTCTGGTGAAACTCTCTGAATGCTTTGATTTAGTCCCAGACTGCAGCGAATAGCTGTAAAGTGTCTGTAATTAAGCTTTATTCCTACTCCTTGGTCCAAATACAAATACAAATTTTGAAACTCCAATTGTCACTGGGGCAAAAAAAAACATTTTGTCTGGAACTACAATTATAAAATATACAGTTTCGACTTGTATACAAATTCAACTTAAGAACAAACCTATGGAACCTATCTTGTATGTAACCTGGGAACTACCTGTATCTCTTTTAATTTTAAATGTATTGCAGTGTTGTTTAGCCATAGACTAATGATAGCAGGAATAATATGCTAAATATTTACTCTTTCCCTGTGTAGAGAATATTTCTCTTGGTGATTAAAGAGATGTTCTCATCTTATGATTTAATTCATCTGCCATATACTACCATTTCTTCTATTAAATGTTATTTTTAAAAAATGTACCTGTGCGTAAAGATAATTTTCCATAAATATAATCATATGGTCCCTTAGAACTGGAGGACAGCCATCCTTGGATACGTCCACTGCTGCTGGAGTGATTGCACAAAGAAAAAAAATATTTTTGCATATGAAATTGCTGGAAGTTACTACATGTCCCATAGTCGTCCTGTGGTAATAAACACTGAATCCAGGTAAGTCAGGCCTCAATAGCACATTTTTTGGTCACTGCTAAAAAGTGTGGTGTTCGTATCCAATAACGACTATCTAGTTTCTAAGGGACATGATCACTACATCTATGGAAAATTATCTTAACACAGGTTCAATAAAGTTGTATCAAATCATATTTTTTATAGTATTTATATGTCAGATGAATACAATTACCATATATATATTTGTGTATATGCGTATAAGCTGAGTTTTTCAGCACAAAAAATGTGCTCAAAAACCTCAACTCAACTTGTACACGAGTCAATAAAAAAATAAACTTACATACTCGCCTTTTGGCGGTCCCCAATGCTCAGTGCGGGTCCCTGATGCTCCCGTCCCTGCGGCTTCTCTTCTATCTACTGTAACAGCCGACAGAGACGCGTCCATGCGCTTTGCCGGCCGGCGCACACTATGGTTGCGTCATAGTGTGTGGTGGTCGGCAGACTTGTGTCAGGGATGATTATGTCTCCTCTGAGGATTCTCATGCAGATAGCTACTAGGAGTCTGTGTACAAGTCTATCAGTACCAAAAATGACTGAATCCCGGTATTGAACCATTCTGAATATGAAAGTATCGCACAAGTATCGAGGTTTTGATGCATCGTGTAACCCTACTACCAATTACAGTGGGATGCAGTGTATCTTATGAAACATAAACTACCACTTGTAGGTAGGTGCCATCCTAGGCCCAGACGCTGAAATTGTGTTCTGGTGCACTACACACATGCCTGACCAATGCTGGACGAGTGCTGGTGTGGTCGTATCCAAGGACACCTATCTGCATTTGTAGAAATGTATTTACAAGGCAATTGAATTAAATTTAATTTAAGTTTGATTATGGAGTGACTTCCTATATTGCAGATTTGTTACAAAAATTTCAGAAACTGTCTGACGATTGTGAATGGGTGTGTTTGGAAAACCATATTTGCTGCAGAAAAAAAAAAACATTTTAAAGGAAACCTACCATTTCAAATGGTAGGTGTAAGCTGAAAACACCGAGCACCAGCTCAAGGTGAGCTGGTGCCGGTGCTTAGTTTCTGCTATAAAGTTTAAAAAGTGTTAAAACCGCAATACCGCGGTTTTAACACTTTTTAAACTTTATAGCAGAAACTGCTTCGGCGCTGCATGCGCACGATCGTGCGTGCGCCTACATAGGAAATGCCGCAGGGGTCGCGCGCAGCGCCGAAGCAGCATCTGCTATGAAGTTTAAAAAGTGTTAAAACCACGATACCGCGGTTTTAACACTAACGAAACT
The DNA here is from genome assembly GCF_040894005.1 of Engystomops pustulosus. Classification (NCBI taxonomy): domain Eukaryota; kingdom Metazoa; phylum Chordata; class Amphibia; order Anura; family Leptodactylidae; genus Engystomops; species Engystomops pustulosus. The sequence goes on from NC_092411.1 coordinate 215,122,915, forward strand.
AAGCACCGGCACCAGCTCACCCTGAGCTGGTGCTCGGTGTTTACAGCTTACACCTACCATTTGAAATGGTAGGTTTCCTTTAAATATATGTGATTTAAGTGTGGGAATTTTTTCAATAAACTTTTTCAATCTGCATCATCAAGGAAGACACAAACACCAATGAAGTGATGCATGCAGCAGATTTTTAAACATCTGTCTATCAGACAGACCATGTTCTTAAAGCAACACTCCTGAAAAACCATCTTTTCCACCCCTTACCTTTTTACTGAGGACATAAAGAGTCCATATATGTGTGGAGGTTCCCGGCTTAGGTCCAAAATACGTAAATCCTAGTACATTACAGAGCCTGTTCAGTGTAAGGAAAGTACATACTTTTACAATATGTAACCGCTTGAGTGCTGTTTTAGTCATGTCATTTAGCTTTGATTTCACTACATATGTTGTTTTTTTATTTTTTCTTTAGGAAATGTTTTTGGGGCTTATTTTGCATTCTGTGCCGTTGTTGATGGAATTCAGTACAAAACTGGAATGGGACAGAACAAAAAAGAAGCTAAATCGAATGCTGCAAAATTGGCTTTGGATGAACTTCTTCAGTATGAAGAATCTGACTCTTATGGTAATTATGTCCAAAATGTTATTAAGGCCACGGGTTCACATCTCATAATTTTCCATATGCTGAACGTATACACTGGGAGAGCTTCCGGGGTATATGCTTAACATACCCATAGACTGGCAGATGGGGGCATGCGCCTATTAATCCTGCTATTAATCCTCTGCCTGAGAGATGTATCCCAGGAGAGAGGTCCCAGAGAGACCAGTGTCCATAAAAGCACAGTGACATTGGCTACTGTCTATATTCAGGGTGTTTCTCCAGCAATCACTAGCAGCTGCCGTTTTTTTTTCCCTTTCCCTGCATTCATGGGGCCAGATGAGGCAACGGGGGATGTATCCCACTGTATAAGCTTCTTGTATAAGCGTGTAAAGCTGATAGCCTCTCCACTAGTATATAATATAAGTGGAAGAAACACTGAAATTGCACAACATGCTGAACAAACTACTAGGTCAGTGTCATGTACCAAAAACCAATCACTAATAAAGATAAAACATAGAAATATTTATTGGTATACTCTAAAAACACCTAAAAGGCACTCCCAAAATGTGCCATCCTATCTCTGTAAAAATAAGACAGAGTAATCCTCCTCACTAATGCCTAAATGTCTGGCAAACACATGGACAAAGTGCAGATAGTACAGGTCAATAATACAACAATGGAAGATAAACATCCTAGCTGAATGGAAATGTGAATATTATGAATAAATATCACCCAAGTCCATGTGTGTAAGGAGGAGAAAACGTCCCCACGCGTATCGCCGCGCTCCTGCGGCTTCCTCAGGGGTAGCTGGATACCAAATGATCCTTTCTCATATATATGATTCATGTGATCTCGGCGGCTGACGTCACTTTCGGTTTGCTGTCGGCGGCTGACGTCACTTCCGGTTTGCTGTCGGCGGCTGACGTCACTTCCGGTTTGCTGTCGGCGGCTGACGTCACTTCCGGTTTGCTGTCGGCGGCTGACGTCACTTCCGGTTTGCTGTCGGCGGCTGACGTCACTTCCGGTTTGCTGTCGGCGGCTGACGTCACTTCCGGTTTGCTGTCGGCGGCTGACGTCACTTCCGGTTTGCTGTCGGCGGCTGACGTCACTTCCGGTTTGCTGTCGGCGGCTGACGTCACTTCTGGTCTGCTATGAGACTGGGCCTGTGCGCATGCGCGCCAGCCGCGTGCGCCACGCGCGCGCACGGCATCCCCACTCCTCCACCTCCATGTGGGGACACCGCGCGCGTCACGGGCCACGCCCAGCCAGCACACACCCGCAAAGTTCCACCCCCTTACGGGGGCCGGCCCACGCCTCCAGGTAAGTGCGACAGTGTGGTAATGATGCAATCTTGCGGTATTAGTCTCTGGATCCGGTCGATTAGATGTATTATGATGGACATAGTTCTTGGGTAAGTATTTCTGGTTTTCATAATTCTCCCGGGCCCTTCAGGGGGTTCCAAAGAAGGAGGAAAAGTTAAAGTGGAGATCCAGCATCACGGGTAATATCTGTAATAAGATGATATAATAACAAAAATATAAATCCTCCCCACACTCCTAGACCGTGCCCCTGTGAAATAGTGCCAATACTTACCCATACTTACCTCTATCCTAAAAACAAAAAATGCATCAAGTGACATCACCCCCCCCCCACACACACTCACATGTACCCCCCCACCCCCCTATTTTTACCTCCACCAAGTGAGTGCCCTGCCCCTAGAGCCAAATGAGAATCCCCTGTGATGGTGTATAAGATGTGTACATTACCTTTGCTTGTAAAATCCTGTGAATAGTAATTCCTCATTCAATCCTCGAGGGGCCATAGACTGCATAGTGTAGATCCACCTGGATTCGCATTGTAATAATTTAGAAGAGACACTGCCTCCTCTAATGTTGGAAGAAATCTTGTCTAGGCCCACAATTTGTATGTCTTTGGTCTTACCTTGATGATGTTGGAGGAAGTGGTTTGCCACTGCTGTCAAGTTCTTGTCATTTTGAAAATTTCTTCGTGCTGTGTTGATGGTCGAGAAGTGTTGTTGTATTCTTCTTTTAAGCTCTTGTGATGTTTGCCCTACGTAAATTTTGGGGCAAGAGCAAACAATGGCATATACCACATCTCTGGTCTTGCAGTTAATGTAGTGTTTGAGCTGGTAAACCTTACCATTTTGTGGGTCCCTGAAGGTATCTTGTGATATCATGTATTGGCATATGTTGCAATTGCCACATGCGTACGTGCCTTTGAGTCGGTGGCCTCCTGTGGATCCCCCGCCGGGTCTTGTAAAATGGCTATGGCTCAGTTGGTCTTTGAGATTCCTAGCTCTTCTAGCCGTGAGAGCTGTTTTTTCTGTAATATGTTCCGTCAGTCTAGGCTCACTCATCAAGATGTGCCAATTTTTCTTCAGAATGGTCTGTATGTCGCTCCACTGGTTATTAAACGTGGCAATTAGTCTTACCTTGTTATCAGAGATCCTTTTTCTGGGTTGTAGAATTTCGTCTCTTTTGCTGTTTTTCGCCCTCATATATGCTCGGGAGATCACTTTTTTGGGGTAACCTCTGGCCCGTAGTCGTGTTGTAAGTTCCAGTGCATTTGCTTTAAAATCCCGATCGTCACTACAGTTTCGTCTCAGTCTGAGGAATTGACCGACAGGTATTCCATTTTTTAGATGTTGCGGGTGAAAGCTGGTGTAGTGCAGCAGGTTGTTGGTGGCGGTCTTTTTGCGGAATAGCGTTGTCTCAATTTTGTTGTTGCGTTTCAGTAACTTCAGGTCCAGGAACTCCACTTGTTCTCTAGACATCTGTGGAGTAAATTTGAGATTAAGATCGTTATTATTAAGTTCCTGTATAAATAGTAGACATTGTTCCTCAGTCCCCTTCCATAGGACAACCACATCATCTATATATCTGTACCATTTGATGATGTGGTCTCAGAAAGACTGCGATGGGTGCAGGTGCGTCTCCTCCCACCAACCCAAAAATAGGTTGGCATAGGAAGAAGCGCACCTAGCACCCATCGCAGTTCCGGACACCTGTCGATAAAATTTTTTATCGAAGACAAAATAGTTGTGACTAAGCACAAAATGGAGTAAGTCCAATATGAAGGAATCATGTCTTCTGTCACTGTCTGTTCTTTTATTAAGAAAATATGCCACCGCATTTGTTCCAGCATCATGTCCAATGCAGGTATAAAGGGATTCTACATCCATAGTGAGTAAAATCGTACCTTGTGTGATGTCTATTTCTTCCAACAATTCCATAAGATGCATGGAGTCCCTCACGTATGACTCTAATTGAAACACCAGCGGTTGGAGAAAGAAATCTAAGTAGGAGCATGCTTGTTCACATAGACTTCCGATTCCTGCAACGATAGGTCTCCCAGGCGGGGAGACCATCGACTTATGAATTTTAGGGACTAAGTAAAAAGTCGCTACCATCGGTTTGTCCGTTTTAAGGTACCGTACCTCTTGTTTGGTAATTATCCCATAGCTGAAGGCCGCGTCTATCAACCGGTCAAATTTATTCTTGAATATCAACGTGGGATCTGATGGGAGGTCAACATAGTTTTGTCTGTTGGAAATTGTCTATTGGCTTCTTCTACGTATGCTGGGGTAGACCACAGAACTATGTTGCCCCCCTTGTCTGCTTCTCGTATGACCACCGTGTCCAGCATCTTCAAGTTTTTCAGGGCTTGTCGCTCCTCTTTTGAGAGGTTGTTGTATCTACATCTGTCCATTGGTAAAAGTTGTATCTCCCTGCAGACTGAATTGAAAAAAACATTAATAGCCGGACAAAGGCTGAGAGATGGTGTGGCTTGTGATGGTAATCTGCCCGTGAACCTCCTACCTCTATTTTCTTCCCTCTCATTTTCTTGTAACAAATGCAATAGATCTAATAGAACCTGTCGGTCCTCCTCTGAGACTTGATTGATGATAGTGGGTTGATGGTATAAAATTTTGAATGTAAGTTGTCTGCAGAAAAGGTACAGGTCTTTGATTAATTCAAATTTATCAATTACATTTGTGGGGGAAAAAGTGAGGCCTTTTTGTAGCACCGACCTTTCTGCTGATGTTAAAACATGTGTAGATAGGTTAACAATCTGTAATTCCTGGGTATCAGTTTGTTGTTGACCCGTTTTTTGTCCTATTTTTAACGGCGCCTGTACACTCGTTTCTGTTTGCTTTGTTGGGGGGAGCGGTCTAGGTTCCTGGGCCCTCTCTTTTTGACGTCAGCCGCCGACAGCAAACCGGAAGTGACGTCAGCCGCCGACAGCAAACCGGAAGTGACGTCAGCCGCCGACAGCAAACCGGAAGTGACGTCAGCCGCCGAGATCACATGAATCATATATATGAGAAAGGATCATTTGGTATCCAGCTACCCCTGAGGAAGCCGCAGGAGCGCGGCGATACGCGTGGGGACGTTTTCTCCTCCTTACACACATGGACTTGGGTGATATTTATTCATAATATTCACATTTCCATTCAGCTAGGATGTTTATCTTCCATTGTTGTATTATTGACCTGTACTATCTGCACTTTGTCCATGTGTTTGCCAGACATTTAGGCATTAGTGAGGAGGATTACTCTGTCTTATTTTTACAGAGATAGGATGGCACATTTTGGGAGTGCCTTTTAGGTGTTTTTAGAGTATACCAATAAATATTTCTATGTTTTATCTTTATTAGTGATTGGTTTTTGGTACATGACACTGACCTAGTAGTTTGTTCAGCTTCTTGTATAAGCGTGACATTTATTGTAAGGACATTTGGGAATCGGGCCAACATGTCCTTACATCGTATGGGTAAAACATGATGTGAACCCAGCCTTATCAGGGCTTGTATGCCAGTTTTCTGTACCTGGCTTAGAATTGCCCAGATGTGCAACCGACTGCGGGGTCTGATTGTCCACTGGTGCATCATTTCTGTCCCTGCATGATAAATCTCCCCCATAGTATTAGTCTATGCAGTGGTTTACATTCAATTTAAAGGAAACCTACCACCATGGATCTACCGCTTAAGGTAGATCTAGTGGCAGGTTCTTGTCATCTATAGTAGGTTAGCCCTTTTTAGGGCTAATCCTTTAGTTGCCCAAATCTTTTATCATTTTTAATGCCCCTAATATGCAAATTTACTAAAGAGGATACTAGGGCATGGAGTAGCCGGAGCTACCCGCCCCAGTAGCCTCTTGTGATCTGCCTACCAATCCAGCTTCAGGGCACAGCCACAAGGAGCTGCAAGCACTCGTCCGTGAAGCTGGCCTGTGCATGCACAGAATCTGGCCTCGTGGACCAGTGCACACAGCTCCTTGTAGCTGCGCTCTGAAGCTGGATTGGTAGACGAAATGCAAGAGGCTACTGGCGTGTGGAGTAGCCACGCTGTGCAGCCTCAGCTGCGGCTACTCTATGCCCCAGTATCCTCTTTAGTAAATTTGCATATCAGGGGCATAACAAAATTATAAAAGATTTGGGCAACTAAAGGATTAGCCCTAAAAAGGGCTATCATACTATAGATTACAGGAACCTGCCACTGGATCTACCTTAATAGGTAGATCCATGGTGGTAGGTTTCCTTTAACTAGTTCATGGCGCGCAACAGGTCCCGGTGCATTACAATGTGCTATGATATGATCAATCAGACAACCTTGGGTTAAAGTCCCCTAGGGAGTCTGAAAAATAGTAAAAAGAAAAATTTTAAAAAAGTTAAAAATAAATTATAATTAAAAAAAAAAATCAAATCACCCCCTTTCCCGAGAACTGATATAAATAAACAGTAAAAATGACACATTAGGTATCGACGCGTCTGAAAAGCCCAATCTATCAAAATATAATAGCCCCATAACATAAAATAGCGCTTTTTTTGACATTTTGAAAAATGTAAAAAAAAATCTATAAAAAGTCCTAAAAATGATATCATTGAAAACATCATCAAAAGTCGCAAAAATAACACCACCCACAGGTCCGTAGAATGCAGTATGAAAAGTTATTAACGCCTGAAGATGGCAAAATCAAAAAAAAATTTTTACAGGAGGTTTTCATTTTTGTAAATGCATGAAAACATTATAAAATCCAAATTTTGTATCCCCGTAATCGTATTCACTTAAAAAATAAAGTAGACATGTCATTTGGGCGCATAGTGAAAACCGTAAAATCCAAGCCCACAAGAAAACAACGCAAATGCAATTTTTTCACCATCTTCACTGCATTTGGAATTTTTTCCTGCTTCCCAGTACATACCATGGAATATTCAATACCATCACTATGAAGTGCCATTTGTTACGCAGATAACAGGCCGTCACAGAGCTCTTTACATGTAAAAATAAAAAAGTTATAGATTTATGAAGGTGGGGAGTGAAAAATGAATGTGCAACCTTTAATGTGCAAAGCAAGCCAAAGCCACCCTGAAAATAAGTGTCTTTAAAAATGATGCCACATATATTGTTAGGTTGTGTGTGTGTGATCTTCCAGTTCAGCCAATTGAACTTTAGTATTGAAGTTCCATTGGATATGACCTGGTTTCTCTGAACCTTGAACCTCCTGCTTCAATGCTGCTAATCATGTGGTTGTAGATTCGTGTATAGATCTGTTATTAATCGATCTCATTGTGCATTAGACTTCATTTACATTTGTACATATGTGTATTTGTAACTGTAGGTAAACCATCAGAAAGTAACAACTCCTGGCTTACAGAAGGCCCTCGTTTACTACCTGTGGAAAAAGATATATCAACAGAGGCTTCAAGTTCTTCTAGAAAGAAAGTTGGTAGGTGTTAATTACTAAAGTCTCTTCATTTTTGTTTTTTTTGCAACATATTCTTATTAAAAATAAATGTGCCCTACAGAAAATTCCTAGAGGGAGCATTTTTTTCGTAACTTGGTTATATGTACATGAAAGATTCCACACTGAGCATTAATAACTAATACCAAACCCACACTGCTTCAGGGGCTGATGATTCTGCTCTAAGGGGTCCAGGGACATTCCCTGGCCATTGCTAAAGTACTAGCTGTCCAGAGGCCAAATGTTTTCTGGCTCCTTTCAGCACATTTCTGAAAGTTACTATGGTAGTAAATAAAGTGTCTACAGAATAACAACTGTCCAACATTCTACTGTTAAATAAAAAAAAGAAAACCCTTTCAACACCGTCTAACATTTCAAGAACAGAAGCCTTTTTCAGCAACTTAAGGACAAACCAACATTATCCAAATCTGACATGAATCTCTTTTTATGGTAAAAAAATGTTGAATTCTTCAACATATCTAAGTGAAGAGAGAGTTTTTTTTCCGTTAATATTTTACTTTATTTTAGTTGTAAATTTCGATCAATATGCAGTGTTTATTTATGAAATATGTGACGTTTACCAAAAATGTGCACTTTTTTTATGTTTGAAATATTCTGCCTTGCAGACAAATTGTTGAGGCATCCAAATTAATTATTAATGGTGTTGTCCGAGACTAATTAAAAAGAAAACAAAAGGTGGCCGGGAGGGGGCTGCTAAAAAAATACAGATGTACTTACCTTCCGGTCTGTGAGTCATGTAAACAAACATGGCCACAGGAGCAGTGCTGGACTACGCCACACCCATCCCTATTCACAGCATTGTATATGCGGGACGGATGGTTGTTGGGTCCGGACAGAAGCTGAATCCTGCACTGCTCCCACAGCCATGTAAACAAGACCGGAGCGACAGCAGCGCCTGAAGGTAAGTACATCTTTATTTTTTTTAAGCAGCCCCCTCCTAGCCATATTTTTGTTTTTTAATTAGTCTCGGACAACCCCTTTAATTAAAATTTACCATATGTTCCCTTTATGTTGGTATAATTTTTGGAACATCCTTTTATTATTTTAGGATGTTAGAAGGTCAACAAATTTAACAGTGCATTTAGAAATCTTTAGGGACATTTAAATATAAAGTGTCAAAGAGATTTGAAAAGGCTTATGTATCAAACCTGATTAAATCCCCCCATTTTGTCAAACCCCTTTTTAGGTTGTTTGTCAACCCTATGTGCCTTGTAGTAAAACATTGGAAGCAAGCGGCAGGTAACAGCTGCCAGAAGAGGGTTAACTAGGAAACCTAATGGGTTAACAAGTATGTAGGGTTGTGTGTGTATTTTCTGAGTTTTAACTGTGATGGGCATAAATCACTTCAGACTTACCTTCCCTACGACCCACTCCCGAAAATCTGGTTAACACCCTTAACTGTTATTTTCGCATTGTTAAAACTGTTTGTACGCATATGGATAAAATATAACAGCTTGCAATTACAGGATAAAATACAAACCTGTAACATATACAGACAGGACGATAACACAAACAGACCTATGTATGAGAATAAGCTTTACTAGAGATATAATGCTCATCCAGGAATTGTATTTACTATGCAACAGGAAGTACTGTATGTTGTTCATGTATTAAAACTGAATAAAAAGTATTTGAAAAAAAAAAAAATCACTTCAGACAGCCCTAAACTCCAATCTCCTGGCAGGAATGAGGACAGCACAGCTGCTCAGGCAAGATACTTATTCTCTTTTAGCGTTTTAGCTATGACTGACCAATCACAGCAATCCCTGAGACAGCTGTGAGAGGTCTTGGGTACAGGGCTCCATTTCTTTACGCGGAGCCCGGCCCCCTGTTCTTTACTTACGCAGACCCGGCCCTCCGTTCTTTATGTGGTGCCCACGTAAACATAAATGAGATGCTAGCGCTGGATAAAGGCAAACGCAACATATAAGTGTAAGCGCGGAGCAAATGCAAGCTCCATGTAAGCGTTAACACTCATTCATATATAATTCTTGAGACCATTGGGGTTTGAGGCACATCTAGACGTCATTGATTAGGAATCCAAACACCACAAAAAGGGTTGCATTGATTATACTTGTGTTCTGTTGTTGGCACATGCTTTTATTGGAATAAAGCGTTCAATTTGGAGACTCCATGGAATGTCATGAGTGCCGGATTTGTTTTTTTTTTTTTTTTTTTTGTAAGTGTAAACCTGACGCAAATGCCATAGAAGCAAAGGTGTAAAATGCATTACAAACATTGCGTAAGCCAGATACAAATGCTGCATCAGCCTGACGCAAATAACAGGCAAGCACAATGCAAAATGCCATGTAAGCACAAAAATAAACATGGCAAACGCCACATGAATGCAAAGCAAATGGCGTTTAAATACAACGCAAACACCACATAAGCGCAAATTAACCGCAAACGGCACATACACCCTTTGTATACGCCTCGTAACCCACAAGCACAAAGTAAATTCAAACACCATGTAAGCATAAGTGTAAAAGTGATGCCAGCACCACTTAAACGTAAACGCATTGTAAACAATGCATTTACATTGCATTCGTGGTAACATTGCATTTGCTTTCACAATTCGTTTCCGATGTAAACAAGCAATGTGAATGCAATTTTGTAACATTGTAATTTTGTAGAATACTAACAGAATATGTGTGAGCACAGGTTTTACATGAACCTAGAAAAATAAGAGAAACTACTATGAACAGTAGTGAGCTGACATACTGATTGGACAGTATGAGAGATTAGCATAACATACGCCCCCAGCTCCTCCTTTCTGACCAAACATAGATTATAATGGTCAGATACTGGGAATGATATCTCTGCAACTGTGGGGGCTAGAAAAAAATTCAAAGTGCTCATATAGAATTATACTAATCATAGTTCAATAGAATTATTTAAAAAGTTGATTTTATGAAGGATGCTGGCCATGTATAACAAATAAAGATGATTACCACAGTATTTTGCATCTTTGAGCAAGTTTTAGTTTATCAGTAAGTTTTGGTTTATCAAGCTGGACTGTTTATGATTTCCTTTAAAAACCCTTTAAATTCTATCAGTGACGTTGTCTTTCCAGATAAGCGGGCATTTGTTCATGAACAGATAATAAAAGTGATAAAGGATAAGTTTTTTGAACTGATATCGAAGTATCAGGAATATGAAAGCTGTGGAAACTCTCTAGCTGCTTTTGTAGTGGAAACAGGTAAGAATATATGAAACCACAAATAATACAATGCAGACATGTATGGTTAATCAATTTTGAAAAGAACTGAGAATATGCCAATGAAACCATGAGCACCTGTTCTTTGTACGTCTTTTATGCTTTGGAAAGAATGCAACACTTTTTCTTTGAAACCTAACGACAGGTTCCCACAGAAGTCTTCTGGCTGTACCCCATGCTTTTTTTTTTTTGTATAAAAATCTCAGATCTAGCTGACTTCACTAGTTGTACCTTACCAGGAGTCACAGGAGCTTGTTTTAGAGCGAACCTGTCGCCCGAAATGTCATTTTTAGTTGGTGACAGGTTCCAATAACCTATGACAGTGGTGGTGAACCTATGGCACGGGTTCCAGAGGTGGCACTCAGAGCCCTCTATATGGGCACCCTTGCCATCACCCCAGGGCAGGACTCACACCTCCTGCAGTCCCAGGCAGCCATTGAAGAAGGAAGCTACAAAGATAATCCAAGCTACTTCTCCTTCTTTCTACTTTATTGGTGTCCTCTGGTGCCTATACAATTTAAACCTGTGACAGCGCATGGAGTAATAAGTTACTGCTTAAATTGTCACACTGGCACTTTGCGAAAAATATGCGGGTTTTGGTTGTAGTTTGGGCACTCGGTATCTGAAAGGTTTGCCATCACTGACCTATGCTGTGAAGATTTTTAAAAATGCCATTGTCAGCATTCTGAATAATTTCAGTAGTTTTTATATACATTTCATTAATATTATCTGGCTCCCTGCCAGCAGCATGTTGGCGAGTCCCGGGGAAGGGGGCAGCTGCAGACAGTGTGTGCCTGTGTCTCCTCATGTATTGGTTCTCTACCCTGCCTGCTCAATGCACAGGATGGGAAGTGGAGAGGGAGCTGCATAAATGCGGAGTAGAGGAGACTGACATAGGCACACACAGGCTGCAGCTGCCCTGCAGCTGGGGATTTATCACACACAGCTGCAAGGGAGCCAGGTAATGTGAATTTAACTTTTATAAACTACTGAAATAATTCAGAATACTGACAAAGGCATTTTTAAGCTTAACTAATGGTAGACGTGTCTTATTAAAAAGTTTTATTATAACTCTTTACGCCGAGGTTGCGGCAATGTAATTATAATCTAGTAATACAAATTTAGCTTATTAGTCTGGGACGTTACAGGTGTGTCTCGGCGCACCTCATATTTTATTCACTCCCCCTTTTGCACTAGCAGTCTAATCGGTCATCTGATCTATGCACTGTGAAGGGCGGAACTGCTAGCACTAGAGGGGAGTGAATAAATTAAAGCACAAGTCTCTCCAGTGACGCAGGCATAACTCTGTAATTCCCAATCGCAGCGTATAGAGTTGTAATAAAAGATGTCTTGAGGAGTCCTCAGGCACTTCTTAGAAGGACATGTCCACCATCAATAAAACTAATGTCAGATGTCCTTTAACCCTTTAGGACTCTGCCTATTTTGGCCTGAAGGAGCCAGCCCCATTTTTCAAATCTGCCCTGTGTCACTATAAGGCCCCATGAACACAACCGTCGGGGGGAATGTACGTACGCACGCAAGCTTGTGGCTGTGGCTTCCGTATAGGTGGCAATGGCTATGGTGCCTCACACGCGTTCTATCTTACCCCGTATTATGGCGCCGTTTATCTCTAGAGAGAGGGAAGAGGTCACCCCTCCTCCTTTCGTCTACGGCCAGGCGGTCACACATTCGTGTGCATGTAGCCAAAATGTGGTTATATCTTTGGAATGCTTTAACATATCCAGTTGATTTTGAGATTGTTTTCAAATACTTCAAATTACCATATATACTTGAGTACAAGCCTAATTTTAACACAAACTGGGAAAACCTATTGACTCAAGTATAAGCCTACGGTGGGAAATGCATTGTTCACAGCCTCCAGCCAGCATAAAACTGACCAGCCCATATCCCCCAGCATATAGCCTGCCAGCCCCTGCCTCGTGTATGCCAAGCTTTTAATTAAAAAAAACCTGTACTTCGACACCCTCCCTATCCCTCTTGCAGGACCTCATCTTGCTTTTGATGCTCTGGTGCCTCTTTGGGTCCTTCGGGTCCTTTGGCTTCTCGCGCACAGCCTGCACACATAATGATGTAAGCCGCTTGCCGAAATCATTGTTTGTGAGCCGGCGGCATTGCGAGGGGACCCAAAGAGGCACCAGAGCATCGGAAACAAGAAAAGGATCTGTGGGGGTCGTCAGAAAGGCGAGTACAGTGTAAAAATTTTTTTATTGACAAAAGTATTAGCCGAGTTAGGTTTCTTTCTGGATAAAGCATCTCATCCCGCAAAAAAATGCCATCACATGGCCCCAATAACGAAAGAGTGAAAATGTTATAGCCTGCAAAAGGGGCCAATGAGGAAAGTAAAATTCTGGCAGCTGCAGGACGCTCCTTCCCTACTCTCTCCCTGTGCGCCAATAAAACAGGTAACGGGGGGTCTCTGTACTGGGGAGAAATTGCATAACAAATTGTATGGTGGGTTTTCTCTTTTTATCTTTTGGAAATGTGTACATTTTAGGGCTGAATGAACATATAACTGGCACAATTTGACCATTCTAAATTTCACCTCCATTTTGATTCAATTACTATGAAGTTCTCAAGGGGTTAACAATCTTCCTAAAAACTGTTTCTGATAGTTTGAGGGGTACAGATTTGAAAATGAGTTGGTTATATAGAGGGTTTTTAAAGTTAAATATGTAAAATTTCATTCAGAACTGTATTTATCCGCCAAATAGTCAATTCTTAAAATACGGAAAATTGATATTCGATTTGTAAGCTGCGCAACATCAAAATAAATTATCCAGACATTTCCAAAATTTTGAAAATGTATGGGAAATGTTATTCAGCAACTTATTTAGGTGATAAATCTATCTACCTGAAAACGCAATTATTTCAAAATCTTTTTTTTTTTTCAAAATCATCATTTTTTTTCTTTTGTAAATAAACGCAAAACTTATCAGCCACATTTTACCACTAAAATGAAGTACAACATGTGGTGACAAAACAATCTCAGAATCGTTTAGATAAGTGACAGTGTTCAAAAGTTATAACCATATAAAGAGACGCAAGTCAGAACCCAGAAAATGGGGTTGAGCCTTAAGCTATAAACAGACTGCGTCCTTTAACCCCTTCCCGACATTTGACGTAATAGTACTGCATCGCGGGAGGTGCGTTCCCGCAAAATGCAGTACTATTACGTCATGCTTTTGGCCCCGGCTCCTAAACGGAGCCGGGGCCAGAAGCTGCAGGTGTCAGCTATATATTATAGCCGACACCTGCCTCTAACACCCGCGATCGGAGATTTCTCCGATCGCGGGTGTTAACCCCTAACATGCCGCGGTCGCGCTGACCGCGGCATGTTAGGGGGGATTTAAAGTGAATTGGACCCCCCCCCCCCCCCCCGCGGCGCTTACCGGGGGGGTCCGCTGTTCCGATCGCAGCCCCGGGACTGCCGGTGCCCGGGGCTGCGCGATCTCCTTCCTGTAGCCGGGTCCGTGCCTTCTGACAGGACCCGGCTGTAACACACTGAGCATGCGGTGTTACATTACACAGTGTAATACATCTGTATTACACTGTGTAATGTGAAGAATAGCTTGAACAAGCGATCCGTGGATCGCTTCTTCAAGCTTACCTGTAAAATTAAATAAAAAAAGTTAAAAACATTAAATAAAAACATTTTTGAATAAAAATAATTAATTAAATGAAGTTAAAGTCCCCTAAACACAAATATTCCCTATACACATGCAATAAAGGGAGAAAAACACAAAATCGCCAAAAAACCCCACATATTTGGTATCGTCGCGTCCGTAATAATCCGTACAATAACTCAGAAACATTATTGGACCCGCTCGGTGAACGCTGTAAAAACAAAACCCGAAAAACACGCCAAAAATGTACATTTTTCATAAAATCTCTGCACAAAAATGTTCTAAAAAGTGATCAAAAAAAGTTAAGTGCGCAAAAATGATACCACTGAAAAGAACAACTCAACACGTAAAAAATAAGCCCTAAACTAGCTCTGTCAACCAAAAAATATTAAAGTTACGTCTCCGAAAAGATGGCGATGCAAAAACAAATGAGATTTCCTCTATATTAGTTTTTTTCCGGTAAAATTGTAAAAATAAATGAAAAACTATATAAATGAGGTATCACCGTAATTGTAGTGATCTGTAGAATAAAGATAATATAGTATTTTTAGTGTACGGTGTACGACCTTCAAAATATACAAAAAGAAAGGAAACCAAAATTGACAATTTTCTTTTTACCCATACATTCAAGAGTTAATAAAACCTCATCAATTAGCTAATGACCCACTAAAATGAAGTATTTGTAAAGTGCATCTCATGTCGCAAAAAATAAGCCCTTATATCTCCAAATTGCCCAAAAAATAAAGATTGTATAGCCAATAAAAAGGTGACGATGCATAATCTGCTCTGAATGGCGCAGCTTCTCTTTGATGCCCTGGCGTGTGCCCATACAGCAGGTTACCACCACATATGGGGGATTGTTATACGCGGGAGGGATAAGGTATCAAATTTTGTGGAGCGTTTTGGTATTTTATCCACTGAGAATTTGTACATTTTTTGAAAAACACATTAATTTAGCCAAAAAAAATTTCCCTTTCAAAATTGCATCCGATTTTGTTTTAACCCCTGTAAAACAATTAAAGGGTTAACAAACTTCATAAAAGTTGTTTTACGTACGTTGAGGGGTATAGTTTCTATAATGGGGTAATTTATGGGGTTTTACTTTTATTTAGGTCTCTCAAAGTGATTTGAAACCTGAGCAGGTCCCTCAATAGCAGGATTTTGCGTTTTTTATGAAAATGTGAAAAATCGCACCTAACGTTCAAAGCCCCGTAACATCCTACAAAAATAAGACTATGCATAAAAAAACATGTCCACATAAAGAAGACACTCGGTGAATGTTAGTTATTAAGTATTTTTGCGGTTATGACTATGTATGGAAAAAGTACAACATTTTGAATTTCGAAAATTGAGAATTTTTCCAAATTTTCACCAAATATCTGATTTTCTCATAAATAAATGCAAAACATACCACCAAAATTTTTCAACTAACATGAAGTACAATGTGTTACGAGAAAACTATTTTAAAATCACTTGTATATGTTAAAGCGTTCCGAAGTTATAACCACTTATAGTGACACAGGGCAGATTTGAAAAAATGGGCCGTGTCAGGAAGGTGAAAAGTGGCTTCAGCGTTAAGGGGTTAATGTTTTACTTTTTGTTTTTTTTATTATTTTTTTTCTTTCTGTATACAAACTTGAACTTAAACCAGCGATGCTCTTATTGAAGGTTCAAGTCCAATACTACTCTACAATACTAATGAATTGTAGTGCAGTGTAAACTGTGGCATGTGACCGCTTACAAGCAAGCCCGGACTGCTGGGGACATCGGGCAGCCCCAGGGCAATTGGCATACCTTGGGGTCTGCCCGTAAGAGCTTTGGATCCCTGGTAAGTGGCTTTGGGGAGGGGGTTGATCCGTAGGAGGAAGACCCTTGCACGTTGTGGTCATGACTGTTAGAGCGCAGCATCAGCTGTGATATACAGCTGACACACTCTGCTTCTGGTGCTGGCTCTGCTCGTGAGTCGTGCCAGAAGTTGGGCGTAATAGAGTGTCCCGCTGGCAGGAAGTATCTTCCAGCAAGAACATACTATTAGGTCCATGTGCTCATAAAGGTTAAAATCCAGCATAGCAGAGGCTATTGGAAACTGTCACAAGCTACATTCCTTGTGACAGGTTCGCTTTAATATGTGAGTATGTACTTACTCTTTGCTGCATCTTCAAATCTTTACACATGCTTTCTATGGAGCCCCCCCCCCCCTTCATATTTCCCCCCCCTTCCCCACACACAAACACACATCTCTCTTCATTCCTACCATACCATTTTTTTATTTATTTTTTTCCTTTTTTAGATGGACAACAATGGGAAGTAGTTGCTTTGGGCACTGGAGAGTTAAATTTTGGACAGAACACTCAAAACGATGGGAGAATTGTTCATGATTCCCATGCTATAGTTTCAGCTAGACGTTCCTTACTAAGGTATTTCCATCCCTTCTTACACTGTAATACACTGGATTCTATTGTAGTAATTTTTATATATCGTCAATCTAGTCATTTGTCGCCTGTCACCCAGGAGCTGTTCGTCCAGTTTTATCTTGGTGACTTGTCCCTGCCCCCCCTGATTATGTTAACTAATTTTCCCATTACTAAAAAATAAATAGGCTTGTGTTCATATATTTGTTTAAAATAGAAATAAAAAATGTACTCTCCTTTCTTGGAGCCATCGCACATATCTCTGGGGCTGCATGTTCTGCCATACCCGAAGTGATGCCATGTACACATTCCATGGTCTCAGTGGTCAATCCTAATGAATAGCATGAGATTGCACTGCACGTGGCATCATCTCTTCCTGTCCAATTAAATATTTTAAAAATGTCCTTTAATTTGACTGTCAAGATATTGCTTCTAGGTATTTCTACAGACAGCTTCTCCTCTACTTCAGTGGAAATAGCAGCCTGATGAAAAGGTCTATCTTCTGTCGAGAGGAGGCCACTGATCTTCTTGCTCTGAAGCAGAATCTGAATGTCTACCTGTACATGAATCAGCTTCCTAAAGGAGCTGCCCAAGCCAATTCACAGTTGTAAGTATTTCGAGTATTGAAAAGATACTGGGGCAAATGTATCAATCTGTCAATGGCAGAAAGCTGTTGCCTTGCGCTACATTCACACTATAAAGGGTTTAAGACATTGTTTTCAGACGCCTTAGCAATTTGTACAGTACATTGCACCAAAAGTCTGTGAGTATGTGAGGTGTATGTCTGAAGAGTAGGCAGAATTTATGCCCGATTTTGCATTCAGCATTTGACACTCGGAGCAAACTGACTTGACAGATTTATCAGATTTTACACGGCCCATTATTGCAAACGTAAAAACACCCACAAAAACAATGGGGCTCATTTACTAAGGGTCGCGGATCGCACTTTCATCGGACTGTTCTCCGTTTTCAGGCATTGCACTGCTTGGACAGGTATTTAACAGGTGTCTGTGCTGGCATTGTGTCACATGTGATTGTTTTTTTTATTCGGACTGAGAGTGGGATTTAACTTTCAAATTGTGCCGCAAGACAATGCACTTACGTGCACCACTAAGAAGAAGGGGAACTCCGTCGGACCTGTGCGGGGAAGCTACACACGCAGGATATCGGGCGCACTTTCGGTGAACTCTGCGGATGGGTAAGTAAATGTGCCTCTACTGTGTGGCTTCACTGTAGACCCGTGTGTGTTCCTAGTGTTATGTAGCAAGCCACCACAAATACAGATGATACACTGCCTGTCAGCCATGTTTTATACAAACTTCTATCAGAGTACAGAGCCGCAAACATGGTGAAGCATAGGACCTGCTCTAAGTTTTTTTTTTTCAGGGTTTCTAGGCTTAGAGACATGAGACAGCTGCATAAACTTCAGCCTTATAACAACGATTGTGTGCTTCCCCTGGGAGTGGCTAGAGAGTTTCTCACCCTTGAGAAACTGCTCCTCTGAGTGTCCTTTTCAAATTTCATGTGTGTGTCCGGACACACAATCCACAAGATGCTGCATGCACAGGCGGCACACACTTGGGGGGCGGTTTCCTAAGGGTGGAGGGGAACTGCTCCTCTTTAGCCACTTCCAGGGGACGAATGGACTAGTGGCTGCTCACATGGCATTGTAAGGTAATATATAATATTTTTTTTTCTGTGTGTGTATATATATATATATATATATATATATATATATATATATAATATATATACACAGATATACAGACTGGGGCTTGCTAAGAATGGATCTCCTGGTGAGAGGATCCCTTAAATGTTTTTAACTGCATTGTCCCACCTACATATTGTAAAGTAATAACCTACAGTGAAAACCAAGTCAAAAAATGTGGGGGTATGGCAACAAGGACAAATAGACAAAACCCACCATGTCACAAAATAGTTTGTACCTAATGTAGAAGATGAAATGGCAAAGAAGGAAAGTTTAGGCCAGCCATATTATAGCACAGGTTACACAATTATTATATGCAGAGTAGCATGCTTTTGTAACAAGAATTTACAAGGAATTTGCTTCTTTTCCTTCTAGATCGCTTACTCCGCTGTCTCTGTCTGCTCATGAAACAAATGACCGATTAAGCCTTCATATTTCAGTGGAGGACAAGAATTATCCTGTAGCCTACTTCCCTCGTGACATTACTACTCACATAAGCAGTATGTCTCCCACTGACAAGCTAACAAAATGGGAAGTATTGGGAGTTCAAGGTGCACTCTTAAGCATCTTCATACAGCCGGTGTACATCAGCAATATTATTGTTGGTACGTAGATTTTCTACAAGTGTTTGCTATCTTTAAAGAGGTTTTTCTGAATAATATTGAAGATCTATCCATAGGATAAATCATAAATATAAGATTGGAAGGGGTGTGGGTGTCTGAGAATTGAGACCTACACCAGTTGGCAACCCTTGGGTATAACAACTCTAAAGAGAGGTCCAGCTCTTTTCTCTGAGAGTGGCTGCAACAACCCC
Source organism: Engystomops pustulosus (assembly GCF_040894005.1). Classification (NCBI taxonomy): domain Eukaryota; kingdom Metazoa; phylum Chordata; class Amphibia; order Anura; family Leptodactylidae; genus Engystomops; species Engystomops pustulosus. The sequence continues at coordinate 215,142,085 of NC_092411.1, forward strand.
ACAAAGATCATGGAAAACCCCTTTACATTTCTCTCTATCTGCTTGAGTAAAACTAAACTTTGGTACCATATGGACTAGAAAAACATAAATGTCAGGTATTGCACAGAAATGAATTTATTTGAAGCAATATACATCTTTTTTTTCCCCATTTTTAGGTGATGCACATTGCATAGACACAAGAGGATTGGAAGTTTCTATAAAGCGGCGAATTGATGACAGTCTAACTTCAAGATTGCCTATGTTTTACCTTGTAAATAGACCTTACATAAGCATTGTGAGTGCGGTCCACCAAACTCAGGCTGCTGGTGGAAATTACAGACTCAGCTTGAATTGGTCACAAGGAGACAGTTCACTGGAAATTGTGGATGCAATGCAAGGGAAAATCACTGAAAGGTATTCATTATATAGTTCTGACAACTTTTAACCCCTTAACGCCGCTTCATTTTTCACTCCACACCTTCAAAAATCTATAACTTTTTTATTTTTCCATGTACAGAGCTGTGTTATGGCTTATTTTCTGCATAACAAATTACACTTCGAAATGGTGGTATATACTTTTCCATGCTGTGTACTGGGAAGCGGGGAAAAATTCCAAATGCAGTGAAATTGGTAAAAACACACATTTGTGCCGTATTCTTGTGGGCTTGGATTTTAGAGATTTCACTGTATGCCCCAAATGACTACTTTATTCTTTGGGTCGGTACGATCACGTGGATACCAAATTTGTATAGGTTTACTAATATTTTCATAAATTTACAAAAATTAAAACCTCCTGTACAAAAAATTTTGGGGGGATTTTGGTGTCTTCTGGCTCTAATAACTTTTTTATACTTTGCCGTACAGAGCTTTGGGAGGTGTAGTTTTTTGCGGCTTTTGATCACGTTTGCAATGTAATCACTTTTAGGACTGTACAAACCGTTATTATATTTTGATAGATCGGACGCGGCGATACCTGATGTGTTTTATGATTTTTACTTTTCATTTATATTTATATCAGTTCTAGGTAGAGGGGGGTGATTTGAGGTTTTAGGGGTTTTTTAATATAATTTTTTTTTTTTTACTTTATTTTTAAATTTTCTGATTACAGTATGGCAGTATATGGGGATTTGACTCCTCATTCATTATAATGTGCTGATAGCACATGAATGGGTTAACCCGAAGCAGCCTCGAAAATCCTCAGTTTCTCTCTTTTAACCCGCGGCAGCTTCGCTGGCGGCGATCAAAGGGAAAACACCCGCAATTGGTGCTGGCAATATGCAGCAAAGACTTACCGGCTATGGAGATGGCTCAGCCCGTGAGCCTTCTCCGTGCACGCGCACCCGGCATGTGACGTAGTATTACGTCATGTGTCGGTTAAGGGTTAATGGGACCTTGTCATCAGGAATCTACCTCATTGACTTTAAATAGTCTCCACATCTATGACTTTATTCATCCAATGTACATCTTTGGAGTTGATTTTCTGGATGATCCCACCACCCAGTTTCATAATAGAAACATGATCTAGAAGGCGTTTAACTACTTGACAAAATACTGGTAGTGGTTTATAAGTTCAATTTTTGCAGACCAGTTCCTTTTAAGCACAAATAAAGACACATGTGCAGAAGTGTCAGAACGCATATTTTGAAATTACATTTGATAAAAAGGAAATGTTTTGTTATTGTTATAGTTCCCCGTTCAAAAGTGGTCGCTCAATGGCAAGCCGTCTTTGCAAAGCTGCAATGTTAAGCCGATTCAACTTGCTTGTTAAAGAAGCAAAAAAAGATGATGTATATCGTGGCCTTTCTTATCATAAAGCAAAGGTATGTTTACAGGAGTAAGCTATTGACTGTTGATACAGTAGTAGAGTTGGCTTTCGATTTATTAAATACACATTAGGACATATTTTTGCTGATTATAAGGAATATTTGTAAATTAGGTATTAATGTATTGCATAAATCAGTAGAACAGATGATAGTAAACTTAATATAAGTTAAGCTAATATAACTTAGCAAAGTAGTAATATACTTTTGTTTTTGTCTTTAGTGAGCGAGTCAGGATAGGCTTTTCAGATCTCAAGATAACAGCAACAGTGGTCGTATCCAAGCACACAGAAATAGAGACTGGACCGGAGCTATGACCGGAGCTCCCAATATTATTCTGCTTATTCGTTATTCCATCTTAAACCACCGATGAACAGCACCAATCCTCAGTTTCTCCTGCTGAAAGTATGTCACCATTCAGACTAGCACCATCGCACTCTCCTCATCCTCCTTTAATTATGTTGTAGCTGGAAGAAAATATGCAGGCAGATGGTGTGGTACGTTCCAACAAAGTTAAGAAGCCTTGCCAGCGAATCCCTTGGTCGGGCGGATAAGAAAGCTAGCGTCCCACTATTTTGACTTGTGATATGCACATTTTTTTTGACTCTTGTTAGTATGATGAACTGAAATACATTTTAACTTTGTTGGAACGTACCACACCGTCTGCCTGCTTATTTTCTTCCAGCTACAATATAATTAAAGGAGGATGATGAGAGTTTGATGGTGCTAGTCTGAATGGTGACATACTTTCAGCAGGAGAAACTGAGGATTGGTGCTGTTCATCGGTGGAATAAATGAGAAGAATATTATTGGGAGCTCCGGTCATAGTGAAATTATTTTCTCTATTTCTGTGGACTTTTTCAAAGACTGTGTGAACCGGTCTTATACCGTGAGTAGCTCCTTAAGGGGAAAACTGTGCACCACAAACAACTTGTGTTTCTGTATCCAAGGACAGCTGCCCTTTAGGGACCATATGACTACATTAATGGAAAATTATCCTCATACAAGAAATTTTTTTTTAATAACCTCCAATTGAAGAAATGTATGGTCTTTCTTGATTAACTTATTAAAACGTGTTTCACAGGCAAACTTTGAATTCCTGTACCCTTATTTATTTCAGACTTTGGTTTAAGGGGTAGAGCACAAAAGTTTCTCTTGATTTTGCTGCTCTGTAGAAGGATTGGGAGTCTTTTCTTATTTGTTATTTATAGAAAACTCCACTCACCAGTTCTGGTTGTCACAAAAATCTGCATATCCAATCCCATCTTACACTACATATCTCTCTCTTTTTTAATAGCATATTGGGTACTAACAGTACGCGCAAACTATTCTTCTTTGGCTCTATCAGATGCTCCTGGGCTGCAGCAGACCACAGTAGAGGGTTGAAAATATGGACATTTGATAGCTCAGCCCTACATAAACGATTACAGCTGTGGAAGCAGTGTAGCAATCTAACATAAAGCATATAAAAATTGAACCCTAGAATAATGGCACTCTTAGGCTACATTCACACTAACGTATGGGGGACGTATATACGGCCGACGTATATACGGCCGATATACGTCCCCCATAGGCAGTAATGGGCGCACGGCACCCTACGGGACCTGTCCTATCTTTTCCCGTAATACGGCGCCGTGCGCCATAGGTTGCTATGGAGAGGGGCGGGGGTGAGCTGCGCTAACCTCCTCCTCCTCTCCCCGTACACTGCCGTTGCCCGCTACGGTACGGGCGGGCAACGGCAGTGTGAATATAGCCTTAGGGAAATATATAAAAGTGTAGCAATGGACATAATTTTTACTAAAAATATATTTTGAGAAGTTTAAAGTTTTAAATGTGTACAGAATTATTCCATCACCATTTCCCAGGTTCAGCTACAGATGCAGAGGGTGCATGTACTTCTGCAAAGTGATAGCCACTCTTAAAGTTACAATCTGAAATAGAAAGCTGTACATAAAATAGTATATATTTGCTGGTGGATATCTCTGGTTCTGTGAAGCATCCATATTCCATCCTTATATCATATTAAAGGGGAGATTCTCCTGTTTCATATGACACTTAGACCTATATAGCCGTATGACCGTCATGAAGAGGTTAAAGAAAGCTGGTGTGTGTTATTCATGGGTAAATATCCTGCCTTATGCAACCCTTGCGTTACACAGATACTAATGCTGTGCCAACTTCTGCTGTGGAGATTATGTTAGGAACATCATTTGCAGAACGTCCTTCATGTAGGTTTTTGGGGTTTTTTTCCAACAAGAAGACTCCCAAACTGAATGGATCTGATTATAGTCAATGCGGTCCATCAGGATCGGATTGTGTCTGTCATTGTGTCCAGAGTTATACATTAATTTATATGAAATTCTGATTGTTACCTACAGAACCTTTCTGGATCCTACCAAGAAGCAAAGTTCTTGCTGAAGTCCTATTTTGAGCAGCAAGGATTTGGACCTTGGATCGTGAAGCCAAAAAGTATTGAAAACTTCACAATGTGAACGTTCTAATTCAGCTTTAACTGTAATATTCAGTTATATTTAAATTGTAATCTCTTTTGGTTGCTCTTTTCCTGTTGCTCATTGTTAAAGAGGACCTGTCACTCCCGAAAAATACCCTCACCCAATATGTTCCCCCTAATCCTGCCCCCAGCTCCTTTTATATTTATTACATTTTTTATTACAATTTGATAAGAGGTCGGGTTAGTTAGTTAGTTGTTTGCGCACACAAATTGTAATAAAAAATTTAATAAATTTAAAGGGGCTGGGGACAGGATTATGGGGAACATATTTGGTAGGGGTATTTTTCGGGGGCGACAGGTCCTCTTTAACAAAATTGCTAAACATACTTTTCCCCTCAAAATTGTTTGAATCTTAAAAGGGCTACAAAGATTTTTGTGTTTTTTTTCTCTTCTATTTTGTTTGAATGCTGTAAACAAGCTACTTATGTTCCACATTTATGGAAAGAGTTTTTATGTAACTAATATAGAAATCATAACATTTGAGTAGTTGTATTTCTTTCCTTTTTTGTTTTGTTATTGTAAAGGGAATCTGGCAGCTGTTTTGTCCATGCAAAGCAGCAGACAAGACTGTGAAAAATGTATTTATATTCTAGCTGGATTTTAGTCTTGTGCACTGCTGGGTAAGATGTCTTCATTGCACTTCTGCACAACCACTCCCCTCTTCTGAAATAACTCCACACACAAAAGAGATATGGTTACACAGATCTCCAAGTTGGCTACCAAACACTGTCTTCAGATTTTTATTGCCGAAACTGCTAGCAGTTTCCCATTCTTGGGATTTTCCTTGAACGCCACTTGTTACTTATCGGCAGGTAGATAATCTCAATGCCAACCACCTGAAACCTCTATAACCACAAAAACAAAAGTCCTGTGTTAATGAACCAAAGATGCTTCTGCAGGAGTAACAGAAAGTACAGTGATCCTGTTAAGGTGAAAGAAATGATTGTACATCAGCGCTTCCATTCACAATGGAAACTAGATAGCTTTTTTTTCTTAGTGCCTGCAGGTAGGGGGTCTAACCACTAGGGCCTCCAGTAATCCAGAGGCCCTTATCCTGAGCACAGTGAATAAGTCATGTCACCCCTTTAAAGCACATGATCATATTATGAATCCATATCGGGATAGCCTGTAGTGTTTTTGTTTTTTCCCAAAATCCAACAGAAGATTCTGATGTGTTGCATTACATATACTGTATTTTGTGGCAATGCTTTTTGGGTAAAATATTTAATATATGTATACTTTGCACACACAGACAACTGCTAAATGAAGTTCCCCCATCCACTACGATAGTAGGTACAGCCTTTATTTGGGATTTGGCCGGCTGCATCAATTGATATCAAGATTATTTAGTGACTGTTTAATTTCATATACCATTAACATGAAAATGTCACTAAATAATATTTCTGCAACACCCAATTGCCTCTAAATCAGTAAAAAAATCCTAACCAGCTCCTCAGCCCCTCAGTATAAGCAATTTCCCTTCCTCCTGCACAGTTCCCTCTCAGCTCCGCATCCCCACAGTATGACCAGCCTCTCCTCCTTCCAATGGGCGCCTCCATCTTGGTTTGCCAATCGCCCCCCTTTGTAACGCTATTAGAGGGTGCTTATTGGTTGCCATGACAGCTGGGAAACTGATTAAGGCTCCCATAGCTGTCATTCATCGATCTGCATTACAGTCTATCAGAGACAGACTGTAATACAGAAGTAGTATATACACAATATACTGCAATAGAATTGTATTGCAGTTTACTGTATGAGTGATTAGACACTCTAAGCTTAAATTATCCTAGGAGGCCTGAAATAATAGTAAAAAAAAAAAAAAAATCAAATCTCCCCTCTTTCCCTGGAGCACAAAAAAAAAAAAAAAAAAAAATTAAATAAGCAAAATAATAGACATGTCAGAATATGGCAAAATGAAGAATAAGATTTAAAACATTTTTTTTTTAGTATTAAAGCATAATAAAACCAATATATAAATTTGGTATCACTGTGATCGTACCGGCTCAACGAATAAAGGTGAGGTGTTACTTGGACTGCATAAGAAAAGATGTTGGAGAAAATAAAGCCTGCAGGAATATGGTGCACCTGTGTTCTGGCAATTCTACCACATTTGGAATTTTTTTTTCCAGCTTCCCTGTACAATGAACAAAATTAAGAAATGATGCCACTAGAAAATACAATTTGTTCCGTAGATAACAAGCCCTCCCATGTCTCTGTAAATGGAAAATATAAAAACATATGGCTTGTGGAAAGAGAGAAGTAAAAAATCGGTAATGAAGTAGTTAAACAATACAAGACACGGGGGCTGGTTACCGATCGCATTAGTTTCCCTTGAAACGCAAATGCAATCAGGCCAAGTCCCATCCCCAATCACGCACTGTATATATTTTGAAAGTAACTGTTTCTTCCTTAGTAACAATGCTAAAGAAGCGATCACCTTCAAAACAGTAGCGGCAACTTTTTACACATGTGAAAGCTATCAACAACTACTTGTTTGTTATTTTATCTCCACTTTGTAAATTAAGAAGCCATTACCTAAAAGCAAAATGGTTTGAAAGTCCGAAACAATCCGTGATCCCATATTCTGAAAGGACCAACGGATACAGAGCCGGTCTAATTAGGCACAGTTCAGGACTTGTGATGTGGAAATTATTACAAGCATCAGACATCTTTCTGGTGTGCATTGTAACACTTGCGAGTAGTCTGAATGCTCTGTAAGTACAAACTATAAAAATATACATTGATCAAAATAAACACTAAAATACCGCAAACTTGATCTCAATGAATTAAATTTTGCCACAACATTGTGGAATGCGTTTAGAACAGGGGTCCCCAAACTTTATACATAGGGGGCCGTTCACTGTCCCCCTCAGACCGTTGGAGGGCCGGACAAAAGTCTAAAAATAAATAGCGGTACATGTGACCGCATCCATAATACACTGGCACCCCCCTCAATTAATTATTTTAATATACCGGTACTGCACCCCCTTGTGAACTATTTTATATATTGGCCCAATTAATTAATTAATTAATATACTGGGACCTCTCTCCATTAATTATTGAATATGCCTCCCCCCCCATTAATTACTAAACTGCCCCTCATAATTAATTATTTCCTATACCCGCACCATAAATTATTTCCTATGCTGCCCCCACCATTAATTATTTCCTATGCTGACCCTCATAATTATTTCCTATACTGCCTCTCATAATTAATTATTTCCTATGCTGACGCTCATAATTATTTCCTATGCTGCCCCCACCATTAATTATTTCCTATACTGCCCCTCATAATTAATTATTTCCTATACTGCCCCTCATAATTAATTATTTCCTATGCTGACCCTCATAATTAATTATTTCCTATTCTACCCCTCATAATTAATTATTTCCTGTTCTACCCCTCATAATTAATTATTTCCTGTTCTACCCCTCATAATTAATTATTTCCTATGCTGCCTCTTATAATTATTTCCTATTCTGCCCCTCATAATTAATTATTTCCTAAGCTGCCCCTTATAATTATTCCCTTTGCTGCCCCTCATAATTAATTATTTACTAAGCTGCCTCTTATAATTATTTCCTATTCTGCCCCTCATAATTAATTATTTCCTAAGCTGCCCCTTATAATTATTCCCTTTGCTGCCCCTCATAATTAATTATTTACTAAGCTGCCTCTTATAATTATTTCCTATTCTGCCCCTCATAATTAATTATTTCCTAAGCTGCCCCTTATAATTATTCCCTTTGCTGCCCCTCATAATTAATTATTTACTAAGCTGCCTCTTATAATTATTTCCTATTCTGCCCCTCATAATTAATTATTTCCTAAGCTGCCCCTTATAATTATTCCCTTTGCTGCCCCTCATAATTAATTATTTCCTATTCTACCCCTCATAATTATTTCCTGTGCTGCCCCTCATAATTATTTCCTAAGCTGCCCCTTATAATTAATTATTTCTTATTCTGCCCCTCATAACTAACTATTGGACCCCAGTCGCCACAATCTTTTTACTGCCCTTTTTAATAAAAAAATAAAAACCCCGTACTCACCTAAGTCTTCTATCTTCTTGCCGCGTCCGGGAAGGAAGGGGTGCGCGGCCCCGTGATGACGTCATCGCGCGGCCGCGCAGCCTAGTTCAAGGAGCGATGTGCGATATTCTGGCCACATCGCTCCAGTAATAGTGCTCGAGCGGCCGTTTCCGGCCGCACCGAGCACTATACAGTGACGAGCAGGAGCTTCCTTTCCGGACGGACGGAGGCTCCTGCCCGACTGTTGCAGGCCGTGAGGGCCCGGCGCTGGCGCGCCAAGTGTCGGGGCCCGGATCGAACTGGGGAACCCTGGTTTAGAACAATAAAACATTAAAAAATTATCAAGTGTAAGAAAATTAAATATGCCGTGGAGGTCTGGATTTGGAATAATGCTGAAAATCAAAGTAGGAAATTAAAATTTCAGACTTCAGTGGAGGTCAATGAGGTCTTTAACCTCAAGACAAGGAAATGAGGCTCAGTAGTGTGTGCGGCCTCTATGAGTCTGTATGACCTCCCTACAGTGGGGCATGTTTGTGATGAGGCAGTGTATTTTCTCCTGAAGGGATCTCCTCCCAGACCTGCATTAAACCATCAGTCAACTCCTGTGACTTTTAATTGAACGAGACATGGGGGCAAATGTATCGTAGTTTTTCGGCTGCCGCTTTTTCAAGTTTCCTGAGGCTGGCCTACTTAATCATTGCAATGTATATTAAGTTTTTTTCCCTTTGTCATACATGTGAAGAGTTGCCGTTGTAGTCTCACTTTTGCGACTTTTTGTGGTGTGCGACTTTTTAGTCCCAAAAGTAAGTCTGGGCTTAGCATGCTCTGTTTTGGGACTTATTTGATACAAGAATGGGGCAATTTAAGAGCCTAGCTGGGGTTCCTGCAGTGGCAGGTAGCGTGAGGGATTCTCAAATTTTGTTGTCACAGGTATTTCAGGGCTTTCAGGAGTTGTTTAAACTGTGCGCTCCACAGCTGCTGTTGTCGTAAGTGCTTGACCCTTCTCCGTTGTCAGTATGGTCTACGCGTCTCCCGCTGCGCCCGGTAGTCATTTGTTGAACGCAATGCGAAAATTATGCTTGCTTTGAGTGCCCTTTTGGGTCTCACCTTAAACAAGAGGTTAAGGAGAAGATTTGGAGGGAGGAATATGTTGATACTTTCTCATTATTGCAGGTTGAAAGGTTTTATGTGAATAAAGGTCAAGGAGGGCAAGAAGGAGGATGAGGATAAACGGCGTTATCGCTTAATTCTTCAGACTTGGTTTCAGGCTTGTGCATTTTATGCCAGCGTGGTTGTGGAAAAGGTGCCAGAACATTGTTCGGCCCTTTACAGTTATATGGACTCAATTGGGGAAGCATATAGGTCGTACGAGGGAGTTGCTTGGCTTAAATACAATGAGCAGTTCCGTCAAAGGAGAGCAACAAGGCCCTCCATGCGCGTGGGACCACAACGATATAGCCTTGTGGATGAAGGTAATGATAGCTCGGGTGGCTCCACAGTCCTTTCATTACAACCACGAGCCAACGTGGCCACTGCAGTCCTGTGAAGCATGTGCGATTGCATCTAGACCTGGGTGTTGCTGGAAATATAATGAAGGCTCATGTAGATTTGCATGAATGCTCCCATTGAGGGGGCAGTCACAGCTACGTCACGTGCTTTAAGGGAACCACGCCCCGTTCCTTTGATTCTGCTAGAAAAGGTGAAGACCCCAGTGAAAGCAGAGCAGATGCTTCCCTTCCTAAGTAGATATCCGCATAGGAGGGCAGCTGCTCTGTTAGCAGATGGTTTTAGTTAAGGTTTTTTGAGCACCCCCCAAGGTGGTTTGGGAAAAATTGATGAGGGAACTTGAGTTAAGCAGGATGGCAGGCCCTTGGCCCCGTGGCCATATCTTCACATTTCACTGATAGGTGTGGTGCAGAAAAAGGAGCCTTATAAGTTTAGGTGCATCCATCACTTGTCCTATCCGCTGGCTAAGTCCGTGAATGATGAGATATCCTGGGGTCAGGTGCCATTGTCCAGTGGTTAGGGGTGAGAGGGATGTTGTGGGGTTTGTTGCTCAGACACATTCATTATTATGCCCGGATGGATGCTATGCCAGACATATTAGTGAATCACCTAGGGGGGAAACTGTTTCGGGATGCATAACTCTGTGGACATAACAAAGGATGTGAAGTTTGACATTTTACAATTGCAGTCAGTGTATCCTGGCCTGATAATTGTATGATCGGAAAATTCTGAGAATTTTTTGGAGACAAGCTCGACAAGGCTTAACTGAGCTAGGTCAATTAATAAAGCAGTGTCGAAATTTGTTACTAGGCATGGGGTGTAAGTGTTAAGCACCCGGAGTTGGAGTCTAATGACCTGGGGTGCATTTAAATCTTATCAGGACTGACATTTTGGCATTGAATATCAAAACGAGTTGAAGCGCCTTTTAAGTTTGGTAGGACAGCCAGGAGTAAGGAGTTACATCTGTCTGTGGCGGCGGGATAAGACCTTAGAGGGGAAGCTAATGGGGAATACTTTGGAATTTTGGGAGAGTACAAACTGCACATTTGTTTGAGTATTGAATGCCACTTTTAACATGGCCACAGACATGGGCGGTTTAGACCTGAGTGAAGTTGGCCCCCCCACCTTGTTCAAATCAAACAAAATTGGTGTCAAACGTTTGTGCTGGTTTGTGCAGCAGAAATTTTCGTTTGTGCCGCTATCGTTTTTAAGATTTTAATGAAAGTTTCCAGAGGTCATCAGAGGTCAACCAGCCCCCCCACATTGCCCAAATCAAACAAAACTGGTGCCGAACAATTCTGCTACGTTTGTGCTGCGCAAATTTTTGTTTGTGCTGCTTTTGTTTTGAATATATGAACAAAAAATTAAAGTTCAAAAGTTCAAGCAGCCCCCCCACATTAACCGAATCAAACAAAACTGGTGTCAAACGTTAGTGCTACGTTTGTGCTGGTTTGTGCAGCAAAAATTTTCGTTTGTGCCGCTATCATTTTTAATATATTCATGATTTTTTGCAGAGGTCATCAGAGTTCATTTCTTCCAAAGTACAATGTGTTTGCTAGCTCCCCCTGGTGATCAAGCCAGGGAAGTGTCACTAGGTTTGTTTTTTACCAGTTCATCCTAAACACCTCAAACACCTGAACATACCTTAAAAATTATAGTGGCACAGACAAAAATTTTTGCTGCACAAACGTAGCATTAACGTTTGACACCAGTTTTGTTTGATTCGGTTAATGTGGGGGGGCTGCTTGAACTTTTGAACTTTAATTTTTTGTTCATATATTCAAAACAAGCAGCACAAACAAAAATTTGCACAGCACAAACGTAGCAGAATTGTTCGGCACTAGTTTTGTTTGATTTGGACAATGTGGGGGGGCTGGTTGACCTCTGATGACCTCTGGAAACTTTCATTAAAATCTCGATAACGATGTTGGCACAAACAAAAATTTCTGCTGCACAAACCAGCACAAACGTAGCACAAACGTTTGACACCAATTTTGTTTGATTTGAACAAGGTGGGGGGGCCAACTTCACTCAGGTGCGGTTTAGTACATGCAACATATTTGTCAGCCTCTTGGACTGGCTTGGTGTGGTGGGAGGCATGCACATACTTGGAAGTTGTAGTTACCATGTGAGGCCTTGTCATCACAGTCTGTATTTTGCATTTTGTTATTTAAAGATGTTTTAAAATATTCAAATTTTAATAACCTGTTATTTATGTTAATTAATAAGTTAAGGCTGCTTTTGCCTTGCTATCTGTCACGAGTCATTTATCGGTATGGTAAGGGGCAGGGAGCTAAGTGTACTTGGGTTAGTTGTGGGGATCATGGGACAGGTATGTCTTTTATTCAACTGGTCAGATTTGTTTGATATCTTTTGCATTTACCGTATATACTCGTGTATAAGCCGAGTTTCCATAACGTCCCCCATGACGGCCCACTAGGAGGATGACCCTTGACCTCTGTAGGGACAGGAAGCAGAGAGGTTAAAAGCCTCCCCCCACATCCTCCCGCCAGTGTCTTCCTGTCCCTACAGGGGTCAGGTCAAGAGAGGGTCTCTCTCCTCCTAAGGGGGGGGGGGGGGACGTTTTGAAAAAAAAAAAAAAAAAACGGAGAAGGATCTCCATACTCACCAAGCCTTACCTGGGGTTACGCCGACTGCGGTCCAAGTTCCCCTCCGGACAGATCCTCGGTTAGCCCGGCGGCTGCGGGCTCTCCCTGGAAGTTATCTTCGTTCCGGCTGGCGTCCTCTCCGGCGGGCTGGTCACCAGACTCTCGCGCGGACGCAGGAAACTACGTTTCCCAGAATTCCCCCTGTTCGATGACGACTTCCGGTCGCGACCGGAAGTGACCGCGGACCGGGCGCGGGACGCAGTAGGAGCCACCGACAGGGGGATGGGCTCCCCATGCAGGTATTTAAATCCTCAAATAGCGGGTAGTCAGTTGGTCTGAGGTCTATGACTCGTTTTCTTCTTGGCCGGCCGTCCCAGACATCATAATGGCTGATGAGGCAGACTTGGGCCTACTCCACCCCCCGGTGCACGTGAGTGGTGCTGTATGGCAACATATACAACTGTTTTTTGTGTGAGCTCCAAGTCATTGTCTCCTTGCCTTCCTTCCCTAGGAGCAAGTTTCTAAGGGGAAAGGCAAGGAAGAGAAATCAGGAAAGGAAAAGAGTAGAGAAAAACCTGAAAAAAGCAGGATTCCTGTTAAAAAATGCAGTATGTGCTTCCGTACACTACTAGAGGGCTATAAGAAACCGATCTGCAGACTCTGCATAGAAGAATTCATGCGGGAGGAGAAAACGTCTTTTATGGACGAGCTTAAGTCCTTTATAGACGAGAAGGTGGTTTCTTCAGTGGCGGCGGCTACGCAGGGAGCCCCACCCCCACGTAAGAAAGCTCGGATAGTATCGGCTTCCTCCTCAGAGGAAGAAGAGGGGTGTATTTCAGACTCTCCCTCCTGCTCTCTGGCGGGAGACCAGGATCATCAGGATCGTGAGCAAGCAACATGTTCCCGCTACTTATTCCAAAATGAGGATCTGGACGATCTTCTGAAAGCTATGAGAGATACATTGAACCTCGAGGACGAGGAACCCCCTCTTTCTCGCGAAGATGAACTATTTGGGGGACTCAAAGCCAGGAAACAGCGTGTCTTTCCCCTCAATGATACCCTTAGGGGTCTAATTAGTCAGGAATGGAGAGACCCTGAGAGGAAAATCGCGGTCTCTAAGAATTTCAGGAAACGCTTAGTCTTCGACCCTGAAGAGTCAAAGGATTGGGACTCGTTCCCCAAAGTTGATGTACAGGTTTCCAAGGTCTCTAGGAAGATGGACCTGCCCTTTGAAGATTCGGCTCAGTTAAGAGACCCAATGGACAGGAAATCAGAAGCCCTTTTAAAGAAAGCGTGGGAAACTTCCATGCTAAGCCTAAAATCGAACTTAGGAGCCACTTCGGTAGCAAGAACACTATATTTCTGGCTGGGGAAATTAGAGTCCCATATCCGGGAGGGTACTCCCAGAGAAGACTTACTGGAAAGCATACCATTGTTAAGATCTGCTACTGCCTTCCTTGCTGACGCATCTGCCGAAGGAATAAGGTTTGCTGCAAAAGAAGGAGCTCTTACCAATGCCACCAGGAGGGCCTTATGGCTGAAACAGTGGAGCGGGGCATCCGCTCTAAATCCAAATTGTGCAGCATTCCTTTCTCCGGAGACTTTGTGTTCGGACCCGAATTGGACGCTATACTCGAAAAGGCGTCCGACAGAAAAAGGGGATTTCCAGAGTCCAAAACAGTACCCAAGAAATCTTCCTTTCGTCCTTTTAGGAACACCGGAGAGACTTACCGTGGCAAAGGTAAGCAAGGACGGTGGAGTTATCCCAAAGGAGGAAGGGGAAGGGGGTTCCTTTTCTCTAACCTCCCAGAGGGTCCAGGAAACAAGAAACAATGACGCCAGAGTGGGGGGGCGTCTCCTGGGATTCCTATCCCAGTGGACAAAGGTCACCTCGAATCCCTGGGTACTATCTATCTTGGAATCAGGCTACAGGATAGAATTCTCATCACCCCCCCCTTCTCCAAGGTTTGTCGCTCCCTTACCCTCTCTCTCTCATTCTACACATTCCTTCATTTGGCAGGAAGTGTTTCATCTAATCCACATGGGAGTGGTGGTGCCGGTCCCTCAAGAACAAGAAAAATTGGGATTCTACTCCCCGTTGTTCCTTGTCAAAAAACCAGACGGATCAAATCGCCTAATTATCAACTTGAAAGAGCTAAACCGCTTCATCGTTTACAGAAGATTTCGCATGGAGTCGGTAAGAACAGCTACCCAACTTATTCACACAGGCTCCTATATGTGCACTTTAGATCTAAAAGACGCATATTACCATGTACCTATTCACCCCTCATCTCAGAGATTCCTAAGATTCTCGGTTCTCTCTCCCGAGGGCTCTGTCTTACACTTTCAATTCCGTGCACTTCCATTCGGTATTTCATCGGCTCCAAGGGTCTTTACCAAGATCATGGTGGAGGTGGTAGCCTTTTTAAGACTACAAGACATATCAATCATCCCTTACCTAGACGATTTGCTAATTATAGGGAAAGACAAACAAAAACTAATCTTGGCAAGAGAGTCTTCCCTAAGAATTTTAACAGAGTTGGGGTGGTTAATCAACCTGAAAAAATCAAGTTTAGTACCCTCCACTCGAAAGACCTTTCTAGGGATCATTCTAGACTCAACTCACCAAATGTCTTTTCTTCCTCAGGAGAAAATATCCAACATAAGGCATCAGATTCGTTCATTCAGACGGAAGGACTCTGTACCAGTCAGACAGGCGATGAAGATCCTGGGGCTCCTCACAGCATGCCTACCTGCGGTCGCCTGGAGTCAGAGCCATACTCGGATCCTTCAGAGTTGGATCCTAACCTTCTGGAACAGGAAGTCTTCAGGTCTAGACAAGAAGATCCGGATTCCTTCCTTTGTAAAGAGGGACCTGCTGTGGTGGATGGAATCAAGGAACCTAGAGAAAGGAGTATGTTGGCACCACCTCCCAACCATCACCATAGTGACGGACGCAAGCAGCTCAGGCTGGGGAGCAATCCTTCCTTCCCACTACGAGCAGGGGTCCTGGACTCTAGCCCAAGCAAAAAGCAGCTCAAACTACAGGGAGTTAAGAGCGGTCTGGGAAGCGCTAAGATCGAACACAGCCTATCTGAGGGATCATCATATCCACATTCTCTCGGACAACGTCTCGACAGTGTCCTATTTAAGGAGACAAGGGGGTACAAGATCTCCAGTATTATCGAGTCTGGCTCGTACCATCTTCCAGTGGGCGGAAGAAAACATCCTTTCCATCTCTGCCACCCATTTGAAGGGATCCCTCAACAGAGAAGCGGATTATCTCAGCAGGAGAGAGATCCTACCGAACGAATGGTGTCTCAACCAGGAAATCTTCCTACATCTAACCAGCGTCTGGGGCATGCCCCAAATAGACCTATTCGCCACGAGGGAGAATTCAAAATGCCAACAATACTTCTCTCTGGAGGCCGGCGAGTCCAGAGATCACTTGGACGCGTTCAGCCATCGTTGGAGCGGAAGTCTTATGTATGCCTTTCCCCCAATTCCCCTAATTGCGAGAGTACTCAGGAAAATCTTGCTCGACCGGTCAAGGGTGATCCTGATCTGCCCAAACTGGCCAAAAAGAAGCTGGTACCCACTGCTGAGGTCCCTATCTGTCCAGCAACCCTTTATTCTACCGATTCAGAAGGACCTGCTATACCAAGGTCCGATTTTCCATCCCGATCCAGGAAGACTCCGTCTGGCGGCTTGGATCCTGAGTTCGAGTTCCTAAGGTCCCAAGGTCTCTCTCGGGCCGTAATAACTACGTTGAAGGCAAGTAGGAAAAAGGTTACTTTCGCCATATACCATAAGATATGGAAAAAGTTTGTGACCTTTTGTGGGGCTAATCCCCCCTCTCAGTCTAACCCAAATATTTTACAGGTACTAGACTTCCTGCAAAAAGGACTAGAAATTGGTCTTTCTACTAGCACTTTGAAAGTCCAAATTTCGGCTCTGAGCGCATTCTTCGACCAACCCCTGGCGGACCACAGGTGGGTCAAAAGATTTATTGCTGCTGCAAATAGAATTAGGCCTCAGGTTCTGAAACGGGTTCCCTCCTGGGATCTCTCCCTGGTTCTAGATGCTCTCTCCAGGCCTCCCTTTGAGCCTTTAAAAGACGCTAGTATAAAAAACCTAACCTTAAAAACTTCCTTATTAGTTGCTGTGACCTCAGCTAGAAGGCTGGGGGAACTCCAAGCCATTTCTATTAGAGAACCCTATATGTGTATTCTCCCTGACAGGATAACTTTGACTCTGGATCCAAGCTTTGTTCCTAAAGTGGCGTCCAGGTTTCACAAGAACCAAGAAATAATTCTTCCATCATTCTACGGGAATCCTTCTTCAAGCAAGGAATTGGAGTGGCATTCCCTGGATGTAAGGCGCTCGGTCTTAGAGTACTTAAAAGCTACGAAACCTTGGCGCAAAGATCACAATCTCTTTGTTCAGTTTCAGGGGAAGAACAAAGGGGTAAAGGCATCCAAAACCACGATCGCCAGATGGTTAAAGACTGCCATAGCCTCCTGTTACACAGAACAAGGGAAGGAAGTTCCTCCTAACCTTAAAGCCCATTCCACCAGAGCCATATCCGCCTCCTGGGCAGAGAAGAGGGGCGCTTCTCTTGAACAAATCTGCAGAGCCGCCACCTGGGTTTCTTCATCCACCTTTGCAAAACACTATCGGCTGGACTTACCCAACTCACAGGATCTCGCCTTCGGTCAGAAGGTTCTCCAGGCTGTGGTCCCACCCTAACTCTACTAATTTTGTAGATCTCCTAGTGGGCCGTCATGGGGGACGTTATGGAAATTGTGAATTAGACTCACCGGTAATTCGGTTTCCATCTAGTCCTCCATGACGGCCTATATATTTTTCCCTCCCATGTTTCTTTCACTTCTTTGAAAATTCTGTATGTGATTCTAACAAGACAGAATAAAAATATGTTGTATCTTCCACTGGTGTAGTTATTTGGTAGACACTGGCGGGAGGATGTGGGGGGAGGCTTTTAACCTCTCTGCTTCCTGTCCCTACAGAGGTCAAGGGTCATCCTCCTAGTGGGCCGTCATGGAGGACTAGATGGAAACCGAATTACCGGTGAGTCTAATTCACAATTTTTCAGCACAAAAAATGTGCTGAAAAACCTAATCTCGGCTTATACACGAGTTAATTAAAAAAAAATTAATACTCACCCTCCGGCTCCCGGTCCTCGGCGGCGGCTCCTGGTCCTCGGCAGCAGCTCCCGATCCTCTGCGGCGGCTTCTCTCTTCGATCTTCACGTGCCGGCAGTCGCGTCTATGCGACTTGCCGGCGGGCGCACAATATGATGTAGCGGTGTCGCCGCTGATGACGTCATCAGCGGCGACACCGCCGCATCGCACTGTGCGTCCGCTGGCAAGTCGCATGGACGCGACTGCCGGCACGTGAAGATAGAAGAGAGAAGCCGCCACAATGGACCGGGAGCCGCCGCCGAGGACCGGGAGCCGCCACTTCAAATCAAAGGTGAGTATCGTCGGAGGGTGAGTATTAAGTTTATTTTTTTATTATACTGAGGGCAGGCTGTATACTTTTTGGGGGCAGGCTGTATACTTTTTGGGGGCAGGCTGTATACTTTTTGGGGGCAGGCTGTATACTTTTTGGGGGCAGGCTGTATACTTTTTGGGGGCAGGCTGTATACTTTTTGGGGGCAGGCTGTATACTTCATGGGGGCAGGCTGATTGTATACTACTTGGGACAGGCTGTATACTACAGGGGGCTAGCTGGCTGTATACTACACCCTCGGCTTATACTCGACTCAATAGGTTTTCCCATTTTTTTGTGGTAAAATTAGGGGTCTCGGCTTATACTCGGGTCGGCTTATACTCGAGTATATACGGTAGTTTTAAGAAACTGAAATTTAGCAAAAATTTGGAAAGTTCATTTTTTAAGTTCAGAATGTTCTGCCTTCCAGGCAAATATTCATACCACCCAAATAACAAACATTTACCAAATGTTTGCATTATGTGGATACGTCCTCTCATTTTTCCTGGATGTTATAAGGCTTAATAACAATAATTCCTTTATTTATATAGCGCACACACATTCTGCAGCACTGCAGAGAGTTTGCCAGATCAGTCTTTAAACTGTGGGTGTGATTTTTTACATTTTCATGAAAATCTCCAATTTTTTTTTTTTTTATACATTTTGAGGGACCAGCTTGAGAGGCCTCAATAATAGTCTGACTATGTACTGTGGGGGGGCTGGTTGTATACTGGGGGAGCTGTCTGGCTGTGTACTGGGGTGCTGTCTGGCTATATAAAGGGGGTCAGGCTGTATACTAGGAGGACTGGTTGGCTGTATACTGGGGGTGGCTGGCTATATAATGGGGGGCTGCCTGGCTATATACTGGGGTTGGCTGGCTATACACTGTGTGAGCACGCTGTTTATATACTGGGTTGGCTGGCTGGCTATGTACTGGGAGGGACTGGCTGCTGTATACTGGGGGGGACTGACCGGCTGTATACAGGGCGAAGGCTATATACAGGGGGAGTGGTTGTATACTTGGGGAGCTGTCTGGCTATATACAGGAGGTCAAACTGTCTGTATACTGGGGAGTGGTTGGCTATATACTGGTCTGTCTGGCTATGTATAGGGGCTGGCTATATCCTGGGGAGGGGCATGCTGGCTATATACTGGAGGGCTGTGTGGCTATACACTCACCGGCCACTTTATTAGGTACATCTGTCCAACTGCTCGTTAACACTTAATTTCGAATCAGCCAATCACATGGCGGCAACTCAGTGCATTTAGGCATGTAGACATGGTCAAGACAATCTCCTGCAGTTCAAACCGAGCATCAGTATGGGGAAGAAAGGTGATTTGAGTGCCTTTGAACGTGGCATGGTTGTTGGTGCCAGAAGGGCTGGTCTGAGCATTTCAGAAACTACTGGGATTTTCACAGCAGCAGAAGACCACACGGGTGCCACTCCTTTCAGCTAAGAACAGGAAACTGAGGCTACAATTTGCACAAGCTCATCGAAATTGGACAGTAGAAGATTGGAAAAACGTTGCCTGGTCTAATGAGTCTCGATTTCTGCTCCGACATTCGGATGGTAGGGTCAGAATTTGGCGTCAACAACATGAAAGCATGGATCCATCCTGCCTTGTATCAACGGCTCAGGCTGGTGGTGGTGGTGTCATGGTGTGGGGAATATTTTCTTGGCACTCTTTGGGCCCCTTGGTACCAATTGAGCATCGTTGCAACGCCACAGCCTACCTGAGTATTGTTGCTGACCATGTCCATCCCTTTATGACCACAATGTACCCAACTTCTGATGGCTACTTTCAGCAGGATAATGCGCCATGTCATAAAGCTGGAATCATCTCAGACTGGATTCTTGAACATGACAATGAGTTCACTGTACTCAAATGGCCTCCACAGTCACCAGATCTCAATATAATAGAGCATCTTTGGGATCTGGTGGAACGGGAGATTAGCATCATGGATGTGCAGCCCACAAATCTGCGGCAACTGTGTGATGCCATCATGTCAATATGGACCAAAATCTCTGAGGAATGCTTCCACCACCTTGTTGAATCTATGCCACGAAGAATTGAGGCAGTTCTGAAGGCAAAAGGGGGTCCAACCCGTTACTAGCATGGTGTACCTAATAAAGTGGCCAGTGAGTGTATACTGGAGGGCTGTGTGGCTATATACTGTGGGGGACTGGCTGGCTATATACTAGGGGGCAGGCTATACACAGGGGGGGTTGATTGTATACTGGGGCAGCTGTCTGGCTATATACAGGGGGATCAGGCTGTATACTAGGGGGACTGGCTGTATACAGGGAAGGGCAGGATGGCCATATACTGGCTATATACTGTATGAACATATTGTACAGCTCTTGCAGAATTATATTTTAAAATATGTGGCGCTCTCAGCCAAAAAGGTTCCTGACCCCTGGTGTTACCTGGGAAATTCTGAAAATATTGATTCATTTTTTGACTGTATAACAGTAGAACAGCAGGACACATTTTCAAGTTTACCTCACTGTTTATTATAAAATAAATATAAGAAATAATTTAATATAGCAATGCACAAATAAATATAATACAATTAAATAAGAATTAAATAAGTAACTTGTAGTGTACATGCTATTGGAAAGGAGATTGTTGTTGGTTATTCATTCGCTGTAGAAGGCCTAAGAGGTCATCTAGGGCTGTGGGGATAGTTTCCGGCTTCCTTTCTAGTTTACAACCAATTAAGCATAGTTTCTATAAATCAGAAAAAAAGCACATGAGTCATATCAGTCATTTCCAGGTATCAACTCTTCACAAGGCATTTATGCTTTCTATTGCTTTATTACTGCACTTTTGATACTTATTTCTATACATATGGCTTTGCACTATAGTGACATTGTTAGGATTGGTACACAAAAGACAGGGGATAGTGTGCCCTGAGCTTGCCCCAACCTCTGTCCCTTCCTATAGCCCCCCCACGCTAAACCGTGGGGCGACTACTTGAAGACTCGAAATATTCTGGGTAAGTGTGGGAAGGGGAACACAAACAGACTGACAAACATAAAACATAAAAGAATCGTAAACAAGCCGGAGTCACAACTAGAGGGTACGTCAAAAGCAGAATCAGTAAGCAAGAGTCAAAGTCCAAAACTAGCCGAGTTAGCAACAATATAGATACAGATACAGAGCAATACAAACTAGCAGCAACCAGGTGGAGAAAGGGATTTTCAAACACTGGCACTGGTGACTAGTGAAGCTGCAATTTATGCAGCCAGAACTCCACCTCCAGAACCTGATAGGTGCTGGACAGCATCTGGGAATTAACCCCCCATGGTGCAGAAACAACCAAGCACCAAGCAGAGGTTCAAAGTCCCAGCCACTCCTAGACAGCGCGAGATCTTAGCAGCCGCTGCCCAGGACGAGAGGTGGAGTTTGCGCGGATACGCGCCGGGGTTCGGAGAACGCTGCTGGTACCACCAGAAGAACCAGAAGTCCCAGCAATCTCCCTAGCGAACCTGACAGTACCCCCCCCCTGACGGGGGGCCTTCGGACCCCTAGATCTTAAAGATGGCTTCTGAGGGTAGGTCTGATGAAATAACCTGAGTAACCGTGGAGCATGAACATCTCTAGCCGGAACCCAAGACCTATCCTCAGGACCAAAACCTTTCCAATGGACCAGGTACTGCAGGGAGTTACCTACCCATCTGGAATTCACCACCTTTTCCACCTCAAATTCCAGATTCCCCTCCACAATAGATGGAGAAGGAGGGTCAGAAAGAGGCAAAACAGGCTCAACATAGCGCTTCAGAAGACTCTTATGGAAGGTGTTATGGACCCGCCACCCTGCTGGAAGTGTAATCTTGAAGGAAACCGGGTTAACAATATGAGTAACAACAAACGGACCCACAAACCTGGGCGCAAACTTCAAAGAGGGGACCTTCAATTTAAGGTTTTTTGTTGATAACCACACTTTATCCCCCACCACAAACGTATCAGATTTAGTGCGCCTTCTTTCAGTTTGTTGGACCATAGAATTTTGTGCCCTCTGAATATTCTCCCGAACTTGTGACCAGAGCGAGCGCAACTTGGATGTAATGGCTTCCGCTCGAGGAATATTAGAGACAGGCACAGATGAAAAAGAGAAACGTGGATGAAAACCATAATTGCAGAAAAACGGAGATACCTGTGTGGACGAACTACAGTGGTTATTAATAGCAAATTCTGCCAACGGAAGGAATTTCACCCACTGGTCCTGACTGTCCGAGACAAAGAGTCGCAGATATTGAATCATCTCCTGATTCATTCTCTCGGACTGACCATTAGACTCAGGATGAAACGCTGAGGAGAACGACAGATTAACTTCCAGTCTAGAACAAAATGCTCGCCAAAATTTGGAAACAAATTGTACGCCCCTATCAGACACAATATCATCTGGTATACCATGGAGGCGTACAATGTTCTGTATAAACAAATCAGCCAATTCTTCAGCTGAAGGTAACTTTTTTAATGGAACAAAGTGTCCCATCTTGGAGAAACGGTCCACTACCACCCAAATCACTGTATAGCCTTGAGATGCTGGCAGATCAGTGACAAAATCCATTGACACTTTAGACCATGGCCTGGTGGGAACTGGAAGCGGAAGAAGAGGCCCCTCAGGACGTCTCCTGGGAGTCTTTCCTCGCGCACAGACCTGACAGGCTTGGACAAATGCGTGCACATCATTAGTCATGTGAGGCCACCAGTAACTTCTCTTTAAGAGATCCAAGGTACTCCGCATTCCCGGATGACCTGCCAATACTGAGCAATGCGTCTCCTCCAACACTCTCAAACGACAAGAAAGAGGAACAAATAATTTGCCTTCCGGAAGGTCTTTGGGTGCAGATTTTTGTCCTGCTAAAATTTGAGAGGAGAGGTGGGAGGAGACAGCTGCCAACACAACACCTGGAGACAAAATATTACTGTCCGTAGTCGCTGGAAGCTCAGGAGTCCCGAAGCTACGGGACAAGGCATCAGCCTTCACATTTTTTGACCCAGGTCGGTAGGTGACCACAAAATTAAAGCGAGAGAAAAACAAGGCCCACCTAGCCTGACGTGAGTTCAAACGCTTAGCAGTATCCAAATATACTAAGTTCTTATGATCTGTGAGCACAGTTATCGGATGAAGAGCTCCTTCCAAAAAGTGTCGCCAGACTTCAAATGCCCACTTAATGGCAAGGAGCTCTCGATTACCAATATCATAATTCCTCTCACAAGAGGAAAACTTTCTAGAGAAATATGCACAGGGCCTAAGTCTGGTGAGAGTGGAGGACCCCTGAGACAACACTGCACCTACTCCTACCTCGGAGGCATCAACCTCCACAACAAACGGTAGAGAGAGGTCAGGTTGAACCAAAACTGGGGCTGACGAGAATGCCGCTTTTAAAGTTTCAAACGCTGAGCAAGCGGCAGGGGACCAGTTGTTTGGATCAGCACCCTTACGGGTTAGATCCGTGAGGGGTTTGGCGATCACAGAAAAGTTCTTTATAAAGTTCCGATAATAGTTAGCGAAACCTAAAAATCGTTGTAGGGCCTTAAGATTGGTAGGCCGAACCCAGTCCGTGAGCGCCTGAACCTTACTCGGATCCATCTGTACATCAGAGGGAGTCACAACATAACCTAAGAAGGAAACCTTCTGGACGCAAAAAACACACTTTTCCAGCTTAGCGAAGAGGTGGTTTTTGCGCAACCTGGTAAGTACTTGGCGGAGATGTTGCTGGTGAGAAACCATATCAGGAGAAAAAATCAAAATATCGTCTAGATACACCACCATAAACACACCGATGTAATCATGAAAAATGGAGTTCATAAAGCCTTGAAAAACCGCTGGGGCATTACTCAAACCAAAGGGCATAACCAGGTATTCAAAGTGCCCCAAAGGTGTATTAAATGCGGTTTTCCACTCATCCCCTTCTCGGACCCGAATCAGGTTATAAGCCCCTCTGAGATCTAATTTAGAGAAAACTTGGGCCCCAGAAACCTGATTTAAGAGATCCGGGATCAAGGGGAGGGGACCTGAGTTTTTTACCGTTATCTTATTTAATTCTCGATAGTCAATACACGGCCGTAAACCACCATCTTTTTTCTCAACAAAAAAGAACCCGGCCCCAGTGGGCGACTCAGAGGGACGAATATGTCCGATTGCCAAACTCTCATCAATATAACTCTTCAGTGCCTCCCGTTCTGGTACCGACAAGTTATATATACGACCCTTTGGCAATCTAGCATCAGGAAGAAGGTCAATTTTACAATCAAACTCCCTGTGAGGAGGAAGGACTTGGGACAAGGGTTTTGAAAACACATCTGAGTAGTCCGAGAGAAAACCTGGAAGACCCTGATCTTCCGTCACTACTGTACATAGTGAAACTCTGGTCAGGTGCTCCTTACAGAGAGGACCCCAATGAACCAGCTCCAGAGTTTCCCAATTAATTACCGGATTATGGATCCGGAGCCAGGGTAGACCAAGAATGACATTTTCAGACAGGTTTTCCATAACTAGAAAAGAACACCATTCTTCATGCATAGCTCCTACCATAAGCTTTATCTGCGGGGTTCGGAATTTGATCAACCCTGCCTGTAGAGGGGTCAAATCCGCACCCGACATCTGGATAGGAGTGGACAATGGAATCAATGACATGCAAAACTGAGAGACAAAATTATAATCGATTAAATTAGTCGCAGCACCTGAATCCAAAAAGGCGCGACCAGTGCAGGAAACAGACTGAAACTTAACCGTACAAGGTAAATACATTCTAGACACAATAGGGAGTACCTGAGCTCCTAAGCAGTCCCCCCGACTACTGCTTAGGAGCGGAAGTTTTCCTGCTGCTGCCTCTTGGAACAGGTGTTGATCTGATGATCAGGACTTCCACAGTAGAAACAAAGATGGCGTCTTATTCGATGTTGCTTCCGCTGTGCAGGAGAGATGCTATCCAGCTCCATGGATTCCAATTCTGGACTACCTGGAGACGGACTGGCCGCTGGCTGACAGTCCGAGGACACCCGAGGTGATCGCCTGGATCTTAGGCGACGATCAACTCGGATGACCAGAGTCATAGCATCATCTAATGTCTGAGGCTCGGCATAAGCTAAGACTAAGTCCTGTACTCGGTCTGACAGTCCGGACATAAATTGGTCTTTTAGGGCGCAGTCATTCCATTGAGAGTCAGTCACATACTGTCTGAACTGGGCACAATAATCTTCTGCTGTCCGTTTTCCCTGACACAGAGATCTAAGGTGGGAAACTGCAAGTGCTCGGCGGTCAGGTTCGTCATAAATCTGGCCTAAAGCAGAAAAAAAAGCGTCAAGAGAAGAACGGGATGGAGAGTCAGGTGGGAGAGAAAAAGCCCAATTTTGCGGATCCCCACGCAACAGGGAAATTACCACGCCCACCCTTTGAATCTCTGTGCCCGATGAACGAGGGCGTAAAGAAAAGTAAAGTTTACAGCCCTCCCGAAATGAAAAAAATTTCTTACGGTCACCAAAAAACACGTCAGGGAGAGGAACCTTAGGTTCAGGCGTGGGTGGCAGTGGATCCTGCGGTGATGTCTGCCGTGGAACCTGCATAGATTCCTGAATTTGGAGACGGGAAGCTAGATCCTGAACAAGCTGAGTTAGGGTCTGGACCTGAGTGACCACAGCTGACAAAGGCTCCATGGAAGGAGAGAATGTAGCAGGTCGGATACAGGATGCAGACCTATGTGTGGCCAGTGTTTCTGTTAGGATTGGTACACAAAAGACAGGGGATAGTGTGCCCTGAGCTTGCCCCAACCTCTGTCCCTTCCTATAGCCCCCCCACGCTAAACCGTGGGGCGACTACTTGAAGACTCGAAATATTCTGGGTAAGTGTGGGAAGGGGAACACAAACAGACTGACAAACATAAAACATAAAAGAATCGTAAACAAGCCGGAGTCACAACTAGAGGGTACGTCAAAAGCAGAATCAGTAAGCAAGAGTCAAAGTCCAAAACTAGCCGAGTTAGCAACAATATAGATACAGATACAGAGCAATACAAACTAGCAGCAACCAGGTGGAGAAAGGGATTTTCAAACACTGGCACTGGTGACTAGTGAAGCTGCAATTTATGCAGCCAGAACTCCACCTCCAGAACCTGATAGGTGCTGGACAGCATCTGGGAATTAACCCCCCATGGTGCAGAAACAACCAAGCACCAAGCAGAGGTTCAAAGTCCCAGCCACTCCTAGACAGCGCGAGATCTTAGCAGCCGCTGCCCAGGACGAGAGGTGGAGTTTGCGCGGATACGCGCCGGGGTTCGGAGAACGCTGCTGGTACCACCAGAAGAACCAGAAGTCCCAGCAATCTCCCTAGCGAACCTGACAGACATCAGTTACTTTACAGAACACAGTTCCAATACACAACCCCTTTAATTGGCAATCAATTTTTAAAAGATTTCTAAAGTGTAAGGATACAAAAATAAGTAAGATTAAAATATCATATTTTCAGTAACATTCAAAAATTGTGTGATCACACGAGTTTACTGTGATTTATAAAATCATTTTTAATCTGACTTAACCCTTTAAAAAGTGCTAGAATGTATTTTTATGATTTCATCCTGGACTTGGATGAGGCTTCAAGTGTTCTGTGCATTTTTCCTCCCAGTGTGCTCCGGTCTCCTGATAAACCTGATGGCTGCCAGCACTGCAGGACAATTCTAGGAATTGTAGCCTGAACAGGTGTAAGCCACCTCGCCCTTTTCATATCCCTCGACACCCACTAGTGGTGTGGGGATCTCAGGGGGAAAGTAATCGCAATTCCTGGAGGTACACCAGGAATTGTGATTATTTCAAAGCATGTACGCTAGACAACTGTTGGCTGCACTGGAACGGACAGGAGGGCCGAACAATCTAAATTGATGTTTTCTTTATTGAACAGATAAATACATTTTTCCCATTTGTACAAACAACAACAACAATATCTCAGTATTTAAAACAAGAAATGGCCCCAAATCGCCCAGAGTAGGCGTAGCTAAAACATTTCACAATTTACTTGTAGATGTATTATAATATTAAGAAATAAATAAAACATGGACTTAATCATATCTTGAATAATATTTACAATATAAAACCGACATTCATATGTTCAATAAAATATTTAGTACTAGTTACTATACAGTATTGTAAATATTATGCAATATATGATTAAGTCCTTGTTTTATTTATTCACTTATTATTAACACATTTACATGGAATTTGTGGCATCGTTTTAAGTACTCAGATATTGTTATTATTTGCATGACCTGATAAAGGAGGAGGTGTGCTGTAATGCATTGTCTGTTCAATAAAGAAAACATCATTTTAGATTGTTTGGACCTCCAGTCCATTTCAGCACAGCACACAGAACCCATTTTTCTTCACCAGAGTTCTGTTTTCACTACCAGCTCCCCAAGCAGTGTCCGGAGAGAAAGGAAGCCTACATCAAGGAAACAGGAATGACCGGAATAAGCTATAACAGACAATATGCACTTAGCATAACATCAGGTGAGAGCACCAATAATGGTTGCAACATCTCCTGCAAGTATTCATCTCACATTTCTACTTGAGGTGTCCTATGAGTGCTTGTCTTATTTAAAGGGCTACTGCAGGAATATTTTGTTTGTTATTGACAGCACAAGACATATTATAACTTAGCTGTGTTCTACATGTGGCTTCTATTTACCTAGAACAGGAAATGCTATATAGACTCCTCTGCAAGCCTCACATTAATAAACAAGATAGAAAATAGAGTAAAATTCATTTCCTACTTGATGCTTAATGTTGGAATTGCATGTGCAAGGTAAGACTTATCAGTGTCTTATGTATTGTATCCCTTTAAATACCTTGAGAGTTTTGGGCCCCACTGCCATAATGTGGATGCTAATATGCATTTGGCCTTGGTATGTTTTGCACATGCATTTTGTTGCAGTTTTTATCATTTTTTTAAATATTCTATAGCAGTGATGGCGGACCTTTTAGAGGCCGAGTGCCCAACTCAAACCCAACTTACTTATAGCAAAGTGCCAACACAAAATAAAAAAAAAAAACACATAGGTGTTTAACCCCTTAAGGACCAGGCCCTTTTTCGTTTTTGCGTTTTTATTTTTCACTCCCCACCTTCAAAAATTTATAACTTTTTTATTTTTCCGTGTACAGAGCTATGTGATGGCTTATTTTCTGCGTAACAAATTGCACTTCGTAGTGATGGCATTAAATATTCCATGCGGTGTACTGGGAAGCGGGAAAAAAATTCTAAATGCAGTGAAAATGATGAAAAAACACATTTGCGCCATTTCTTGTGGGCTTGGTTTTTACAGCTTTCACTGTGCGCCCCAAATGACAGGTCTTTTTCATTCATTTGGTCAATACGATCACGAGGATACCAAATTTGGATAGGTTTTATAATGTTTTCATACATTTACAAAAATTAAAACCTCCTGTACAGAAAAAAAATCCTTCATTTTGCCGTGTTCTTGCGCTAATAACTTTTTCATACTTTGGTGTATGGAGCTGTGAGTGGTGTCATTTTTTGCGACTTCTGATGACGTTTTCAATGCTTCTATTTTTAGGACTGTGCGACCTTTTGATCACTTTTTATAGAATTTTTTCTATTTTTCAAAATGGCAAAAAAATGCCATTTGCGACTTCGGGCGGTATTTTTTGCTACGGGGTTAAACGCAGTGAAAAACGATAATTATATTTTGATAGATCGGGCATTTTCGGACGCGGCGATACCCAATGTGTTTATGATTTTTACAGTTTATATTTATATCAGTTCTAGGGAAAGGGGGGTGATTTGAATTTTTGTTTTTTTAATATAATTTTTTTTTTTTTTTACTTTTTTTTATTTATTTTTTTTTACTATTTTTCAGACTCCCTAGGGTACTTTAACCCTAGGTTGTCTGATTGATCCTACCATATACTGCCATACTACAGTATGGCAGTATATGGGGATTTTGCATACCATCTATTACAATGTGCAGATCGCACATTGTAATAGCCTCGATCATGACAGCCTCGGATCTTTGTGTGATCCCAGGCTGTCATGGCAACGGATCGCCGCTCCCCGGTGACGTCACGGGGAGTGACGATCGGAGCCAAGATGGCGGCGCCCACGCGCCGCCGGCTCTTTAATGCCGCCGGCAGCTTTGCCGGCGGCGATCAAAGGGTTAACACCGCGATCGGTGCAAGCACCGATCGCGGGTGTTAGCGACGGGCGTTTGCTTCATTATGAAGCAAATGCCCGGTGAGTATGAAGAGGGCTCAGCCCGTGAGCCCTCTTCATACTCCCCCATGCGCAGTAAGACGTAAGGGTACGTCTTATTGCGCTATGGGGTTAATATAGGGACTTGTGTAATAAACGTTAGAAAATCTTGGCAGTGTACTGCGCTGTCCTCTGCTTGCCTAAAACTGTTGTATACTGTTCAGGGGAAGGATTGGGGGCAGAGCTCAGGTACACCTGCAGCTGATAACCAGCATTATAGATAGAATTGCCCCATTTTAATATTGATGTATTTTATAGCTATGTCACATATAGGGGTCTGCTGACCTTTATACGTGACCCCAATCCCAGTGGCATAACAAGACACCAGTGGGCCTTGATAGATAGATAGATATGAGAGACAGAGCGATAGATATGAGAGAGACAGAGAGATAGATATGAAATAGATATGAGAGAGACAGAGAGAGAGATATTAGATAGATAGATACATAGATATGAGAGACAGAGAGATAGATATGAGAGAGACAGAGAGATAAATATCAGATAGATAGATACATAGATAGATATGAGAGAGACAGAGAGATAGATATTAGATAGATAGATACATACATACATACATATGAGAGAGATAGATAGATATGAGGGTGCTGGAAATATATGAAATAGCTGCATGATGTAGTTTATCGATGTGTCTTGTTTACAGGCAGCTTTATCAGGGGGATATTTACAGGATAGCAGGGGAGAAGGGGAGAATGAGCTGATGCTATACTTTGTGTATGTCATTTATTACCTTGCTACACTGCAGCAGCTACATGCAGCCCGCGCTCTGGTGATTCCTCCTCCCTCCTCTCCTCTCCTATTGGCTGGTCGGGTCAGGTGACCAGCCCTCTGTGTGAGTCCCGGCTTTAGCAGGGGAAGGCAGAGCAATGACTGCCTTCCTGCCGACATTACTGTGCTCAGGGGTCCCAAAAAAGCACATTGAACAGTGACAGCCCACTATATCTTAGGGCCAGATCCTTACACCCCTGCCCAATTCTATTATGTGGGAGCAGCTGTATCATGCTGCTCTCTTTTCCCCGCAGTGGTTTCTATGGGAACCACAATAACATTCAGCGCTCCCGACAGCCGGAGCTTCAATGGTGACAGCGCACATGCCCACAGGATTGGCTCTGCGTGCCGCATGTGGCACGCGTGCCATAGGTTCGCCATCGCTGTTCTATAGGATCCTTAATTAGATGTATTGGGCTTCTGCAAACAGATACATCTTTTGGCTGCTGCTGGATGATTAATCTGGTGCAGTATAAGACTGGGGAGTCAGACTTAGCATTATACAATTTTCTGCCGCACAGACAAAAAAATGTTGGAACACTGGTTATTTTTGGTGCAGACACTTTTCTTAGGAGTTGGAAAACAGACTTTAATTGGTCTAAAACCTTTAGTAAATGTGGCACATAGCATTTCAGATGTAAATTACTCCAGTTTTCTGCTGTAGACCGAATGATACATCCATCCTTCCTAGTGACTATAGAATCCTTAGTTTCTTCCT
This sequence comes from Engystomops pustulosus, assembly GCF_040894005.1. Taxonomy (NCBI): domain Eukaryota; kingdom Metazoa; phylum Chordata; class Amphibia; order Anura; family Leptodactylidae; genus Engystomops; species Engystomops pustulosus. The sequence continues at coordinate 215,172,830 of NC_092411.1, forward strand.
GTAACTTCATATAAATCAGAGGCATATGGAGGATTTTTTCTCCTTATTTGTCATAAAACATATTTTACCATGCTTCATTTTATGCCCATTATGTACATGCTCTGAAGGTCTATTTAGCCCATGTTGTCCAATTGCAACTTTTGCAAAATCATAGCCATTAGCAGCGGTTTCACTATGATTTTGTCTAAAAACTGTTTAAATGCATCCTGTAAAAAGCCGCTGAAGGAAAGAGTTGTACTCCAGCAATTTTTTTTTTTTTTTGCTAAAATATACATAGAAAAATTCTATCACCAACTTGTTATTGTTATGGCTGGCATTTACAGTTAATACGTGCAGAAAAAAACGTCATCTTTGTTTATTACATCAAAATTATACTTACTTTTTCCTTTATTTCTCTTATATTCACCCCCTTGAAGAAAAACATATAAACATTTTATATAGAGGTTATCATTATTGTTACATCACTTATTACTCTTACTGACACATCTCACATTTTTGACATCAAAAAGTCGCACTTGGCAATTTATCCACCTGTCAGCTAGTTCAAGACAGATTTAGGTACTGTGTACTGTTTCAGTCACACCAATCCCCTCCTGGTGTGTATGTAGCACATTTATACATTTTGCGAATTTTTAATGAAATTATTATTTACAAAAAGTTGCTAAGTCAGCAACAGATTTCTTAAAGGGCTAAAGCCACTTTAATAAATCTAATGGGCAGTAGAACTGTCCCAAGGAGCCGCCTAATGATGAATAACTCCAATGAGGGTGATCTGGTGTGTGAACATTCAGGAAGAGATGTATATTATATGCAGGTGCATTAAGAGTCATTTAGAGAAGCTTATAGAAGATATCTAAGAACGTGATGTGTGTACGATTTCAGCTATGTTTATGTCCTAAGTGTTGTTCTATGCACAACCAATCAGAAATCAGACCATTGGAAAACACATATTAAAGGTGGTCTTAGTAACGAGACACTGCTCCTCTATACTTCTCAAGGCTCGTAAGTCCACATGCAGATACGCCCATATACTAGAGTCTAGTATCTGCAGCTATCTGGTAACCGTTGATGTCACCGTAAAGCATATCCGGGTATTGGTGTCACAATATATAAACTTCCCCCTTGTGCAGCAGATAAGCAGTCACTTCATGCAGGTCTTGTGTTATCTGATAGGTAAGAGATATATCTGTCACTGCTGTTTCGTACTGTAGGGTATAGAAGCCTGGCTCCCTTAAACAATATTCTACGGAGAAATAAAGGTCCCACTGCTAAAACTGTAATAGTTAGGGGGTATCTAACTGCACAACACATGGCATCTAATGGGAAACAATAGAGTAGGAATCACAGTGCTGATGGCCAAGTTATGAAGTAGCAACTAAAATAATTTTATGTTTGGGGGTCACCACAACAGGAGGAACTGTATTAAAGGGTCAAGGCATTAGGAAGGTTGAGAACCACTGGTCTGGAGGAAATAAATCAATCAATCTCTAGATAAGCTTTTTTGCCATAAGAATCTATGGAATATCCCGTTTCAGGATCTGGTCACAGTATGGGTTTCAAAAGCTTCAAAAAAGGAAGATGCATCTTACTACAAAGGACCTAGTAAAAGGACTTACAGTACAATTAAAAATATTACCAGGATAGCCTCCAGATTCACTATAGCATGGCTGATAGTGTTGCTTGCAGTTTTGCTAATTTTAGGTAGTGTTCGTAATTGATTCAGCATTTCAGTGAAACATGCAAGAGCATTCTTGATGCAGTTATCCTGAAAGAATAATTATTAGTGATTATCAATGCAAATTATAAATAAAATATATAATAAGTTTTTTTCAATCTTCATCCCATTCAAAGTAGAGTACTTTAAAATATTTTGTTTTTTAAGTACTCTTAGTGACCATAGATCTAGTGGGGTAGGGACAACCTAAGAAAAAATGTGCTAGAATTCTGGTACTATTTGCACAAAAATACTGTCTTTACAAAAATGGTTGTGACCAAAAGTTTGGCACCAAAAAAAGGTGTTGTAAAGTTAGACTAGACAGTTTTAAACTATGTCAGATCTACTATCCAACATTAGGCACTTCTGGTGCAATATAAGGGTTATCCTACACTAAGGGGCTAAGTCTGTGAAACACGAACCATGTGGTGGCAGCATTTCACAGTCTGAACACTGGAGCCAAAGCAGAATAGATATACATTATGTATTGGATACCTTGCATCCCAAAGGTACTACTGTGTGTACGGAAAACATAATGACATTTTGGCAGTGATGTCCCGCCTTTGTGCAGGAACTCCTTGCATCATGTATAACTGTGCTGCTTGGACTACTGCCCCTGGAGCACGGTTTAGTCTGAAATTTGGCCACCACACGGTCCATATTTGGTTCGTTGCTGGGACCTCTACAATAAGCTTTTTCATGGATAATGACATTTTAAATTTTTCACATATAAATCATCGTCCTTCTAATTAAGGACAAATGCTCGTTATAGTAACTTTCTATTTCTCTGATTAAGATATTTCAGATTGAGTCAAAACTACAAAAAAATACAAATATGTTGCTATATTCCTGGTCCAGTTCTAGTAAATAAAAGCAATATATATAACTTGTATATATGTCAAATATTCATTTATGACTACAAGTAATGTGATAAAATATATCTTTACATGGTACAAGGACAAAATCTTTTTCATGAAAAATTGTTATTCAAATTATTACATGTTTTGAGTGAAATGCTGTTGGTATAGAGTCGATTCTATACTTTTTGTATAGGATATGTATACAGGCGGTCCCCTACTTAAGGACACCCGACTTACAGACAACCCATAGTTACAGACAGACCCCTCTGCCCACTGTGACCTCTGGTGAAGCTTTCTGGATGCTTTACTATAGCCCCAGACTGCAATGATCAGCTGTAAGGTGTCTGTAATGAAGCTTTATTGATAATCCTTGGTCCAATTACAGCAAAAATTTTGAAACTCCAATTGTCACTGGGACAAAAGAAAAAAAATTGTCCAGAACTTCAATTATAAAATATACAGTTTCGACTTACATACAAATTCAACTTAAGAACAAACCTCCAGACCCTATCTTGTATGTAACCAGGGGACTGCCTGTACATGTATAGCCATCTCTAACTTGAATCTTATAATAAGCTGCATGCCTTGTAATATGAAACAAAAGCCATTGAATGCAATGGAAGAGTAAAGTTAGGGTTGGTTGCAACTATAAATGTAACTTCAGCTTTATATATAAATATACTGTATATGTGTCTATGATAAAGTAAAGAATGAAAACAGACAAATACAAAAAAATCTCATCCTAATGAGCAGGAATTTATAAAGTCCATAAAACTAAAGAGCCACAAACCCAAGATTGAAGGCCAGGCATCCTTTACATAAATGACATGGCTATATTTAGGTGCACCATTGACATCCTGATGTTTTTTTTTACCTTTAGAAAGTAAAGTAATATTCAAGAAAAGGAAGTGTGAAGATAAGCATCTCAGCATAGATATTCATGATTGAAACAGCCTGTTACAATATACTGTAATGACCGTGACACATTATAATTGGTATACTAGATACACGATTGTAAACATGTATTTTTAGAAATCAATATTAAATATGTGCATGTTTCATGCAAATTATTTACCTGCACATCTTTGGGTACAAGGCATTGGTTTCGTAGCGCTAATACCTGCAAAGCAGAAAGCAATCATTAGCGTTTTATACCACAATCAACATTTCACAGTTTACACATTTTATGATATAAATATCTCTGCACTTACTTCTTTCATCTGTTTTAGCGACTCCACATCTTTTTGGGCTACTGCAATCTTAAGGTTGTTTGTAGGAAGTGGATTCACTTTTGAAAAAACGAAGAGTGTAAAGAGCAGCACACAGAATGTTTGAGGCTTATACATGGTAGTTGACTCTCAAGTCACCCTTCAGCTAATAAGGGACGTCTGCTAATGAGATATGCACAGATCCCAAACAGGAATTTATATTCTTATTTGTGGAAATAAAAAATGAGGGTGGTATGTGAAAGTTTAGATATTACAAACACTTGCAGACTATAGTACCTGTGAGGCAATTGATATTACTTTCTTTTCCTTCCCTGATGACTCTTTGGAATTTCTCTTAAGTTTTAGCATCACTCAATGGATATACAGTAGGTAAAATCCCTCTTGTTACTAATAGCCCACACTCTATGTCTAAAACTTTTCTTTTCTAATGACGACATTTTCACAGTCAGCCAGTATTTCCCCTTTGTTCCATGTACCACCTCCAGGACTTGAACTGTAGTGATTTAATATTCATGAAGCATATTAGTTTATCTATGATGCAGGTATAGTGTGGGCAAATAGTAGCACAAAAGACTTTTTGAGAAGTGTCTCACAGGAAATGCATATTTCCTGTCGAAAATCTGCTTTTCCATTCCTCAGTGTAGTGTGGAGCAAATAAAATTTATGATCAAGGATCCTTTCTAATGAAAGTTTATTATGAAAAGTCAATTAGCCAGTTATTTGTCACAATAGGCATGTCTAATGGTATGAACTGTAAGTTCATACTGTTAGACACGTCTATTGCGACAATAGAAATGTGACAATTTAAAAAAAAAGTATATATATAATGTGTTTGTTTTGTTTTTGTTTTTTAGAAAAAAGGTACTTTCAAACAATTCAAACCATTTTAGGGACTAATTCTGAAAATGCCTACCATCTCCACCAAGTTTTTGAAATTTGCTCACTGCATGTTGTAGAATGGGGAAGAATTGTGAGCCATGAATTTCCTAAAATCTCTCTCCCTGCCTACTTGCTGGACTTGCACTAGGCTTAAAGAGGATGTGTCACCCAAAAATTCAGCACTAGGAGCTAAAGCAAACGCAGCGGTTTTACAATGATAGCGTTATCGGAAACCACTGATAATGCTATCTAACACTGCCGCGGAGTACAATAGAAATGCCGAACCGCACTCAAAGTGGTCCGGCGTATTAATGAGGGGGCAGGATTGTGGGCATGTTTAGGGGGCAGTAGTCACCGCCGAGCTATGGAGAGGCTTTGAGAGCGGTCCGGCATTTCTATTGTGCTCCTCGGCGGTGTTAGATAGCGTTATCGGAGGTTTCTGATAACGCTATCATTGTAACACCACTGCATTTGCTTTAGCACTAGGAGCAGCTCCTAGTGCCCAATTTATGGGTGACAGGTCCTCTTTAACCCCTTAACGCTCTGCGCCATAGCTCTACAGCGCAGAGGTACAGCGAATGTATGAAGAGGGCTCACGGGCTGAGTCCTCTTCATCCAAGGGTGGGGGTTGTTGCATATTGCAGCAAACCCCCTCGCAGCTATTAACCCGTCCGTTGGCATTCAACCTCATTGGGGGGCAGCGATCGGTTGCCATGGTAGCCTCCGTTCAAACGAAGATTCGTTACAATGAGCCAGTGGCTTATTGTAATGAATGACCTGCAAAAATGCCATATATTGCAATACAGAAGTATTGCAGTATATGGTAGGAACGATCTGACCATCTAGGGGTGCAGGCTAAACGGCGTGGCTAATCCCAGTAGCTTCCTTGTTCCTCCTACACGAGATCTTCGGCACGCAGCAACTCGTCCGACGAACCTGCCATCTGCGCATGCGCAGAACAGCAGGCCTGCGCTGTCACTGCTCCGAAGACCACAGACGCGGGCCTGCTGTTCTGCGCATGCAGTCGGACGAGGGCGCGCAGCTATGAGGAGCTGTGTACCGAAGATTTTGGGAAGGAGGAACAAAGAGGCTACTGGGGCGTGGAGTAGTCACGCCGTGTAACTACTCCACGCCCGAGTAGCCTCTTTACAAAATTACAAGAATAAAAGTTAGCAAAAAAGTGCGGGGACGTGAGGATTAGCCCTTTAAAGGGCTATCCTCATGTCCTATTGATTCACTTACCACCTGATCTCGATTTTATAGGTAGATTTGTGGTGGTAGGTTCCCTTTAACCCTTTACTATTATCCAAATGTAATAGAGTTCAGCACCATAAGATACACAGTTTATTTTATCATAGGTTAAAACATAGTCCATAACAATGACCTACATGTTTAAGGCTTTACCCTTAATTAAGTTGCAGACATAAAACATTTTTAACATACTGTAATTGCAATTTAATACACCAAAAATCAAAAAGGACAATTTCAATATACAACTTTAATAACAAATTCAGTTCACTAAAAAACATGAAATTTGTTAGAATAAAATTATTAAGGTGGCTCATCTGTGGATCATTATATGTATAGCTCATTTACTAAGGGTTACGCTCACTTTTGTCGGATTGTGCACCGTTTTCAGGGCTTGCACAGGTATTTTATAAATGTGTGCACTGGGATTGTGGTGCACACGACCCTTTTTGTGGTGCAGCTGCGCTGGCTTCCATGCAACACAAATCAGGGCCGTGCCGTTGGACAGACCGACTGATTCGGACTGAGCACTGTATTTAACTTTCAAATTGTGTCACAAGCCCTAGCACTAAGATGCACCACTAAACAGATGGTGAATTCTGTCGGACCTGAGCGGGGAAGCGTTATAGACGGACAATGCACTCTAAGTGAACTCCAGTGACTGGGTAAGTTAATGTGCCTCATTGTCATTGCCACCCAATTGTCACCCAATATGGGTGAAAGTCAAGTTAACTAGTACATACATTGTTCTCACATAAAAAATAAATACCTGATGCAAAAAAACAAGGGTTATGCATAAAGAAAGACATAATGCCAACCACAAACAAGAGGGGAGTCCACCCCTTGACACGTGTTACGCAAGTTGGCTTTATTAATGACCCCTTTATAAAGTCAACATGCGAAACGCATGTCGGGACTCCCCTCCTATTTATTGTTGATAGATAATATACTATACAAAGCCCTTGCAATGTCACTGTTATTTTATGTGTCCATTTTTGAAAGCCTACATACATATGATGATTATATGATTGCATCTGCTCAGCCAGGTACAGTAGATAAGATAATTTACAACAGGCTCTTATTGCTTCTCTTCTGCACAAACCTTGTATGTTATTTACATTAGATTTGCATACAGCTTAATTCTACAAATAAAACCACAAACAACCTGATATAGTAAAAGAAAATGTTTGGTAAGCTCCACTTACATGACTTTTATACACTGACCTCTATGACTATAAATTTTAAGAAATGTTAAGGCAATCATAATTCATCAGTTACAGGAATTGTCACCTGTTGTCCTTTGTTTTATGTGTTTCTAGTAATTTACAACTGTCCATTGCTTTCTCACCACATGTGCACTGTATGACTCATTATGAACCTTATCGGCATTGTGTTAAATAGGGACTCTCCCAATCTTCAAGACCTTACATCGTATAGTGACCACTTTGTGTTATTCAGTAAACATACACAAAATAGCCATTACTAATAAACCTTTCTGGTGAGATGTGAGAGGTTTTTTTTGATTGCTCATCTATTCTCTTATACGGATTATCAGTGTAATAAATTTAATTCATATTGACTGACATATTTTGCATTGCATAAAGTTATTTACAGTTGTAAAGTATTTTCAAATGTATAGTTTCTCCCTTCCTTATTTATCCTATTTTTTATTATTTTACTGTATAACTGTATACCCATTATGGAAGTGCTGTTTTGTCACTGACCACCACCTTTCCCTCTCAGGCCCATATCGTATGATTGGTAAGATAATATGTTAGGTATCCCCACAATAAAATAAAATTATAAATCCTATGCAGTAAATGCTGTAACAGGAAAAAATGAGTGCCAGAATATGGATATTTAGAAGGGTATTATAACATATCAGAAAGTTTAGAAATTTTGCATCTCTGTTAAACTAACTCAAACAAATGAGATATTTTATTTGGCCTGCATTGTGAAAGCTGTTGAAACAAAATCCTAACAAAAGTGTGCAACTGAATTTATTTGTCAACATTGCATGGAATATCTAACTGTGCCACTAGGAAGTACAATTTGTACCATATATAACCCTTGTAAAGCTGCTTAAAGAAACCTACCATGAGGAATCTACCATCAGAAGTAGATCTGATGATAGATTCTTCCTGCCTGCCTCTGCCCTAATCTGTAATTTAATAATCCTGGAACCTAACTTGTTAAAACCTTTATTTTAATAATATGTAAATAAACTGCATAGACTGCTGGGGTATGTACTAGCCTGGCTGAGCACTGAGAGCTAAGTCTATTACACACCCACGTAGCCTCTGAAGTTAATTTACACATTACTAAAATAACAAGTTAGGTTCCAGGATTATTAAATTACAGATTAGGGCAGAGGCAGGCAGGAGGAATCTACAATCAGATTTACTTCTGATAGTAGATTCCTCATGGTAGGTTTCCTTTACAGAATGGAAATGGCTGTTAACAAATTGTAGCCCAAAATGCAGAAGCAGTGCATGTAAAATTAGGGAAACTCTTACTGTTTCCAAAAGAATTAATAGGCTAAGTATAGCAAGGCGCTGCTTATGAAACTTATACGTCCATAAGAGAGAGGGTTTTTCAGAAGTTTTGGCAGTTTCATGTATTCTTGTCAACTATCTAACAGCTAAAACTGTGACATAGTACCAAGAACAGCATTGAATATGCAACAGAATGGCTGAAAAATAAAAGAATCTAGGTGTTGTAATGACCCAAAGCCTTCACTTCAACTCAACTGAAATGCTGCGGTGAAACCTTAAAAGAACTGTGCATAAACAGATGCCCAAGAACCTCAAGCAGTGTTATAGATAAGAGTGAGCCAATCATTCCTCCAAAATTCGGGGAACAAGCAAATATGTTTTCCAGGGTGGGACAAAGAAAATAATGCCTCTTTTAGCTACCTTGTAAAGCAGCCCCCTTAACACCAAGCCTGACTTTTAAGAAACCTACTGACGTGATGTGGGATTAAACCAAACCAGTATACTATTCCAGAAGGAACAGACTCCCAACTGTAGATGGCACTGTTTTGACCTGGTTGCATCTCTTCAGTACAGCGTAGGGAACTGGTTTGAGAAGGCTGTCGACTAGGGTCAGGAAGTAGTAGTTCTCCTTTCAGAGACTTTGCCACTTAAGGCCACCTAAAGTCATTGATAATAACAAGTGCCACTAGGGCAATCTTCAGCTCCAACCACATGTATTTACCTTGAATGGGGAGAGCACGGATCCTCATTCCACTTGGAGGGCGTCACAATGTACAAACGATTCTTTCCAGCTCAAATCCCACGGACTAAGGAATTGGTTAAAAATATTTTTCTTTATTTCTGCTTCATTTAAAAGACATATGTAGACACATATTAATTATGTCATTGATGCTCTAGGAAATATGCAAATATTTTTTCCAGGGTGGGACAAGAAAACCAATGCAAAGTCTCTGTAAGGAGAACTCTTACTTCCTGACCCTAGTCAATATCTACTCACTCAGCCAGACCAGTTCCCTACGCTGTACTGAAGAGAAGCAACCACGTAGAAACAGTGCTGCCTACAGTTGGGAATCTGTTCCTTCTGGAATAGATATACTGGTTTGGTTTAATCCCACATAATGTCATTAGGCTTCTTATTAGTCATGCTTGGTGTTACAGGGGCTGCCTTTCAAGGTAGCAAAAGGAGGCATTGTGTTCCTTGTCCCAACCTGGAAAACATATTTGCATATTTCACAGAGTCCCCTAGTGAAGCATCAATTTGTATAAGTCTCCACACACCTATTAGTCAGCATCCTGACCCTCCAAAATTCTGAAAATGATTGATAAAATGTTATAAGCAGTGGGATTTGAACCGTCTGTGTCATTTAACCAGTTCTACTCTGGCCCAAAACCAAGCGTTTATCCTTGGATCATGACTTCACTGCTTGAATGACACTATTGTAGTAGTCAGCTTGCCTAGGCTGGTTGGAGGATGACAGTATGATGCAACAGAGGTTTAGACAGAAAATAGACTAAGAAAGGGTCAGGACAGACTGTGATTTAGCTGAATCCACAGTTAGGTCAGGGGGAGACAGTGTATAGACAGAATGCATAATAAGCTTGGAAATCAGGGCCAAGTTAAGCAGAATTCATCAGCAGTACAGAACATAAGATAGGTAGATTAGAACTGGAATTGTGGAACAGAGCGTTAAATACAGGAATTCAAACAATTGCAGTATAAGTATTCTAAGTTTACTCCTGTTAGTTGGCTTAGCAATGTTTACATGGCAGGTCATGCAGAGGAAGGATATGCAGCAAAAAGAGACTGGAAGGGCAAGAAACAGATGGAATGTCGGTCATGGTTAAAAGTGGGCAGAGAAGCAAATTGTATTTCCTAAAGTAGGGGACTGCCTATGTAGCATTTAGAAAAAAACTGAAGTTTAACATTGGTTAGAAAACATAACACCTGGTTACTATGAGTAATTTCCGAAAACAGCCCTTCTAAAGACTCCTAGATGCACTGTATCACTACTTGGTAAATAGAAAGACCCGCTGGTAGTAACCCAGGGTAAGGAAATAACTCCACTATTTTATTTGTATACAGCATTGCCCCAATTGTTTGTGCCTCACGTGTACATCAAATCCCTCTGCTGAAAATGTATAGTTCCTTACTATCTTTGTGAATAAAGATTACCCAAATTATGATTACCCACTACATAGTTAGAGACCTTGTGGTGCCCACCACATGCCATGCTCTCTCCTAACAGCCCGACTGCAAACAATTCAGGGATGTATTTCAGATGGTGACATTACATTACCATATTTCTAAATCACTGGGGTAAGTGTTATTTCTTACAATAAACAAAACTGAGAGATTCTGTAAAGAGTGAATTCTATAAAAGCAGTATGTGCTAAGTATGATAAGTTTTCAATTAGCACATTATCACAATTAGTCTAACAACCTACTTTAACATTTAAGTTATTTAAGGGCAGCATGGTGGATGAGTGGGTAGCACTTCTGCCTTGCAGTGCTGGGGTCCTGGGTTCAAGTCACCCCCAGGTCAACATCTGCAAAGAGTTTGTATGTTCTCTTCGTGTTTGCCTGGGTTTCCTCCCACACTCCAAAATATACTGGTAGGTTGATTAGATTGTGAGCCCCATGAGGGACAGGGACCCCATGTCATGCTTTGTGCAGCACTGCGCAATCTGTAGGCGCTATATAAATAAAGAATCATTATTTAATCACTTTATCTTTTATTATACTATAATAGAAAAAAAATATTAACATTAATTGAAAGTTACTTTTAAAGCATATATCTACTTGATATTATAACAGACTTGTGGCAAAAGTTTGATGGGGATATCATATATATTATATGAGCTTGGTGGACATACCATTCTAACAGTTACAGTTCAAAATAATTCAATTGTCCAAGATAATATGAGGTAACAAGGTAATTGTACTGTGGGGACACTGACAAGAAGATCAGCTAGGAAGGTCAGGGTTCGGAATCAGGTTGTGATTCAAGGTCACACAGGATATGAGGTTTGGTGTTCTGGATGAGATTGGGGCTCTGGGGTTCCAGAAGGCTGGATACAGGCTCAGGTACAGGGGTTCAGGTCTAGCAAAACACAGACAGTAGTACTAATTCACAGGAGAAAGTATAACCAAGCCATTAGCTATTTATCCAGTTCCTGGAGGGAGTTGCTTTCCAGGGAACACACACTGCAAGGAAGCTGTCAATCACAGCTCCTAGCAAGGCAGCTCTGATTGTAGCTCTTCTGTAGCATTCATACAATGTGTTGTATCACGTTTTTTGATGCGTTTTTGACATATTCCGAAAACTTCAGCCTTAATCACATGCTAAGGTTACATTGCGTTTCCACTGCATCTGCTTAAATGCAATGTAACCTCAGCATGTGATCCAGTCTTTGGAATGCGTCAAAAAAGCATTAAAAAACGCAACGCATTGCATCATGTGAACGCGCCTGCAGGAACCTGCAACTCATTAGGAGAGTTCAAAAAGTATGGCTACATTCATGCTTTGTTTTTTCGACATACCAAGAAATCTCCTGACATACCTGCTACATGTGTATATATGCATTTCCTGTCAGTACGAGGGCTTCTTTAGCCTTTGTCTGCTCAGTATAAAATTTGTTGCATTCAACAGGAATCATAGGATGGAAAAGCCTAGTAGACTAGTAGAACTTTTTCATCCTGCTGATTGACCGGTAAAAAAAAGGTATATGTTCAGTCGTGACCATAATAGCCTACGACAGACGGATGACACTGCATGGCATCCATCCCCAGCCTCTGCTACACTGTTGCACTTCCATGAATCATGTTACAGCCCATACGGCTGAACATTGGAAGAAGCCAATCACTGCCTGCTGTCGATGTTCACTCCTTATTCTGCTTTCAGGGAAAAGGCTGTATAAGCATTTATTGAAAAATGTTGCTAAAAACTAAGGAGGTCTTTTATTTTATAATTTCGAAAAAATATCAAATTAACTCCAGTCCTGACTAGGTGTAGGGAAAACTTTAAAAGAAGTTGCAGAAAAGTTTGAGACTATTGTGTGACTTCTTAATAAAAAGTTGCAAAAAGCCCACAGACTCAGCTGCCAGATATATCAACCTCTAAGATAAATCAAACACACCCAAAACCTGGAAAAAAACGAGAAAAGACATGCACATATGTCCTGACTAAATATAAATGACCCCCTAAGTCTGGATGTGGCATAACATGTAATTTTCAGAGAGAAGTTAAGTGTGGTGAACACCCTTCACACCACATGGACATTTAATGGATTTAATATTGTTTGATACATCTGAAAATATTGTTTGTATGGTTTACCGCATACTCGTGTACCATGCTGAAAAAGCCCTACTCGAGCATAAAAAAAAAAAGTTACTACTCAACCTAACGCTAATTCCCCAATTCTAAAAACGTAAGGCACAAAGATAACAAAGATGCTTTCCATCACTTGCATGTAAGCTAAAGGGCTAATTATAAAGAGCATGTGTATTATAATAAAAGGAACCTAAGAAATTGAAGAAGGGCGGTAGGCTAAAAGGAAAGTTTTGGAAAAGAGGAGGGAGTGTGGTTGAAGATCTGGGAGGTTTTTCTGTACTGAGAGGACGCGAGGAAGGTTAACCAGAGCCCCAAACCTTGTAGTAGGAATCCTAACTATGCTTAAGATCACAAGTCAGTTCTTGAAGGTGAAGGTGAATAACTTATTGAAACCTTTCAAAGATTAAAGCCAATCAACCTTTTAAAGAAGTAATAAACACTACAGATACTCTTCATCGTGATTCATCCAAAAAGAGACTTATAAAAAGAAGGCTGGAGTCCGGCACTCCGGGCTGCTAATTATTCACACCTCCTGCGTAATGTCACCTCCATCTTCAACATGGGAATTCACACCTTTCACGTGATGTCAGCTCCCTCTCCCAGCATGGGAGGGGGAGGAGCAAAAGCATGAATAATTAGCAGCCCGGCCTGCTTTTTAAAACTCTCTTATTTAGGTCATTCTCGCCGTGTCAAGATTAGCAAAGACAAGTGCATTGGTTGGGATGAAGAGGAGAGTATGTGAGTATCTGTAGCATTTTTTTCTTTTTTTAAATGGTTGATTTCCTTGAACCTTTTACAGCGGTTGGGAATCACAGTTTTCCCTGCTGGCAAGAGTGCAAGTAAGGTATTTAACAGAACTTGGGATCATAGAAAGAAGGACTACACAGGGTATGGAAAGTATTCAGACGCCTTAAAATTTTTCACTCTTTGTTTCATTGCAGCCAATCGGTAAGATATAAAAAGTTCTTTTTTTGCTTATTAATGTACACTCTGCACCTCATTGCTAATTTGTGACCCTTTGCTGTGACACTCATATTGAACTCACATGTTGTCCATTGCCTTCTGATACTCCTTCTTTGTAGTCCAGCTGTGTTTAAACTGATTGAACCTGATTAGGAAAGGCACACACCTGTGTATATAAGACCTTACAGCTTACTTGCATATCAGAGCACATGAGAATCATGAGGTCTAAGGAACTGCCAAAGGAGCTCAAAGACAGAATTGTGGCAAGGCACAGATATGTCCACAGTTACAAAAGAATTTCTGCAGCACTCAAGGTTCCTAAGAGCACAGTGACCTCCATAGTCATTTAATGGACTTTGGGTCGACCACAACTCCTCGGCCTGGACGTCCAGCCAAACTAAGCAATCGTGGGATAACAGCTTTGGTGAGAGAGATAAAGAAGAACCCCAAGATCACTGTGGCTGAGCTCCAGAGATGCAGTAGGGAGATGAGAGAAAGTTCTGATGGAAGCCTCTCCTCAGTACAAGACATTGGAAAGCCGCATACAATTTACAAAAAAAACACATGAAGGACACCCAGACTATGAGAAATAACATTCTCTGGTCACAGTAGAAAGATTAAACTTTTTGGAGAAAGCTAGGCACTGCTCATCACCTGCCAAAATAAATGAAGTATGACTGAGCAGACTCTATACAAGTAGCATATTGTAGCTTAAAAATTTTAGCCCAGTCTCAAGCAGAGGGGCTCTGGGGGTGTTCCCTTCCCCAGCCACATACACCTTTTATGACTTGAGGTTCAGATTTAACTGGGACCAAATTATATTTGTAAACAATGCAGAAATCCAAGTAATTCCTAACTTTATTTTTCAGATTAAGCTACAGATTTCTAGCTACAAAGCTATTTCTATGGTTAGAATGGGAGATGAAAGTCATCAAGATATGTGTTTTCTGTGCAATGTAAGAAGAAAGACAACATGCCTTTCTTGTGGTTTTATGCTTCATGACACAAGATACCTGCCCTACGCAGAGGACAAGGGACTTACCCTTTCTGTGGTCAGATCATGGTGGTGTAATGGGATTTCACATTACCATTCACAACACAAATGTGGATTTTTAATTCATCCAAATATGAGTAAAACCTCTTTGGGATTTTCAGTGTGTATAATGGCGAACAATTTCTTCAACTTGCTCAACGAAACATATTTGAATGGCACCCTATTAATCCCACAAAAAGTCTGCTATCAGCTGTGCTTCAGTTAAAAGCTGGTACCTCAAGCTAGTAAAAAGCAGAATAAATAGAGGAAACAGCTGGTGCAAATACAACACTAATTTAATAATATAAAATGCTCCATGAAACATCACCTGTGATGCCACTATATGCCACAAAAATATACTGTGTAAGAGCCTTAATCAATAAAAGATATTTTGTCTTTTCCTAATAAAAAAGATGTGTCTTTTTGCACAGATAATAATTGCTGGTAGGTGATCATCTGATAAAGAGGTGTTGATTGCAAATTCTTTTAGGCCTCATGCATACAGTTGTATGCATTTTGTGGTCCTGTTTTTGTGGCCCATATGTAACCCATATACCACCGTAAACTGCTTGTATCTGCAAAAAAATATTATGGCCTGTCACCCAGGTGACCTGATCTCCTGGACAACCCACTGCTTAAATGGCCCATATACGGTGGACAACACTGTATGTAGGGTGTTTCTTTTTGTACTGCCATCAAGAGACCAAACTGCACAAACGTTAAAAAACAGGACATGCTTTATTCTTTACGTCGTGGTCTGACAAGTCAGTTAACGGCTGTGGCCGTTATTTTACAACTAAGGCCCCATGCACACTGGCCATCAGGTCACAATGAAAAAATAGAACATCCCCTTTTTCAACGTTTTTGCATTACGGTCTCTCCATAGAAACTGTCCACCATATACGGCCCTTTTTTGCGGTCGGCTGCCCCAGAGACCAGGTCACGTGGGTTCCAGCTCACTGTATTGTTTTTGCAGATACAGCCAGTTTATGATGGCATTTGGATAACATCCGGGTTTCACAGAAAACAACAGCATAAATGGACCACAAAATGCATATGGTCCTGTGCATAAGAACTAAAAAACGGTTCTGTGCATGAAGCTTTTCTTGTTGAGTAGCTTGTTGCAGCTTATCTGCAATGTGTTCTTCACACATAGGGGCAGATTTGTCAAGTAGTCTGAAAGTCAGAATATTTCCAATTGCCCATGGCAACCAATCACAGCTCCCCTTTAAAATATTCATGAGCACTGGTGAAATGAAAGCTGAGCTGTGATTGGTTGCCATGGGCAACTGGAAATATTCTGACTTTCAGACTGCTTGATAAATCTGCCCCACAATGTCCTTCATATACTATTGTGAAGAACACCATTCGGCGCGCTTGTCTTCCGATAAGTTAGCAGATGTTCGGAACATCTGCAATGTGTTCTTCACTGTTCTTTCTGTGCTTGGGCTGTAATGTGATCAGGGTTGGACTGTTGGTCCAGCTCCAGCCCGCTCCGCTCCAGCCTCCACTGCAGTCCCCGCTCCTCTCCTCCATGCCCGCTCCGTTTTGCTCCAGCCCCCGCACCGCTCCCCCATGCCCGCTCCAGCCCCCGCTCCGCCGCTCCTCCATGCCCGCTCCAGCCCCCGCTCTGCTCCTCCATGCCCGCTCCAGCCCCGCTCCTCCATGCCTGCTCCACTCCTCCATGCCCGCTCCGCTCCTCCATGCCTGCTCCAGTCCCGCTCCGCTCCTCCATGCCCGCTCCGTGATGCCCGCTCCTCTCCTCCATGCCTGCTACAGCCCCGCTCTGCTCCTCCATGGCCGCTCCGTGATGCACGCTCCACTCCTTCATGCCCGCTCCAGCCCCGCTCTGCTCCTCCATGCCCGCACCAGCCCCCACTCCGCTCCACTTAAGCCTCCGCTCCTGCATGCCTGATCCAGCGTCAGCGCTCATGTCTTTGGCTAAGTTAGCAGATGTTCGGAACATCTGCAATGTGTTCTTTCACTGTGTTCTTCACTTAAATGATCCTGTGTTTACTGTTTTAATTGTATTCTTCACTGTTCCTCACTGTCTTATCTTAATTAAATGCTCGATCTCGAGCAGAGGAAATACTGGTCCGAGCAACGAGCGTTCCGAGTACTCTAATACTTGAACGAGCATCAAGCTTGGACGAGTATACTCGCTCATCTCTATATGTGATGGTATGTGAGCTGTGTAACATGTCATTGTTTGCAGGATGGGATGACACCTTTTGATCACTTTTTATACAATTTTTTTTTGAGGCAAAATGGTGAGAAGTAGCAATTCAGACATTTGGCTACTCTTTTCTGTTGCAGCGTTTTTATATTTTAAAAGATTTGGGGATGCAACGATACGTAACTTGTATATGATTTTACTTGTGTATTTTTAGATGTGTTCTAGGTAAAGGGTAGGTGATTTGACATTTTTTACACATGTTTTAAATATTTTATTTATTTATTTTAAACTTTTACTTATTTATTACGATTATTTCATACCCCCGGATAAAATATACTGCTATACTACAAGCTAACACACCTAACTAAGCTGACACTGCTAACCCAGCTCCCTCCATGAATAAGGACATTTATAAAGAGACCAGTGTGTGCAGCTAAAGAGAATTCCTGAGAGAGGGATGAGGAGGAGATTTAGAATGAAACAGTGGCTGTGTGTTACTCAGCTATTCTACATCATTATCCACTCCCTTAGGAAAGAAGGGAGCTGAGATGGATGCTAGCTTTGGGAAGAGAAATCAGCCTTCCTCATTCACCCCTCCATTCTGTTTAACAAGTCACATATCCCTCTCATTCAAGAGGAGGGCCAGGTTAGTAGTGTCAGGATCAGTGAGGAGCCAGGATAACTTGAATGTATTTTGCAGTTCCCCGTTTCCATGACTGGAACAGAGGACATCAGTAGTGGCAATATATGACGATGATATCATGGAGGCACCGATTAGCCATCCAAGCTAGCGGTGCCCATAGACATCATGGTTAGATGCTGTGGTCAAATTCGATAGTGGCACATGACAGGTTAACTACAGTGATCAATGCAAGCACTGATTGCAAAAGCTGCTGCCAGTATCAACTGTGTAATACAACTGACACAGGCTGCATATGGTGAAGGCTCGTGAGCCCTCTTCTTGCTCCCCTTCACAACTGGACAACGTATATTTTATATTCATGCTGGCTGATCGTGAAAGTGTTAATATGAATATTGAAATGAATTTATTTTTGTGTTATTATTATGTGAAAGTCTAAAAAGTTTTTGGAAAAAAATGCATGCAAATTTAACGTTTCCAGAAATGTACGAATGTGTTTCCAGAAATGTACAAACATGTGACCTGACCTACCCAGGCAGTTATCGGCTTAGAGGACATCTCAAAACACCAAGGAGTAAAGAACATCACGCTGAATACGTGTTGTGTTGGGAGCAAAGTAGTGGGGTACTAGCGCCAATCATAACTTTTTGGCTTTTTTTAAGAAGCATGAAAACCAAAGATTACAAAAATACAAGCATTTAACTACTCCATTCTAATAAATAACACATTTATAACCATTTTAATGTTTCAAAATTAGAAAGACGTTAATGATTGCTACAGTTAGTTGATACTTTTACAACAGCACATTTTCCATACATTTTATGGTAGTTACTTATTATCGAGATGGAAAACATGTAGGATGAAAAGTAATAGGTTACAATCGTCTTCTAAAATTCAATCTTGAAAAACCCCCAGTTTCAAAAAGCTTTTATGACAGCGATTTTCCTTAATTTTTGCAACCATGGTTAGTACCCTGCAGAAGACGTTTTTGTGCAAATAGCATTCAACAAGAATACATTCTATAAATATATTCTCTCTGAAAATCACATTCAACTTCAGATTTATCTTCTTTCATATTTCACTTAGTAAAAAAATGATGTCAAAATCACATTTTAGTGAAGATTTGTTGTGTCCATATTTCACTTAAAAATAAATAGTTAGAAATTTTTTTATAGCATAAAAACCAAAAAACAAGAGAGCTTGCAAATATAGAAAACAAATTCACTTTATTCAAAAATACCATATACAATATAAGTAAACCACTTTCAGAAGGGATTCCTGAAAGTCGGAAATATAGGGGGAACAGAACAGTGTCCCAGATGGAAGTGGGACAGACACAAAGAACCTATGGCCCCCCTACCCTGTATGTGCCCCAAAAACTGTGCCAAAAAATTTTTGTATCAGAAAATGTATAGTGTCCAAAAATAGGACTATGGTAAAAGGCAGTGAACCTATGTGTCACAATAACTATATATTCAACCGGAGGTACCATCCGGTGCCAATACACCAAGTCAGGAAACAAAGTCAAAAAACAGGCCACACTTACCCAGAGGCATTGTATAAGCGGCACAGAGGCAGGCAGGGGGAGGGCCAACAGGAACACCCCGACGCGCGTTTCGCACTGATGCTTCGTCACTAAAACGTCACTAAAAACGTAAATGGTAAATGGCGTAGTAGCCACACAGTAACTCCATTTAGCTGAAATACCAATCCAAGAGATCAAGAAGGTAACATTAGTTGAGCAGAGTTTGGGGTTCGCTATGTGAGTCGTCATAATAAATAAAAGAGGAAAATAAATAAATAATTAGCAGTTTTAATGTCATACTTTTTGCCATGGCGGTTTAGCATTTCAAATGGCTATAACTTCTGAAACACAGTTGTATCTTGTTAAAAGGGGTTGTCAGAGACATTCCAAAAGAACAAAGGTGGCCGGTAGGGTGCTTTAAAAAAATAAACATGTACTTACCTCCCGGCGCCCTCCGGGTGTCCCACGCTGCCATTGCTCCAGTCTGTGCCCCATGTAAACAAACATGGCTGCGGAAGCAGCGCTGAATTGAGCTTTCGGCCGGCCGAGGTGGCCGGTCATGCCCACTCGTCCCTGTTCACAGCGTTTTATATGGGAGATGGACGGTGTCAGGTCAAGCTGAATGCAGCGCTGCTTCCACTGCCTTGTTTGCCTGCGTGAAAGCCCCTAAACGCTACAATTTTCTATAAACATCTAACAAAGTACAGAAAACTATAAATCACAACACCCCCCCCCCCTTCCCACATATTTAGTATATCAGCATCCATATCAATCTGTTCAATAAATCAGACACATTATTGGAACCGCTTGATGAATGCAGAAAGAAAAAAAATGGTACCACTGAAAAGAACAACTTGTCATGCAATAAATAAGCCATCAACCAGCTCTGTCAACCAAAAAATACTAAAGTTATGCCTCTGAAATACTGGCAATGCTAAAACAAATCTTCTCTATTTTAGTTTTTCTTCAGTAAAATTGGACAAGTATAAAGAATCGTAGAGGTCCGTAGAATAAAGATAAAATATAATTTTTATGGTGAAGGGTCCCCCAAGAAAATGCTAAAAATCAGAAACAAATCTGAATCAATTGATTATTTTCTTTTTCTCTACACATTAAAGAGTTACCTGTCCTTATTCCCAGCATTGTATCATGTGGGATGGGTGGGCATGGCCGGCTGGGAGCTGGGCTTCCGTCCCCCTGTTTGTTTACATGGGACACGGACCAGAGAGATGGCAGCGCTGGACACCTGGAGGGCGCCGGAAGGTAAGTACATGTTTATTTTTTTTAACCCGCCCAATCTGGGCCACCCAAAAGTTTTTTTATACCCTCAGACAAATAAGCAAATATGTAATTATTGTATAGCATCAAAAAGGTGACAATGCAAAGCTGCTCTGAATGGCACAGCTTCCTTTCAATGCCTTGGCATGTGCCCATACAGCAACTTACCACCATATATGGTGTATTGGCATTATTGTGAGAAATTGGGTATCAAACATTGTAGAGCATTTCGGTATTTTATCCTTTGTGAATTTGTAAATTTTTTTTAAAAATTACAATTTTAAAATTGAACTTCCTTTTTTTTTTTGTTTTAACCCCTGTGAAACACTAAAAGGGTTAACAAAGTTAATAAAAGTTGTTTTACATACATTGAGGGGTCCCTCAAAACTACAATTTTGCATTTTTGTCAGAACTCGCAAATTTTACTGATGGGATCAGGTTTCAGGCTTCTTGCTGGAAAACCACACCCAGAGCTGCCTGTGATTGACAGGTCCATTTCTGATCCTGGGAAAGCTGGGTGTGTCTCTGTAATTGTTTTGCCTGCAGCTGCGGTTTGGGTGATGGACGGCTGAGCCAGTCAGTGCTGGAGGTAGTGTCCATTACTGCCTTATATTCTGCCCAGCCCTTTATTAGGTGCTGGTTATTGCAGTCTTTCTGTGTATCTAGTGCTCTTTCCATTGCGTTTCTTGCTATTCTGTGTATTGACTTTTGCTTTGCCTACTGACCATTCTATTTGCTATACGAATCTGTACCTTTGCCGCCATCTTGGTTTTGACTTGGTTTGTTTGACTCCGCTTATCTGTCTGTATCTGTTGTTTGTCCCTCATTATCGTTTACCTCATAGTGTGACCCCACCTTCCTGTCTGTCTGGTGTCGGTTTCTGTTACCAGTGTGAACACTGACCTATATCTGTTTCCAGCTACCTGTCCGCTCCCCCATCCAGCAGCTGCCAGATGAAGTAGGTTTTCCTGTCACTTTGTAGGGTCGCTCAGGGACCGTCAGTTAGGTTCCTGATAGTGGGTTCGCCCTTATCAGGGCGGTTCATCTGCTTTAGGCAGGGACATCACAGGGTGAGTTTGCCACCACCTACCTAGTCTCTAGTCTAACAGCTAGCGCCAAGCCTGGTTGTTTTTCATTAAAATGTGAAAAATCACACCTAAGGTTCTAAGCCTCGTGACATCCTACATAAATTAGAGGGTGTATAAAAAACCTTTCCAACATAAAGCAGATATTCGGAAAATTTTATATATCAAGTTATTTTGGTGTTATGACTATATGGCAGAAAAGTAGAAAATTTAGATATTTGAAAATCCAGAATTTTTACCAAATTTCCACCAAATATCTGTTTGGTAGCATATCAGCAAATATTTCACCTAACAAGAAGAACAAGGTGTCATGAGAAACCAATCGCAAAGTCATGTGGATAAAGTTAAAGCGTTTCGAAGTTTATAACCACTTCTAGTTAAACGTGTCAGATTTGAAAAAATGGGCTGTTTCAGAAAGGTGCAAAATGGCGTTAAGGGGTAAGACAAGGTCAATTAAGTGAATTTTCATAGGTAGCAGATTAAGGGACTTAACTTTTTTTTTAATTGCTACCTTAAAAATCTTTGCAACATTTTTTAGTGGGACATAGGGCTAGTTAAAACTTAACAAAAGTTTAAACTTAATTTTAAATTTAATATTTACAAAAAGTGGGAAGAAACAAATTTTTGTATAGTATATATTTTTAGCTCCCAGGGATCTCTGAGGTCATTATTTTGTAGAATGCTTTGCTCTGTAAGCAATGTTAAAACAACTAATAAAAAAGAAGTAATGGTTGTGTTTCTGTCACTTCCCATGCTTAATGTTAACGTTTTGTGCTGTGATCCTGCAGTCCAAACAAATTTGCAGCGGGGACTAAAAAAATAAATGCTATCATCCAGTAGTTGGTGGTATCAACACTATCAACACATGAGTCAAATACACTGTTGTCGTCTCAAAACCCCCTTGTGACATGTGTGTATGAGGGAGATGTATACATCTCGGATATGTACACCTGTGGCATAAGCATAGTGTTCAATAAACAAAGCCATTAATCATTTCTTCTATGTACGGCTAGAAATTTTTTCCCTCACGCCAAGTAGGCAGGGAGGTGCCAGGAGTGGGCTAAGCTGGGGACAATTGTGCGCGCAATATACAATGAGGTCAGAGTCGCTTGTTCTATCCTTAGCTTCATACACCGGGGAAGGTGGCATCATGACTGGGGCACAATGTTTCGAAACGAAATACAGTACTCAAACTAACAATTCTGTAGCAACTGAACTTAAAAACTAGAAGGATACACACAGAAAAAATATTGTAAATTTACTAACCAATCTGTCCATATGAGTCAGCACTCGGTTTACTTCAACACATTTTGGTACACCACTATGTAAAGTTAAACTTTGGAACTTTCTTAACTTACCAGAAATATTTTTACTTCTCTCAGTTATATAACTCATACTAAACCAAGCTGAATACTGACATTTCGCCATAGTGAAATTCCATTGAATATTCTGGCAAAAAATATTTTGCATTTCTGATTTTATTGCAGAGGTAAATAATTTGTACTGCATAAATATAGCACAAAGATATACAAATTAAAACACACAGTTACACGGGCGTGCCACTAAGCCCAAATTACACATCCATCGAGGATTAATTTCTGATTTGTGCTTTCGGTGTGTTCCACTCTGTGCATATTGTCTCTTTTTGTGAATACTATCTCTATTGTCCCCATATTTTACACAAAAAATGACATAGTGAACATGTAGTTAAAACATACAGTGAATACATGTAAATAATGGTAACATGAAAGAGGCTACTAAAAAATGTTCCCATGGCAGCATTGCAGCATCTAACCTTTAGGTTCTCCCAAAAAATAATTTACAACTGCCATTTATATCCTACCAGACTTTTAATAAAAATACATGACTGTTATAGTAAAACTACTCTAAAGGGAAAAAACACCAGTTTCCAAATTTATCTATGTAGGTCAGACCATTTTGATATAAACGTGATATCTGGGTTGAAAGGAAACTCAGAGGTCTTTAGAAACTGAGAACAAGAGTTTTGGAAGTTCTATCTTTTCATATAAAAATCATCAATCAGTTTAAATAAGTTGTAAGGTATCAACTATATAGGTATCCCTCCCAATTAAGTAACCCCAGCCTATATAATGCCCCAGTTCTGCAGCCTCCCTCTTATACTTCCTTTCCTGTACCTCCAGCTACAATGCCCACTTTCCTGCAACTGCCCACATTTTATTTCCCCATTTTCCTTCTGTTACCTTAGAATATCCCCGTTATGATAGCCTTCCCCCTATATTCCCCTAACAGCAGGGGCGTAACTAGGAAAGATTGGGCCCCATACCAGACTTCTGAATGGGGCCCCTTCCCTCTACGCTAGGCAGTCTTATTATCCCAGGATGAGGGCACTCAACTGTAGAGATGATAGATTTCAAGTCCTGCTGTCCCCTCCCCCGTCAATTCTTTTCTGAGTTTCCGACTGTGTACTGTAGAAGATTTCACTGTTACATACATTTTTATAATTATGTACAATTTGCAGCATTATATGTATTAAATGGTGCACATTTACGCTCCTGCCTGACAGGAATGTGTTCATGGCTCAGACGTCAGCAGGACCAATGTGATGACATCATTGTGCCTGCCAATTTCAGAGCCCTGTGTACAGCAGCAGAGAAGATAATTGCTGCCTGGGAAAGATTTAGATCATCAGTCACCAACAGTTTGTGGTTGCTAAAACAGTAGTAGAGCAAAGATATTAGAGGAAGATACTTTTAATAGTCATTAAATTTTCCACTGATCTAGCACAAATCAATGGAAGAGCCAAATGTAAGTATGGTATCTTTGTAATATCTCTGTACATTTTAACACAGCAGATTCTTTTCTCTCTGCTTACATGGTTCTATTTATCCCTTTCCTCCTAAATTGATATTCTCTACAAATTAACTCCTGAATCTATCTTGATTTGCCAGCTCATACTGCAGTATAGATGTATCATATTAGGCAGAAATAGATAGGGGTCTTTGCAGTGGATGCTCCCAGAGGGAGAGCTGTAACTACAGTGGTAGCAGCCATAGCAGCTACAATGGGGCCTCACAGTGTCAGGTGGGCTGACATCTAACCTGACACACTAAGAATGGAGGACATGTATCATTATATACATATTATGCTGCACATTGCACAGCATAATATGTATATAACAGTGCATATCTTCCACAATACTCAGATGAGAGACACTTTCTAGTGCAGGGGCGTAACTACAGTGGTAGCAGCCATAGCAGCTGCTATGGGGCCCACAATGTCAGGGGGCCCCGTCATCCTACCTGACATACTAAAGAGTGGAGGATGTGCACCATTATATACTTATTATGCTGCACACTCTACAGCATAACATGTATATAACATATACGTGATGTGTATATGTTCTATATGTGTGTATAAATGTGTGATTGTAACTTGCATGTGTGAGTATATGAATATGTATGTTTCTTAAGCGAGAAGGGGGGCCCCGTGCAGAAGCCTTCTATGGGGCCCTGCTTCTCCTAGTTACGCCACTGTTCTAGTGCCAAAGGTTTGAGCAAACCCTGTACTGATTCTACAGTCCTTACTGTAGGTTTATTTCCTATTTGCCCACAAATTCTTACATCCTCTAGATTATGGTAACGTGTTCCTGTGTGATCTTTTTCTAAACAGGCTGGCTGAACTCCAATATGATTAGCACATGCAGCTAAATATAATTCTTTTCCCACTTCCTCTGTTTTTAAGTTATCTAACATTGGCACAAAACATTTACATTATATATTATTTCTGAGAATCGGAGAGTACAACATTTTTTAATCATTTTTTTTACAAGTACAGGCTCCACTAGAGAACACACAGCTTACAGAAGACTTCTAGTTACAGACGGACTTCTCAGCCCACTGTAACTTCTGGTGAAGGTCAGGCTCCAGGCTGATCAACTGCTTGTGTAATGAAAAGGCGTACAATTTTCCAATAAACTTTCTCTATCAATGAAAAATATAGATAGATCTTTGTGATGTCACATGACCGTGGACTGTTTTTATCCACAGGAAGTAAACAATGAAACTTTGTGTTGACTGACAGTAAGCAGGGATCTAGAAATTCGTGAGTAATTGATACGGAAAGTATAAACAACAATTCTATAATTTTTCATTACAAAAATAATATCAACTGAAAGAGGACAACCCCTTTAAAACTCGATGGGGTTTATTTACTAAGGGTCGGGGATCACACTTTCGTCAGACTGTTCATGGTTTTCGGGATTTGCGCCGCTGGGACAGGTATTTAGCAGGGGATTGTGTCGCACACCGTCGGATGACCTAACTGACTCGGACTGAGTGCGGGATTTAACTTTCAATTTGTGTCACAAGACAATTCAGTTACACGCACCAGGAAGAAGATGGTGAACTCCGGTGGACCTGAGTGGGGAAGCCACACATTCAGGATATCGGGCGCGCGATCTTAGTAAATTGCGACACTGTGCATTATCGTTGGAACAATGCACTATGGATGAACTCCTTGGACGGGTAAGTAAATGTGCCCCTATATTTTGAAAATCCAGTGTCACAGGAGTAAAACAAAATTGCCTGAATACATGCCTTAACATGCTTGTTCCAACTTACATACAAGAACCTTCTCTCTAACCCGAAGACTGTGTATACAGTATCTGATAAGATAACAATCAATGTATAAAGACCACAACACTTTAACAGAATAGGGCCACATGGTGGTTTACTACAATTGATCCTGAAGCAAATCAGACAAAAGTATCAAGCTTTTATAATAAAAGACACAGTTACACTGCTGTCAGGACACTGTTGTCAGATGACTACCCCTTTAGTCACCTTTTACACCTTCCCTGAGTCTCTGGTTATTCTCCATGTTGTGAAGAATTTATGTTTACACAATGGAGGATGGCTTGGAAGTTCAGGGTTGAGCATTTCCTCTGGCGGAATGGAAAGCACGACAATTGACACAATGGGGCAGATTTACTTACCTGGCCCATTCGCGATGCAGCGGCGCGTTCTGTGAGGTGGATTCGGGTCTTCCGGCGATTCACTAAGGTAGTTCCTCTGACGTCCACCAGTTGGCGCTGCTGCGCTGAAGTACCCCGAGGCCCACCGTAATGCACTGAAGTTCACCGGCCTATTCCTAGTGAAGGTAAGTGCGAGTCCCGCGACACTTTTTTTTTAAAAATGTGGCGGTTTTTCTGAATCCGTCGGGTTTTCGTTCGGCCACGCCGCCCGATTTCTGTCGCGTGCATGCCAGCGCCGATGCGCCACAATCTGATCGCGTGCTCCAAAATCCTGGGGCAATTCAGGGAAAATCATCGGAAATATTCGGGTAACACGTCGGGAAAACGTGAATCGGGCCCTCAGTAAATTTGTATCTACTACCAGAGATATAAAACCTTATTTGAATAATTGTGTACCATGATGCCTCTTCGGTATACCTTGTCTGCAGCACACTCATGCATTGAGTCTTGGCCTTCTTTAGATATTCTTAGATATCTTGAGCACAATGGATGTCTGATCTATACTTTATGCTTTCTTCATAACAACAAGACAGGATATTTGAATTGTATAAAATTGTGATGTCCATTACTTCAAAATACCAGGAGGCCAGTTATAAACTCCTGTGACACTGCCATTTTCCTTCAGGTGCCAGTGGTATGTTGGAGGAGCTCAGAAGAGGAAAACACTATCCTTCATACCTTTTGACTATGTGAAATTCAGACTACTGCGTTTTTTGATCATAGCTGAGAGAGCCTGTATGCCTTTGCTTTGGAAACAAACAGGGGCTCCTATTATCACTCTATGGGTCACAAAAGTCAATGACCTCATTAACATTAAAGATCTCACTTTCTCCACCAAGGGAACTTACAACACTTTTTACAAGTCCTGGTGCCCGTGGTAAAAATTTCAAGAAACTCCTGCTTACTGTAGTCTTCTGTGAGCATCTTCTGAGTACAGTAATCTCTTCTTGCTAGTTTTCTTCTTGGCTCTTCCTTCTCTTTTCTTCTGTAGATTTCTTCTCTTTCTTTCTGCTTCGGTCGCTCTTTATTTAGATAGTTGCCCAGTCTTTAAATGTTTATGGGAAGGTGGATGCATAGTTTTTGCCTGCATTTTTTTTGCATTGACTAAATAAATAATAATTAACAAAAAGATAAATTTACTATTACCTCTATGTATGCAGAATACAAGCTTTATAAAGCCTTATAAGAGATATCCTATATTGCCTTGTGTGCTGCTGCTGAATGCCTTTCCTTTTGTAGGACACCTTGCAGGACAGCACTGTTGACATTACATCACCATTGAGTTTCTGTGCCTGTCAGTGTTGTGCAGGACCAGAGCCCAGAGAAGTGAGTATAGGTCCATTATTATTTGGGACATAATATAAAAAAAGCCCCATCCCAGACAAACCATATCTCAATTAATCTACTCCAACTCAGATCAGAATTTCCTATATGATATGAAATAAATTATACATCACATGACTATATTAATTCCACCGTGTCAAGGACTGTTACCACAATTCCAATATGATGAGGAGTTTACCAAATTTTTTTTTGATGACTAATTTTCCTTTAATGTGCCCTGGCATAGCCATGTGCCTGATTTATATCGAAATTACCTTGTCATAAATTAGTCATATGTCTGACTATGCAGGCCTTTGCATATGCAGTGAGCTTGCCAAGCTCAAGGTACTGGACGTTTGGCCATATTGGAGTATGAAGAATATATCCCTCCATTCCCAGCAGGCTTTGCATTTTCCACCACAGTTTGTCTATGCATCTCAGTGTCACTAACTCCCCACCTGCGTTTTTGAATAGGCCCCCTTCTCATGTTTCCAATAGGTTTTTTGTATTCAAGGTATGCCGAAGCACTTTCTGTGAGGATAAGCCTCCAGCTGGATCACCCCATCCCCCAAGATATTGCAGCTGAGCTGCCATGAACTATAACCATGGGTGCGGTAAAGACAAACTGCCATCCTCCTTAGATGTCTGTAGGGTACCTAGTTTTATTAATTTTGTGGAACAGTTTTACTGGACCCATGTAGGAGAATTGTGAAGGAAGTATAAAAGTTGTGGCATCATGATCATCTTGATGAGATTGGCACGGCCAATCATGATAAGGGGTAGCTTACACCAGCCTTTTACTTTAGTCTGAAATTTATTAATCAGGAGTGAGATATTAAGCGCAATGAACTCATTAGAATCCACCGATATTTGGACTCCCAAAAATTTAAAGACTGACACCATAGGTCTTTTTTCTTAGTTTTGTAAGCACTTGCAGTGAAGCCTAGAAATGAAACTTAAAGTACCCTAGGGAGTCTGAAAAATAGTAAAAGTAAAAATAAAAAAGTTTTTAAAAAAAAGCACTTTCAGTGAACTCCGCAGCCGGGTAAGTAAATGAGCCCCACTTTATGATGCAACAGATCCTTACCCTGTCCAGTGCTGAACTAGCGAGCAATTCCAGCTGAAGTGTTGAAACCCATGGAGATTCTATGCATGATACTGTCCTCTCTTGCATTTGTCTTTCGAGGGGCGATCAACCTTTGTGTGGGACTTGAATGAGTTTATGATGTTGGAAAGATGCAATATTCTAGAAATCACAGACTTGGAAAGACAAACTTATCTTCCTGTGGCCTTAATCTGGATAACCAACTGCCGAAGGGTTTAAGTCACTTTGGAACAGCACACCATTTTTGCAAAGTTAGTGGAAACTGGAAAGTTAGGTTGCCAGTTATATAGGGTTTGTAAGGTATTTAAGACATTAGCACCAGGTGCCAGATTAAAACCAAAACCAGTATCTGAAAGTTTTCTCTAATTTGTTCAATGTTCATTTATGCTCTTTTATCTGAAATTTGAACATTTAAATTTTTACTTTAATTTAAAGTGCTGCTATTTTACTCATGTTAGGATATGTTCACATAAGACTACCCAAT